>NC_089277.1:17396556-17746556 GCF_963678975.1 Dysidea avara
TCATTCAAAATGATAAGCATTAACATCATTGCAGCCATTTCTTGGCTACCACCATTTCTTGGCTACCACCTTTGATTTCACAACTTTTCCACCCTGGCTTTTTTTGGGGCAGCTCCCTTTTCTGGCTGTTAATTATTTACACTACACAGTAGATTTGTTAGCTAATATCTAGAACCATGATTACAGTGGAACCTCAGTTATCCAGACCCCACTTATCTGGATTCTCAGTTAACCGAACTATGGAAATGACTGCTCTATTAGAGTAGTGACTGTTCTATTAGGGTGGTTGATAATACTGAAATTTTTTAAAAAGTTCTTCAGACTATTTTAAGGTTACAGTTTCAGAGATACAGACTTGGGTAACTGAGATTCCACTGTAATTGTTCTGTACAAGGTTGTTACAAGGTTGTCCATGACTGCCAGATCAATGCCATTGATACATTCTATATTAATTTATATGTGAAATAACACCAATTTGAATATAAAAAGTAAAAGACCACTAGTACCATACATTTGTGCACACGTGGTCTAGTGTTATTTTGAGGGTGCAGTGTACTGTTTAATTATGGTATATTTATTCTGTGCATTTATATCACTGATGACGCTTAGTTAAGACACATCATGTCTTGTTTCAGTGTGTTAAAAATCAGATCTACCAGAAGTTCAATGTTACTGCCGATAAAGCTTCTCAAACATCTTTGGATACTGAACAGCACAACCAACTACGAAGTATGTATACTGTGTTTGTGTATGTGTGTGTTTGTTTTTGTGTGTGTGTGTGTGTGTGTGTGTATGTGCACGTGTGTGTGTGTGGTGTGTGTGTAGTGTGTGTGTGTGTAGTGTGTAGTGTGTGTGTGTGTGTGTGTGTGTGTGTGTGTGTGTGTGTAGTGTGTGTGTGTGTGTGTAGTGTGGTCAGACAGACCCTGTATTTGGTGTATGCAATTCTGTGTATAACATATGCATGGGGAGATAAAAAATTACCTTGCACATACAGTTTTGAATTTTATACATATGATGGTAAGCACGGCCATATTAATATGTGAAAAGTATTGCGTAAAATAACTTGGTATTTGTATGAAATATGAACAAAGGCATACCCAGGTGGGTTTCCATGGCCACTTTCCAGGGGTTATAGGAAACCCCTTTTGGTTAATAGTTTCTCACATGTTCTGAATACAAGGGATGATGGCCTTTCCATACAGGTAGCTACAAAGTAACTATTTTACAATATGCCTACTACCACCACTAGTATGTGGATACATAATACATGAGTTGTCTGTGTTTTGTTTTACAGACTGTTTACGTCAGGCAATGAAGATAGAAACAGTGATAGATGAAGTATTTGGTGGACAGAATGTAAACACAGTGATTTGCAGGGAATGTCTCACAGTTAGTGACATAGCTGTAATTACATACTGTGCGAATGTATGCACTGCCACAACCACATTACTAGCTCTAGTTGTAAACAATCCGCAGATATACACACACACAGAGTTCTAAGCACATAAAGTGTACAGCAATACGCAGTGTATGTGTATTGGCAAGGCTACGATTGTTTTGTTTTTGTAGTATACAAGGTCTGCAAGTTTATACATACATAAACAACTCACGGACATAGAAGCAGAATAATTGACTGGCAGTTAATAATTCTTTATTGCAGCAGTTGTCATTTTTTATTGTTTCTAATCCATGCATAAATTGTGACCAGATTTGCAAAAAGATTCGTTGTACACGGAATTTGACCTACTTTAAACTTTATAACCTTTTAATCATTGCCTTTGTCTACGAGTTGTTCGTGAGTTAAGTTACCGTATAATGGGTGGGGAAATTTCAGTAGTACTGTATTAAAAATATTCAACAGTATTTTCTGCCTGCTGCCTGCCCCACCCGCCCGCCCGCCCGCCTACCTTCCTTCAGACAAGCGTAACTCAATAGCAACCAACTTGATTTTTTCACACTATGTAATGAACTGAACACACAGGTGTAGCTGAGAGTGAAGTGTAATGGCCACTTCTCTTTTTCAGTAATTATTGATAGTTGGAGCATTTGTCCAAACAAAAATTAAGTATGATGCTGTTCTTTCTCTTATTATTATTTACCATTACTATGAAACTTTGCTCAGCGAAGGTTATACACAGATGTACAATACGACAAGATCATACAATTTTGATGTGGTATGCACTGGTTCACCTGTCTACAAAAAAGTAAACAAACAAGTTGAAGGAAAAATTAGGAATTCTATGTTCAATTAAGATCATAGACGCAGAAGTAGTGAAACAAGGGAGGTCACCTACACTTGCAGAAATGTTCTCTAAATCTCTCCTTCTACTTGTTATAATGTATCTTGAGAAGTGAAATTATTACCCCTCAAAATTTTGGAAGGTGGCAATCCGCAAAATATTTCCCCCCTGAAAAATCTGCTATACAGTACCGTGTTTGTACTTTTTGATATAAAGAGAAAGTTACTTACTCAGTTCATTTTGTTTGCTGGCATGTAAAATATGTGAAAAATATTTCACCGTTTGCAAACCTCACAAATACAGGTATGCATATGTGTAGAATATCAAATATTGTAAACTATAGTTATATTGTGAGACATTTTTCATTTGTTTATCTGGTTTGAATAATGATATCCTTTAGCCTCTACAACTCATTGAACCATTCCTGGATCATTCCTTACCGATTGCAGAGGAAGAGAAAAATGTAAGCAACTTTTGACTATTACGTATAAACATACTTGTATAACAATCAAGAGCTATTATCTTGTATACTGCGATACTATTAGGGGTTGTGGAGGTGTAGTAGAGTTCATGGAAGTGTGTGCTTTCTCTCCTTATGTTTCATTTCCTTTGCAGTACTGGTTAGGCCATAATAGTAGTGGACATTTAATTCCTACCATGAGCTGTAGACTTCCCTTGTTTCATTGATTTTATTTCTATGATCCTTACTCAAATTTCAAATTTTTCCTTACAGTTGTATGCATGTACATATATGTGTATACGTATGTATGCACACACACACACACACACACACACACACACACACACACACACACACACACACACACACACACACACACACACACACACACACACACACACACACACACACACACACACACACACACACACACACAGACAAGTGGTACGTGTAGAGTACCTGCCTAGTAATTGCAAAGTTGCAGGCTCAATGCTTGGTGATGTCCAGTTGCTATTGTTTTTCCTTGGGCAAAAAAAAAACTGCTCCAGTTTACTTGCCAGAGGATTTGCCTGCATTGACTCTTATCACTTGAGTAGTGTGCCAAGTGTCCCAGTGTTTCTAGGTATGTGTGACTGCAATTATGGCAGCCAAAGGCTTTATCCATGCATGTGTGTGTGTGTGTGTGTGTGTGTGTGTGTATGTGTGTGTGTATGTGTGTGTGTGTGTGTGTGGGTGGGTGTGTGTGTGGGTGGGTGGGTGTGTGTGTGGGTGCGTGCGTGCGTGCGTGCGTGCGTGTGTGTGTGCATTAGTAGCATAGCCAGGCCTTCAGGGATGGGTGGGCACACTCACCCACACGTTTCACTCCATGCAACTACAGGTAACTAGCACAAAACGTGAGTCCATCCTTAGTGGACTCTACATACATTTGGTTTAAAAAGCGCATAAATTATCTAGCGAGCTAATGGTATGCTACACTGCTGTTCCTGCAGCTTATTTCACTATCCTAATGCTACTGCATATAGAAGCTAGAAATGAAAACTGACTTATTACACCTCATTGTCTTGTTTCTTTTTCTTAAACTTATCTGTATTTTTACACAACCCTTTTTACTCCAGTCTGACTCTTGAGATAATCATATGGCTTGAATCAACTACCACTGAATTTTTCATCTCCAACCAACTTGCCTAACACCTGATGGTTTTATTCTTGTCTATCACTTAACGACACTGACAAAAGAATACTAAAAACTCAGTATTCCAGATGTGGAAAAATAAAATGAATCCTCTCCTTCCTCGTGTTCCTCTTTTTGATCACATGATGCTGTGCATTAAATAGAAAGCACTGGGACTACCTGGATCATGTGATGTAACTATTGAATGTTTTTCAATATCAGCTGATGATTTCCAATAAAATTATCACACTATCAAGGTATGTACTATTTGTCTCTTGTTTGTTACAGCAAAAGCAAGCGGGTGCCGCTATCATATCCACCCTTGGCTATGCCAATGGTGTGTGTGTGTGCATGCGTGTGTGTGTGCGTGTGCGTGCGTGTGTGTGCGTGTGTGTGTGTGTGTGTGTGCATCGTAGCCATGTGGCTAGAGCTTTGGCCTGAAAATTGAAAAGGTTCCAGGTTCAATGCCCAGTTACACCCAATTGGTGTTGTTGTTTGTTCCTTCACATTGCTCCAGTCTTAGACTCTACAGCTGGGGATCTGGTGGCCTGGTGTCAACACACGGGAAAGCGGCCCATCCAGCTGTAGGTACCTGGGGCATTTGTCTTGCATAGTGGGTAGTGGGACTTTAGATGCCCACACCTTCACCTTGTGAGACATGATACAGCCTCCTGTGGGTTAGTAGTCCTGCCCCAGGAGATTTTCCTGTACTGACTCATAGCACCTGAGTAGCACACAGTGCTGGTCCACTGGGTAGGCGTGACCGTGCTAGTACAGCAACTAAAAACTTTGCTTTGCTTTTATGTAATCTATGTATGCATGTGTGTGTGTGTATGTGTGTATGTGTCAGGATTGAAACTAGGTCACTACTGCTAGCCTGAGTGCAGTCTAGCTTCTTTTTCATGAGCTATTTCCACTTATTGGGAACGTAGGTATGCGCAAAGCTATGCCCACTTGTAGGAAATGTACTTTGTTATCATTGATTGTTAATTGTTAAATTTACCAGGATTAGAGTTTAGTGTATAGATAACAACAGACATGGCTTTGTGCATATACAGACTGCAGTACACCTTACTGATATATGGGCACAGCTCCATGTTTGCCTACAGACAGTAGAACCCACTCCTGATCAGTTGGTGTGGCTCACAAAGAAGCTGGGTTGCTGCAGGACTAGAGTGTCACACGCATACAATACATACACGCGTTCATGTTGTCAAGCTAATGAATTCATTTCACGCATGATCCAATCTGAGTCAGTCTATAAAGTGGGTTAACCCAGACAAATGTGACCAGACAACCCAATCTGGTTTCAACCCTGGTATGTATATGTATGTATGTATGTGTGTGTGTGTGTGTGTGTATGTATGTATGTATGTATGCATGTATGTATGTATGTATGTGTGTGTGTGTGTGTGTGTGTGTACGTACATATGCATGCATATATGTATGTGTGTATATGTACTTGTGTGGAGCAGTCATGTAAAATTAATAGGTTCCAGGTTTGAAGCTCTGTGATGCCAAGTTGCTGTTGATGTTCCTTGAGCAAGAAAGATTGCTTCAGTTTATCCAGCTGGGACCTGGTGGCCTGGGAAATCAAATATATAACTATCCTTGTCTTGCTTGGGAAATTCTGGTTCCACCACCTCTGTCTGTGAGCCCTGGACAGTCCTCCTGCGGGTTACTAGTTCTGAATTTGCCTGCATAGACTCGAGTGCCTGAGTGGTGCACAGATATACCAATTTGCTAGGCTGTGGCTGCTGGGGGCTTTCCCTTGATTTTTAGGCATAAGCGGATCTAGGAGGCACTGCTAGGGGGGAGAGGGGGGCAAGAACATTTAGCATTTATTCCGCTAAGAGAAACTCTAGTACACATACATAACTTTGGTTGGTATACTGGATGAATGAAGGACACGTGTGCATTCTAAGTTTCTAGTTGGTGAGAAAATTTTATAAAATTAGACCTGAATTTGACAGCATTTTTGATAGTTACGTACTTAACAAAGTGTATGCTTTGTAAAGCATGTAAACAAGGCATGTAAAAGTTAGTTAGCCTATCTGAAATAAACCTGTTTGATGGTAAAGTGTACTAGCTAAATCAAAATAAGTTATAATTCACAAAAAAATGGTGACTGTTCTATTAGAGTATCGATCTTGGCACAAACTTCAAATTTTACTTCAATTTCTTCACAGTGTAGAGTTTATAGCTGTAAAGTGCATTTATATCCTATTTGTCCATTGGATTTCTGTACTTCAATACAATGTCCCAGCTTGTTTTGGTGTCAATATAGTTCTATATGTCCAAGAGGGACAAGAGAAGGGCTTCTGCCCCCCTTGGCCCTCTCAGATCTGCTTATGTTTGTATGTACATAATTACAGTTTAAATAAGCATGTATGCACGTTTTTGTTAAAGGAATCTGGCCTCGACAATGACACAAGAACCACATCTGTAGCTGAAAATAGTTCAAATTTACGTGCATACCTCAAGGAGCTCAACTTGTACTACCAACACACTGATGATGTCAACCAACACACCGATGATGTTGACCCACACACAGTTGAGCCATATACAGTTGAGCAATGCCTCAATTGTTATACCGTGCTGGATGTCCTTGATGAAAACAACAAGTTCATTTGTGATAAATGCAACCAAAAGATGGGTAAGTGGAAAAACACACGCATGCACGCACATACACACACACACACACACACACACACACTGTACACACATTTTCAATATCATGATAGGTAGTGGTTCAGACACAGTTGAATCATTATGCAGCAAGCAGCTATTGATCCACACTTTGCCACCAGTTTTAACTCTCCACATAAAAAGATTTCATCTTTATCCCACTGTTACCAAGAACGATCGTCACATCAAGTTTCCACTTACATTAGACTTGACTCCTTTTGTTACAGCACAATGCTTCAAGGTATGTATATATACTTGCCATCTCTATTTAGAATTATGTATGTTGTTCTTCTTTTTCTTATAGACTACTGCTGGGAAAATATTGTATGGTTTAACGGGTGTCATAGTACATACTGGTAGCTTAAAAGGGGGACACTATTACACGTACTTAAGGGTACATAAGCAAAAGTCTAACAACCTTGATAAGTCATGCTATGACGAGTCTGTTGTTTATGAAGGAGATTGGTATCTTGCTAATGATAGCCATGTTGATTATATTGCTGCGGGAAAAAAAGGCATTCCAGAAAGGATCTCCAAATCTTCAGCGTATTTGTTGTTTTATGAACAGCTACCAGTTGTGTAGTTAACCAAACTTCCATAAGATTATATTTTTTGCTAATTTGCTTTTTTGGTTTGTATAGTTATATAGTTATTGTGTTATAATCATGTATTTCTGCATGAGCACACACATGTAAGTTTACTGTGCAACAATATGTGTACATGTATTTTTACAAATGTTGGATTTTTATTATGTTCACTTGCAGATATAGGCTCTACTTGTTTGCAGTGTGTTTGCCTTAGCCTCCTATACCCACGTATGAATTCTGTGCATTCCCAGGTATTATCTGTCTATGTATATTAAAAACTGAAAAGGTAGTCTCGTGCCCAGACCACTTTTTTTCTCCGCCCCCACACAAAAAGAAAAAAAGCGGTCTGGGCATGAGACTACTGAAAAGGTGTCAGTCTGTCACACTGTTTACTCACCAGTGTCTGTGCATATCGGACGCATATCGACATGAATCAATTAGATCATCATAAGATTATTGTCTCAAATTCATGCATGCTTCTGTTTGTCCTCTACAGCGTGTACGTAGATGGCCAAGGTTTAGAGAAAACTTGAGCTGCTTTCTATTGAAAGCCACAGGATAAACTGTTCCAGTGGTAGAGTGCCTGGCTTGTGTACAGGAAGTCATGGGTTCAAATCCAGATGGTGGCACTTTTTTTCTTTTAAACCTATCTTTGTAAAACCTTTGTTTGCAGTGGGTTTTTACTTGGCATATAAATGATAGTTGGTGTTTAAAATATCCAATAGGTATAGGGAGTTAACATACAAGTTGTGCATAGCATAGGGCAACTTCCAAACCTTCGCTTACCAAACAGTAACGTTTGTGAATTGTGTTGGTTTTAAACACGTTGTGTACAACTTTATGTAAGGTAAGCATTATAGAAACTGAAACCATGCTATGTGCACTACTATTAGCTGCAGCTAGCACCACCTGATGTATTGGTATTTATACAATTGCCATGTACAGCTAATCCTGCTCACATTATCTGAGCAGGCAAGCCATTCAGCCATGTAATCATACACATTCCCATCTTCCTGTGGACATCAATGCTTTCAATAGTTCTTTACAACATCATGTCAAGGCACTAGTGCAGAGAAGACTCACTGGGTTATACATTCCTGTCAAACACACAGACCGGACATGATCATGAACAGCTATGGTGATTGGCATGCATGCTTAACCCCAAGTTGTAACCAACCCAGGTTCAATCCTTGCCTTAGTCACAACTTTTTTTGTTCACTGAACCTTTTTGGTGCATCATTTTGTTTTCTGTACACCCATGTTTGTACCATTTTTTCCACCCATTCTGCCTTCCAGCGTAGACTTCAGGACATATTTAATTTGTGAGTAGGGCAAACGAATTTCAGATACGTGCATCCGTTTGTTTATCCCATGTGTTGTGCTAGAGTAAGTGACTTTTTCACAAATCTGTTTGTACTTTGTGTTTATACCTTTTGCTACACATGTTGTACTAGGGACGTTGGAAACAGCTGAAATTGAAAACTGAAACTGAAAAACTAAAATTGGTCAAAACTTCATATTAACAGGTACCTCTTGACAAAGACCTCCTCTATAATATCTTACCATACCAAGACCTAAAGTCCATTGACATCACCTCAGGTTTTTAAATCCTTGAAGATGCCTATCACAATTGTCTAACTATTATCAAGACATAAAGTCTAAGATCATTAATTTTGATTTTGTAACTATGCAACTCCTAAATCATGCCGGTGAGAAATCCATTATCAAGTCCAGTATCAGCAGAGTAAATTATGCACCATTTTCATTTGTGACCTGACCATGGTCTTTAGGCCTTTAAATTTCAATTGCCAGAGTTGTGATCATTTGTTTATGTCCATATGTGACTGGGCCTGTGAAAATAGGGAATGTGGGCACATGATTTTTGCCTACTTTTTCAAACTTTCATCACTCATAACTTTATGTACCATTACGCCATGGCAATGCAATTTTCAACTCTTAGTAAGCATTTAATTGGCTTTATGATGCAAGTTACAGAATACAAATATTCTGTTCCAATACTGTGATATGACCTGTAAAATGACAGGGTGCAGTTTGTGCCCACATGTCCTGTTTTTGCAGGCCCAGTCACATATACTTATTGCCAATTAAGATCTAGAGATATGATTAATAAGTTTAGATGTGTTTTTAGTTGTAGCTATACTGCTGTTTACTATAGCTAAGGAACATTTAAGTTTCAAACAGTTTCATGGCATTCTCACTGTTGTAATATCTACTAGCTACTTTTCCACAGGGACCTAATTCTGAATTATTTTCAAATCACAGGAAGTTAAATTATTTTCAAAATTGCATAAGAGGGTGTCCCCTGCAGATCCCAATGTTTCAAATGCACTGACGCAACTCATCTTCAATGTAACGTACATAATGTACAGGCTCTACGGTGTATGTAGTTCACAAATTTAAAGCGGAAGTTGATCACATGTGCAGTAAATATGGGCAATTACTGTGATGGATCGAGTCCTTCCTTATGAACAGATCTCAGTAAATGGTCAGCTGAGCAGCACAGCTCAGTAGCCCCCAAGGTTCAGGACCTTGCCTGATAAAATTAAGTCACTTTAAAGTTGTACACAGATGATGCTCTTCTATACAGAGATTCATTCTCCAAAGGACAGTAAAACCCTACAAGAGAATATTAATATGCTACAGCAATGGGTTGAACACTGGATGATGAAATTTAATCCTGTAAAATATGAATATGTAAGAGTAACTAATAAATATTCACTCTGCTACACAATATTTCATAAACAATATTAAGATTCAGCAAGTTCCACAAGCCAAGTACTTGGGAGTTCTTATTGACGAAACACTTTCTTGGAACTTCCATGTTAATTTTGTATGCAACAAAGCAAATAATGTCCGAGTATTCCTGCAGTATAATGTCCAACAAGTGTAAGGGAAAGATGCTATCTTTCTTTAGTGCGACCCATATTAGAGTATATATGCTTGTGATAAACTAGAAAGAGTACAAAGGAAAGTAGCAAAATTTGTATGTAATGATTACTGAATGTACTCTAGTGTCACTAACATGTTAAATACGATATACTGGACAACACTTCAAGTTAGAAGGGACCGATAATGATCTACAAAATTGTTAATAATCTTGTTGCCGAAATTGAAACAGGGAACTCACTTATCAGGAATAATTTACCCACCCAAGGATATTCAAATAGATTCAAGCAACCATTTACAAGAGTTAATTCGTTTAAATATTCCTTTTACCCCGATGCAATTGAATTGTGGAACAAATTACCAGATAGCTACTATGATAATAATATTGTACAACATTACAAAACTTTAAGGATCTAATTAACAGTTAATAATATTTACACACACACCACTCCTTTTTATGTATGTTTACACTCGCTTGTCGAGTTCTGTAAATTTATTTAATTACTTTAATTTAGCTTGAATTTTTAAAAAAAGAAGCGATTCGATTGGTCTAAATCTTATGCACGTGACTTCGCCTAGCTTGTTTTTGTTGTCGCGCAATATGTACTAAGGTAGGGCGGTGCTGTCAAATTATAATTACCAATAACGATTTGGCACAATCCGTATAAAATGCGATACCTGAAATATCGTGAAGTCTCTATTGTACTCATCGCACCTCTGGCGATGGTTATTTTAGGTTACACTCACTTGTCAGCGAATATATATCATAGACGAGAGAGCACAGTACCATTATGGTTGAATGACAAGCATATATTTGCAGGAGCTAGATCTACAGCTACGACGACTTCGACAAATAGTTCCACCGAGCCACGCCCAGTTAACCTAGACTTTGGAAGCAAAGCAAAGAAAATAGTTGCATCTGGTCCCGGCGCCTCTGCTGCATTCACACCATCGAAAACAGCCGCAAAGGAAACTACCTCCAAAGATCAGGAATCACAAGGACACATTTTCGTCTATAGTAGCTTTGAGGAACAGACTAATGGAGCTAGAAACTTATGGCAGTTAGAAATATGGGCTAAACAAGTAAACATGACTGTTGCAGAACCATTTGCTGTAAATTCCATGTTTGGTGCGATGGGAGCAATTCCTAGTTTTAATAGTACATTACGATTTGGTGACTACTTCGACAAAGAAAAGTGGAATGAAATGGTGAATAAGTACAACGGTAGTCAATTGATTGAATGGGAAGAGTTTATCCCCAATGCACCTCGTCAAGCAATAATTTTGTACACTTTGCTAAGAACAGTGAAACCAGGACTAATTGTTAGTTATGGTGAGGATGATGTAAAGAAATATAATCCTGGTAAGAATGAGCAAATAACAAACAGTGACATGTTTTGGATAAAAAGAAATTTTAACATAACGAGGGTTGTAACATTTGTTCACAATGAACTAACTAAAAATCCCTTGACTCTGGAAGAGTATCGCTCTTACATATTTGGAGATTTAAAACCAAATCAGGTGACCTTAATATGTGTGAATTGGATTGGCATTGGTGTAAAGACATGGAGAACTCAGATAGTGTCAGCGCCTGTCTCTTTTCTTAATGCTATAAATGTCGAATTTCAATTTCCAGTAGATGGTTCTTATGTATCACCTATGGTTGCACCAAGCCAGAAAATCATAAAAGCTTATAAAAATTACGTTTCTGAGTACGTTGGTGACCGAAAGTACATTGCAGCTGTATTTAGAACGTTCACTGTTATGTACTACCACTATCCTAATAATTTTGCTGGCCGGAGCAAGTACTTACTTAATTGTAGTAAAAAGCTGAAAAATGAACTAAACAAAGTCAGAAATAAATGGGAAATATTCTTGGCATATGACCTGGGTACATTTGGTAGTGGTGAATATTCATATTTCAATAAATCCCATGAAAAACAAGTAACTCAACTTCGAAATCAAATATTATCAGATGTCTATGGTGGTAGCCCACAAAAGAAACAAAGAGATGAACGATTGATAAAAGCTGCAGGAGGAATAACAGACAGAGGGTTCATTGCCATATTAGAAAAGACAATAGCTACACACGCCGACTGTATAGTGCTACTTGGAGTGGCATCTAGTTTTGTGCGATCATCAGCAAACATGTATATTTCACTCCATGAGAATAATGTGTGTGTTGTGTCAATCTGTTCTGAAAAGTTTCTTAATGCTAAAGGGAAAGTGGTCTCATCTGGCAGTATACCAGGTAAATTTTTACACTGATTGAAGAATTTCAAGAGACACTACTACTACTATTATTATTATATGATGTTATTACTATACTGACAATCACCATCACTTTTATGTATTCTTTTTAAATTAAAAGCTTCACAAAGTACTTAAAAGGTGCAGTCATAAATGTATCGCACCATCAGTTCTGCAATTGCAGGCAATTCTGGCTGGGTGGCTGGTCTGCTAACTTTGAATTCTAATTCCCTATTGTGAAACGTTTATACATAGTAATATATATAATAGCTACATCATCTAACACAGAAGCCAATTTTGACTTCTACATGACTGGCTTAGACAAACTGGTTCTATGCATTGTATACAGTACATGTTTGTAATACAAACTTATATAAATATATATAGTTATTGATGAATGTTAAAAATATTTGAACAATAAGAGAATGTCTTAGTAATGCAAAAATAATTACAAACTCTTTCAAGCTAATGATATTGATATTTCTGTACAGTTAGTTTGACACCATAACACTTTGGGGTACAGCAGACAGTGGTACGCCATGAACCTGCACAAGTTAAAGTTGCACAATCTTTCTTAAACAAAAGTACGTAGTCTTACTTGGTTGTATCTTTTGGGAAGCATGACTCCAGTGGCACAGTGTTAGTTTTGTTATCTCTTAAGTAGTAGCCAATGGTGATCTGCAATTGACACAGTCAAAGAATTTTTATGCAAGCTAAATTAATTTGAAACTCACTGATTTTAACATTTTTTCTTTAGTAAATTTACTCAATTCATCGTATTCATTATAAAACGTATCAATGTTAGTAAGAGGAAAATGTAGTACAGAACCTATAGAAGATAGTGTACACATAATTATGGTTTATACACATTATAGAAATACTACTTTATTTCACTGAAATTAATGGAAATCCATATACCGTAAATCAGGAAAATTTCGGTATAGAAATTTCCATCAATTAAAATTTCGATGCAACATACTTTTGTCAATGGCATAATTGACGAAAAAATTTTGACGAATAACTATACATTAATATCAAGAGTTCATAATATAAAAAGAGAGGAGAGTGTGCTACTGTAGTATAGCCTGTACAAACGCGAATCTCAAAGTTATGATGCAATACCTATAGTCACTTTCAATGTGTTAGTTTGTCAGGTCTCTACTCTACATTAAGTTTCAATGACTGCTGTAGTTATGGCTTCAATAAGTAGTTCACTGATGTCATTGTCAACACTTCTTAACACTGTATGTGTTGACATGATATCCTAAAGAAATCAAAGTTTTACTGTATTACTTCGAGATACGTGTTTGTACAGGCTATACTGAAGTAGGACACTCTCCTCTCTTTTTATATTATGAACTCTTGTTAATATTAGTATGCACAAATTATTTGTATAGTTCATTGTTTTAATTTTCGTCGATACAGCCAGCGCAAAAAATTTTTGATGATGAATTTTTCGTGATTTACAGTAAGACTTTTCGTAGTTTTTTGCCATGTTAAATACACATGTGTGGATTTTAAAACAGCCATGCTGCTGTTTTAACACTGTGCTGCAGTTCTGTCGTGATGATTCTACAATGAAAATCTTCAGCCCTGCATGGCCTGAACTAAATTGTGACACTTTTAATGGCATATGGAAAGATTACAAAATCTGCTGTACCCTGATGAAGCAAAGATACTGCATTATAGACTCCAGAGTTGGTATATGGTCATGAGTTCGAATCCAGCTATGGGCATTAAGTAACTTTCATCATGGTTGTGTTTTAAATGCTGTATACAATAGTCAATTTGGCTTGTGTGTTTACGGAATCTTACAGTAAGTTATGCTGTACAGGTCCAGTTGCAACTATGTACTGTCCAACACATGTTGATTCTACCACATAGAACATCTTTGATCCTAACACATATAGAACATCTTTAATATTGTGCCTTTAAAGTATCGCCCCTCTTTGCTACACATTTGCTTAGTAACCATTCACATTTTACAGATCACGTACACATGAAGCATATATTAAACCTTTTAGTCACATTCCACACAGAGGTCTTATTAATACTGTTACCTAAGATTAGTCCAATTGCCATGTCATCTGGGAGTTTAAATGGTATACAATTAGATGTAAACGTGTTGTTGCCACTGTAGAAATTATAGATACACACACTGTCATCCAGTAAGAAACACTAACTTGAAGTAACTCTTTACTTTAATCATTATTTCACGGCTCAAACAGTAACCCGAACCAGTTGCGTACTGATATGTTCTGGACTTTACAGGCTAAAAATTACTAAAACATCTAATACAGAGGTTTTACCACTGTTTACCAACATACATATTTCATCTTTTGGATCTGGCGAGCAGTCCAAGTACTGATCTACGTTTATAGTACAAAATTGTTATACACACAGTAACAAATCATTGGCTTACTTGGACATATGGCTTTTTCTCAAATGCCTTACGTAAATCCCAAGGGTATTTTCCAATATAAAATGGCTTGTGTGGGTCATATTGTTGCAGGACATGACTGAGTTGTGGAACATTTACATACACGTCATCATCAAAATGACAGTACCACTGATATCTGTAATTTCAAAAATAGAATTTAAGCATTACATGACAAAAATAAAAACCAAGAATATATACTTGGAAAATGAAAAACCCACTTGTCTGATTCACAGACTGCTGTAAGTAAAATACAAAATATTTCTATTTATCCATCCACTCCATCTGTTTGTGGTTGTAAGCCATTGTATGGTTATACCTACCCATCCTCATTGTTCTTATCTTGCTCCAGAACTTTGTAGTATGAAGCAAACTCTATACCAGCTTTACAACACAGTCCTTCTCTGTAAATGTAGTTTAACTGTTGTGAATAGTTAGTCAGATACTTGGCTAACTTCACCTTGTATGGTTGTAAGGACAATTAGTAACAATCAAATTAAACCCTACAGACAACCAGAGGTACCTTAATACACACCAGTACAATTGTATTAATTTTATTGCTACCTGCTTGTTTAATTTCAGTAGCGTAAACTTTGGTAGTGGCAGCATTTGCATTATCAGAGACTAAGTATAACTGTGAAAAAACGAAAAAAGTTTTAAAATAATAGTGATTAAAAACAAAATTAAATAAGTGCCCTTAATACAATATATGTACCTTGCTTCTATCTACAGTCTGAAACCAGGTTGACATCAACATCTTCACTCTGTCTTTATAATTGTTTGCTGACGTTTTTACAGAAAAGTATATGTTGTTGGTGTAGTTAGTAATAACAGATGTGCTATCAGTGTGAGATGTAGTCACTTCAGAGACACTTTCAGGTTTGATAGTTGATGTTGCCTTTGTAAATGTGGTATAAGATGTAGTCATTTCTGAGGTCTGGTATGCACTTCTAGGTTTGATAGTTGATGTTGGTGTTGTAAACATGTGATGCACAACGGGTGAATCAGATAAATCCTGCATGTAAGTTGGTATTGAGTTATTCTATGTACGTACTAAGGAATTTATAATTGTAGCAGTAAGACCATACTTTATATTTTAATGTACCACTCTGCGTGGGCAGTTCAAAGGCACCGCCAGTGCCATAATTTGTATATTGCACTGCTGCAGACCGCAGCGAGTGCATTATAACTTATAACGTACTGGTTGCGGTTTTGTAGACCACAACGAGTGCATTATAAGTTATAATGCACCGACCGCAGTGCAATATACAGATATTGCACTGGCTGCGGTTTTGTGCAGCATAGCACAAGACCTAATAGGTGGAAATACACTACACAGATCACTCGAATTCTTTTATAGCCTGACATGTAAAGGTCGATTGTGGGCCATAACGTCACCAATATGTATAATGTTTACAAGCAGCCAATGGCAATCAAAAAAGCCAACACGGGTGGCCACAACTCTAGTCTACATATATATAAACGTACTTATACACCTTACTAGTCTGGTGCCATCTTAGCCCAGATTAAACTGTAGTCCACTTCGACAATGACTCAATAAAACAAATATATTCTAAATAGCTAATACTAACTTTTACGTTCGATTGTGGTAACCAGTTTTGTCATGCCACCAGATTCGAGTTTAGCCAGTGTGAATAGTAAGAATTAGACTAGTATCGTTTAGTAGTTAGGTTTTGTTTACTTAAACCATCTATTTAGCTGATTTTTTCGCTCGAGAGAATCACTATGGCGATTAGTCTGGTGCTTAGTCTATATGGCACGCTGGCATGCTGAGCACTACATGATGAGAGTGGAACAGCGAATGCAGGTTAGTGATATAACCCATAGCATACTAGCTTTCAATATCTCAGGTGGCTGCAGTACTGCAGGGGGAACGTCATCGCAACGTCAGGCTTGGTTACCCACAATCGATGTTAGAAACCTGGCCTTTATAAGTGTTACAGCTGTCTTGTGAGACTCTCCCCACCTATTAGGTGAGTGGTACATAACAGTTATACAACGTGCACTCGTGCTCTGCCTGTATAAACGCACTTGCCTTCGGGCCCGGCCGTTGTATAACTATATAATCAAATTTGGTGTGACCATACCTGGAGTAAAAATCTCTATGAAACAGTTTGACTGAAAAAAGGGCACGTCGACAAAAATAAAAGTAATTGACAACTAAACAAGCAGACATCTAGTATAGCCAAGACCATTATTAACAAACATTTAGTATTGGACGATTTTAATTTACATGTGTTCTACATTCATTGTTGCTAATTGATTCCTTAAACCCTTGTTTGGTTACTTTCTCATTAGTCAGAGAAAGATGGTGGTCAACTAACTGAAACAATGTATCAAACTAAAAAATTATGCACTTGGGTAGTAAGTACAATGGGTGTTATTGTCACACAAAACTTTATCACCAACATTTAAAAAATGATCCTCGTGAAATAACAATTGCAGTTAGTATCTGAACGTATGGCATTTCTTACGCGTTTAACTTGAGTCATTCTACTTGATGGTTCCCAGCTATATAATGTTGTCAATACCATTGTTGCACTAGTAAGTCCAATGAGAAACATTTTACATCTCCACAAAGGATGCTGCCAGACATTGAAATGTCTTGTTGATGTCATAGTGGTTGCGACTTAGTCTCCAGTACAACCTACAAAACAGTACTGCATTAACACAATGGAATATGTTCATGATGTAGTTGAAAACTGATTTACTCCATGTACTTGATGATGGACATGTGTAACATCAAGTACCTTTGTTTTATAATCTGTATCTTTACCAAAACAGTGTGAAAAAAGGGTGTGGCCCTCCAAAAAGGCTAGGGTGAAAAAAAAGTTATGGAATCAAAAGTGGCGGTCAAGAAATGGCTGCAATGATACTAATACCAATCGATGGTAAATATTAGCCATTTCATGTAGGTGACTTGTTATACAACTGAACCCTGTACAGGGTGTTATGTATAACTGAACTATCTACAGCAAGATCTATAGGGTGATTTTACAAGACTGAACACTCTATAGGGTGAATTGTTTGTAGCTGAATTGACTCTCTATATGGTAACTTGATTGAAAAATAAGAATGTAGTGGCTATTGATAATTTGACAATGATCATCGGTGTCAATGAGTGCACCACAAGCTATTGAAACCGATTGTCGGTGTCATTAAGCACCACCTAAAAGCAATTTGCACCAATCAAGCAACTCAAGCATCAAACACACCAGTTGTATGAAGCTAAGTTTTTGGTGAGTTCAAGGCGAGCTAGGGTTGGAGGAAGCGAAGCAACTGTCCTGGCAAAGCCAGGCCAACCCTAGCTCACCCCGAACTCGTACAGGGAGTGTGAAAGACATCACTATGCTTAACAGGCAAACTTCAGTGTTAGCATTTGGGTTAGGGTCAGTTTCATCCTTGGTTTCTTCTTCACTGGTCTTCTTAAATATGTATAGCATCCTTACTGACTCACAATTACAATGTAGAAAAGAACGAAAGTCGGTAGCTGTCACTGGTAGTTGAATGGTTAGCACTTGGAATTGTCATACACAAATCTCTATTCAGACTCAATAGATATAAGTTCTATATGTCAGGAATGGATAAGCATTGCAATTGCTCCAGTATCAGGTCACACTATAGCATGTTGTGCAGCCAAGGAAAGCTAATGTATTCAGGCACCAAACAGACAAGTGCATATTAATTTTTACAGGAACCAGATTTTCATGCATTTATATGTACCTCAGCAATGGCTACACAGAAATAGTCTAAAAAATTCCCCGGGGCAAGACATTTTCCATACCAAATTTGAACTAAATTGGTCCAGCCGTCTTTGCCTCCAAAGTTTGTCTTTATTTTCTTCATATATTTCTTCTTCCGTTAATTTTTCTTTTCACACCATTTACAAAAAAATTGCCAGCCTGAATGAATTCTTTTCAAATTTGGAGGGTATAATAAGCATACTATAGCAGCACTTCCAATTCGTGAACAAATTGGTAGAAATGGCACAAAGTTATGAGCAATTTTCAAAACCACAAGTGGAATTTTTTTGTCATGCCTGCAGGTTAAAAATCAGTATGCAGATAGGCTGACCATCATAGCGTGGACCTTTTGTGATTTGAAAGTACTGAGAGTATTAGCTAGGAAGATATGAAGCAAAACCAAACATGTGAAACAAGCTCGACCAAAATACTCTAATAGAACAGTCATCAAGAAGTAACAACAAAACGTGCACAAAATTGCTCAGGGTTCAAACGAGGGACCTCCACACCTATATGTTTAAACTCTTTACCACTCTGTCACTGTTATCAGTTACTCACTGCCCTTAATTTCTACTTTATAAATAGAAGTTGTAGTGCTAGATAACTACACCAGAATATAATGCATATAAAATAAACATACAATAATCACATCTATGGAAGCTGGCACTGTACTTCAATGGTTCAACGAATTTGGTAAAGAGGGAATCACCTTGCATTTTCTGGAAAAGTTTATTTAACCAACAAATAATACACATTGATATCACACTTTCAGTAGGATTCTACTATAGGCATAATCACTTGCTGCCTATTACTTTGGCCGCTATCAGAACAATCTGACAAACCATACTACAGATTTTAAGAGTATATAGCTTACATGCTAGGTGCAGCATAAAAATGTTAGTCAACCGGATAACAGATCTGCTCCGTAACTAGTTATGACATACTGTCCAGTTTCACAGCTCTAGTTTAGAGGTGGTCACTATAATGAGATGGTCTTATTAAAGAGGTGGCCGCTTAGTGAGGTTTTGCTGTATTTTATGCTACTAAAAAACTGCCAAGCTATGTATGTATTTCATAGGTGGCTGTGCCATATCTTGCTCAACAGGCAGAAGACGTACACATGCCCTTGTATGACAGACAGCAATGCACTATACTGTTAGCAGAGCAGACTGCATTCTGAGCTAAATACCCTATCAAATTTCAACTTAGCTGTATAACATGACTAACAGCATGCGAATTCCTGTAAGCATACGGAATAGCTCTATAGGAACATGTACACTGACATTCAAGTAGGTGAATACAAGTGCCACAAGTGTGTTAAAGAACCAAAATGCCAGTAAAACAGAATTACTGAGAAACCAAAAGTGCCATTCTAGCCAGTAGTCCATATGCACCTATCAATGTTAACTATCCCATCCCTATTAGGGGCTTATATGGAAATTTGACAATTCGCAAGAGCAAAAGCCCCCAGTAATCCCTCACCTCGATTGATGGGTGATTCATGTCATGTGCACAGGCTATGGCCTGCACATAAGCCTGTACTCATTTATTAACTTTTAAAGCCTGGAGTCAAATTCTCCACTACTGGGGACAGATTTTGATTCGAGGGAGGGGAGTGAGGCAAAATAAAGTAAGGCCACAGACCCTTGCAACCAGACCACTTATTTTTGGCGCATGGCGATTATGGATTACAATTATAAGCACCTACTTGAAAAGTAGCAGACACTTACAATTGTGATTGATAAATGCCACACTGAGAAAAAGTGGTCTGGCCACACAAGACTACCCCTCCTGTCCAATGAAACCGTTAAATCTATAGATATTAGAGCTATGGTAAATCCCCCTGTTTAATCTATACTGGGGGTTAGTCTCACTTTCCAGATGGTTTGGTGGGAGTGGCAAACCATCTGGTCACTGTTGCACATATTCTGTGATTAATCTAGATTACAGACTGTTTCTTTAAAAAAGTTTAGCTATGCCAAGGGTTTAGTTTAGGATCTTTGTTCCCCTAGTACAGAGCTCTTAAAAGCATTTGTAAAGGAAGGAATATGAATTGTGAAACAGCAGATTGTCAAGGAAGACCTTTAACAATGTTTCAAATACATTACCAAGACATTACCAGTACAGTTTTTACCTCAGTCTGCTTACAGAGGTGACTGGCACAATCATCATTACATCATCCTTGGTACAAAACAATATACCATGACATATGGAGTAGATGTATTCCAATGTGTTCAAGGAAAGTGTGCAACAGTGATCAGATGGTGTATTTGCATCCCCCCCCACCAAACCGTCTGGAACATGAGACTACTTGGGGTTACAAATGACAGGTGCATCGATTCCAGTACTCCAGTCCACTGTTGTGCCTACCCCTGTCAACCAGCTGCCCAGTGATAATAAACAAATCCAACCATTTGGCAAACATAATAGGATTCCTTGTTTCCCGTTACCTTAAGAATGATCAGGTAGTAAGGGAGGTAACTAGAATTTTATTGTTTTCTTCAAAATGACAATAGCTACACTGTCCACCAGCTATTAAACAAAAAGAGACTAGCTTATTACAGTGTGAATGTCTCAAATGATTGTAAGCTCTTCATAAGTATAACAGACAACGATGCACTCCCGACAATATTAAGTACTGTATAGCCTAAATATTTTGAGGGGGAAAATTTTCACTGATTTTTCATGGTTTTGGGGGTTACCAGCGAAAAATTTATCCTTGAAATATTTAGACTTCCGTATAGTCATTTTGGGAGTGTTTGCAAATACGCAAAAAAAATTTTTTTTTTAAATTTAGCAACAATACTCAACCTCGAAAAATTGCCCCTTGAAATATTTAGGCTATATGGTACCAAAGCAGCCATTCCCTCGGGGGTGGTGCTTAATAGATTAGAAAGGACGCTTATAAACTCTAATTGATACCGTCACCCCCCAAGGAAATAGGGTCTGGCAAGGGGGTGACACACAGGCACTCACTGTAGGTAGATCTGTGACCGCGGTCAAAGTCTAAGTCAAAGGTCAAGGCCACCAAATTTGTGCCAAGTCGACGGTCAAGGGTAAAAATTTCCAACCCACAATCAAAAAGTACTGAAATATCGTCGCTAAGTCACCGGCAAAAGGTTGAAAAAGGTTCTTACAAGGGAGTGTCATGTCGGTATGCACTGTAGGTAGATCTGCGGCAGCGGTAAAAGTCTTGACCGGCTGAAATTTTGCTTTGACCTGTGACTAAGAACCTTTTCTGACCTTTGACCAGTGACTTAGCGACAATATTTCAGTATTTTTCAATTGTGAGTTGGAATTTATATCCTTGACCGTTGACTTGGCACGAATTTGGTGGCCTTGATCTTTGACTTAGACCACGGTCGCAGATCTACCTACAGTGAGTGCCTGTGTGTCACCCCCTTGCTCTTAGTCACAGGTCAAAGCAAAATTTTTACTGCAGTCGCAGATCAACCTACAGCGCATACCTACGTGACACCCCCTTGGTCTGGTTACAAGACTAGTACCAAAGTAAACCCATCTACAAGACTTTGAATCTATTAAAATGCCTCTGGTCAATCACTGTAGTAGTAGTAGTAGTAGTAGTAGTAGTAGTAGTAGTAGTAGTAGTAGTAGTAGTAGTAGTATAATTAAGTACTACATTAGAGTGGCTGACTGATCTTCAACACAGAAATATTTTGTACATGTATTTCTGAATCTTAGTCACAATTTATATCAAGAGTTCATAATACAAAAACAACTCCTTTTTAAAAATATATTATGAACTCTTGTTTATATTACAAGGGCATGCGAAGGCGGGGAGGGGGGATGATGGGAAACATGAAATTCCTAAATGCTAAACCCATAGCTATATGACCGCCTCAGTATATTCTGGCAGTATGCCAGGCATTGTACCTTTTTGGGGCGCCTGATCCTCGGCCTGATCCGTAGTTGTGGTCCCAGCAAATTATCTCTTCAATACTGATAACAATATACAGATATGGCCTCGGATATGGCTACACATCTCGGAACACCTCTGACAGGTTAACTTAATGCCATACTCGAAAACGACCACACCCGTATAAATTTTATTGTGTATTGTATATTTCCGTAGTTTTACGGTTCTGTGATGTAGACGTTAATATTATATATCTGGCAAACTCTGCAGAGTCAGCTAAGTGCAGAAAGGATTCTTCTCTGATTCCATCATTTCACTTCTCCCCTTATGTGTTGAGACGTTGGGTGCTTGGGGATCATGTGCACGCTCACTAGTGAGGCGGATAGGTTCCCGGGTGATCAGTCTGGTGATAATAGGGCCACCCAATTTTTGATTCAGAAGGTTGCCATTGATGTTCAACGTGGCAATGCTGCTTCTGTAATGGCAACAATACCATCATCCCAGGACTGGGCAGAGTTTGCCTCTCTGCCCACTGTTTAAGTGTTTATTTATATTATCATTGTCTTAGTATCTTAAAAAAAAAAAATTATTATTATCTATGATGCAGGACGCCATTTCAAGTCCCTGAATGAAGTCTTGTCAGTCAATAATGAAAGCATCATCTACCTGTGCAAATCCAACAAGTGCAATGTACGTCTCAAACAGCTGCTAGCCTCTAAAATCAGTCCCTGTGATCTATCTGTGCCTGACCATCAACCTTTCTTTAAAGGTCGACGACCTTGCTACTTGAAGTGCAAAACTTGAAAAAGACCTAGCAGAAACAATCGCTTCATTAAAAACGTCAGCGGCTCCGCTGACAAGTCAGCTAATATTGGCAATAGCTCCAAAGAATCTGCAGCCAGTGCCCTTCAGTGGCTTCCAATGTGAACTCACCCACTGACCGCAGGTTTAATGTCATGGTGTATATTATACGAAATTGAAGAATGTCCTATGAACACAATCAGACCTGCTTGTCTCCAAGAAGACTTTGATTCAGTGTCTTCAGGGTGTCACTCCTGCAGGGTGTCACTCCTGACACTGGGACCATTGTGGGCTTGGAAAATTTAGAGCACAGCAATCAAGACCAAGACCTATTCTTGTTAAATTTTGTAGTGTTATTTATGTCAATCAGGTCCTAGCCAACAAGGGATCTCTATCATCCCCAGTATTTATATAACCAGACCTGTCCCCTGATGAAAGAGCAAGCTAGGGAGGCTGCTCTGTTGAAGGAAAGGTGATCATTGATACAAAAAGGGTACAATTGAAGTATGATAGAAATTCATTACAACAGCATCTTTGTCAACAATCAATTTTATGGTCAGGTCAAAAATTGTCTTTCGGTTGTATCCCATGAATCTACCTCAAGTCCCTACAGACAAACCTGTCACTACTTCACTACTTATGCAGGTAAAGTGTACAAGATGTTGGGTCTCATAAGAAGACGCTTCTCAGTTAGTTGCCCAATTTCAGCTAGAAGAAAGTTATACATCAGTCTTGTGAGATCTCAGCTCCTATACTATTCCCAAATTTGGAGGCCCTCATTAATCAAACACATAAACATTCTTGAAAGAATACAGAGGAGAGCAACTAAATTTATTCTTAAT
Source organism: Dysidea avara (assembly GCF_963678975.1). Taxonomy (NCBI): domain Eukaryota; kingdom Metazoa; phylum Porifera; class Demospongiae; order Dictyoceratida; family Dysideidae; genus Dysidea; species Dysidea avara. The sequence continues at coordinate 17,420,581 of NC_089277.1, forward strand.
GACTTTCATTCAACATATAAGTCTCGCTTGGTGACCCTAAAGATGCTACCTTTAATGTATATATATGAAATCAATGACATCTTATTTTTCATCAAGTCATACAAGTCACCAACTTCCCATTTCAACATTAATAGCTATCTACAATTTAGCTCATCGAACACTAGATTTGGTTCATCTGCAAAGTTGGTTCACCACAGGTGCTCCACAAACTTAACTCATCATTTCTACTTTCACCGTATACCCCGTCTGTGGAACTCTCTACACTGTTAAAACAGGGGAGTAACAGTAACTAGGGGAGTGAAATATTTTACTCTGAAAGGGGAGTTTGGATTACTAGGAGAGTAACAGTAACCCACTAAGGGTAAAGAGAACTCCAAGTAAGTGAAGGCACCAAACTGAAGAGTTCCCATTACCAGCTAGCTAGTAGCTAAGGTGAACTCAGTGAGATGGCAGCCATTTACTCTACAGGCTAACCAAGACATAGTGAAGGAAACAGAGAGTACGAAAACAGGAGGACGAATTGTTACTCAAGAATATTTTGAAATACGTATGTATAATTATTAAATACCATTTCTATTACAAGCGCATTATTTAGAGTGAAGAGTATTACCATAGAAACGGCTTCTTTAACAACAGAGCCGTGTTGAGTAGTTGAAAGCGGTTTGCTTCTCTGAGGAATTGTAGTGCTTAAAAGGTGATACTAAATTGTTTGCTTGTTCGTGAATAATCACTGGACGTTCACTAGAGTCTATCTCGTTCAGTCGAAACGCAACCGTCACAAATTACGCTTTATTACCTCGGTTTAGTTGCGCGGTCTTTATTCGCCGGGAAAACAAAACGCTTTTCACTGTGGACACCACCTAAATTAACAGCGCTCGCTAGCTTCGACGGCTACGTCTTACGACAAGGTACATTAATATACGGAACAACACGTCACTAAGCTTTCCCAATGCACTGATATCTAGCAGCTGCACTGCCTTAGCAACAAGCTCCAACGCGGTCAGCAAACATGGTAAGTTTATCACATTGTGGTTTTCATGTGTGGTACAATTTGTTTCAGAGTATGTGGGGCTTCGTAATCATGCTAAACGCGTAGAGAAATGTTTAGTGTAGATAACAAAATAATAAAAACTTGTGCACTATGGCTGTAGTACCCACTATACATTTATACAATAATAGCATGATAATACAATATTTAACAATAGTCATCAGATGGAGTGGACTCTCCAAGTAAGGAAAGATCTGCCACTTGCTCTCAGCCAGCTGACAGTGTGAAGTGCTGCACCCTATGTGGTGATAGAGGTAATGGTAAGCAAATGACTAAGTACAGTTACTGGGGGAGTGCTGAAAAGCATTTTGTGTACACACACCTTGGAAAATGCCCCCCAGATGAAAGCTATGTTTGTAAGAAACATTTAGTAGAAGCCAAACGACACCATAATGACAACACATTTACACCAAAATGGAAAAAGGCTAATGAAGTTCACAATTCTCCTAAAGGCTGTATACATCCACAGTGTCATGACAGATTTCATGAAAAACTTATGAAGCCTGCTTTTGCCACAATCACTGCATTGAAGACTCACCTTGAAGTGCAGGTAGCTGATGACATCCCATTTCTGTTGTGTCCAGCTTGTTACAGCAAGGTATACCATCAGTTTAACTCCCCAAGTAGATGTTCATCTTGTGGAGCTACATCAAAACATGGACAAAAATTCATTCGCTACAGTCCCAATCCTACACTGATATCACAGTACCTCACAGAAACAATTGGTACTGAGATAGTCATAGGACCAAGTGACAGAATATGTACAAGCTGCTACAACACACATAGTAGCATAGTCAAGTCCATAGAATGCCAACTGAATGGAACAGATGAGATGCTAGAAAAAGAAATTGAAACATGGGAGGTCACCATTAGAAAACATGATGACGATAAACTAACAAATGCAATTCTTACTGCAGTGCTTTTTGTTGCCCAGTCTTTACTGTCACAAAAGGCTGTTCTCCTGCCATGGGTATGCCAAGTATTCCTTGAAGCCTATGGAGTCCAGTATAGTGAAGATGTGAAGTCGGTCAACCTAGAAGAGAGAGAAAGGATAATTCAATTTTCATCTCGGTGGCTACTAGATCACCTTATTGTTCACCTCCATCCCTATATGATGCACAAGTGTGTACACATGAGATTTGGTACGGTGTTGTACCGAAGAGGGGCAGATCTCTTGGTTGCCTTGTCTTGGGCTCTCAGTTCATCACAGCTTGTGTCATCATTTGAACCTAGTAAACATCATCATAAATCACAAAGTAAGCATCCTAACACAGAGACCACACTAAAGGAAGCTAGTGTTATAATAAATGACCTAATCCATGAAGAAATCAACAAATTATCACCATCACTTTTAATCAGTATTGATGATAGTCTCAACAATGTGAACCCGTTACTACTACAGTTCTTAACATTTATCACTGACACCATTCGAGAACGTAAAACTTCTAGCATTACCTCACATGCAAAGAAAATTCGACTGTTTTTTATCCTGTGCCAATTAATGTTTTGTACCAATCCTAAGAAACCACCACCAATCTACGACATAGTAGCAGATACCATCGAAGTTTGTGGGGGATCTCGCAAACTTATGAGAATTTTAAACAGATTGGGATGTTCCAGTTCCCCAGACACCCATGACAGATTCGTGATATACCATGCTACGGCTCGACGTCAGGCAGCAATCTGGGATAAAATTTCAACTACATACTTTACTGTAGCCTCAATTGATAACTTCGACATGCTACAGAGTTATTCTGCTGTTTACTGTGGTGATCAACAGCGGAGTTACCATGGGACAACTCTGCAGCTTGTACAACCAGGAGTACCATTAATACTAACATCAAGCAATGAGTTTCAATCTGAACTAGAGACAGCCACTACAGCAGCAGGTACAGATGTGGAGATGACCACACCTCCACCACAATCACCTCCCATTAGTATTCAAGAAAGCAATCCAGCTTTTACAACCAATAAACTGATTCGACAGCAGCAACGACAAATGTCACCAGAGAACTCTCCTCACAAGCACGGAAAAAATGGACCCAAGCGCCAAAGGACTGTGTCAGTTAACAGCTTAGTACCTTCTCTACAGACCAATTTAGATACACTACCACCACCTCAACTCACACTTACCTTAGAGAGTTTCCTAGAGAACAACCATCAAGCAAATGAGAGAAAAAACCTGTAACAAACCTATTGCAAACCTAAACCTATTGCAAAAACCTGTAACCTTGGAGATGTTAACTGGGATTCCCTGTGCGGTCAATCCCCTAGCCTCTATCATCAAACTTTTGTGACTAAATCTCATCCAGATGATAGATGAACCTACGCATACTGCAGGAAACATCCTTGAGCTAATCTTAACTGATGTTCCTCAAACTTAAAAGTCCACTGTGAACCACCTTTACCTATCCCTTTGTCATAACTTTTGACTTTCACTTATCATCAATCAGTGATCATGACAGTGACCACAAGGCTACACCAATTTTAAACTTTTCTAGAGGTAATTATGAGGATCTGTGCCACTTTTTATACAACTCAGATTTTACACCTTGTGTTATGTCTGAAGATATCGAATTTGTATGGTTGTACTTTAGTAACATTATCAGAGATGCTTTATGATGCTTTGCTCCTTCAACTGTTTTTTAATCCAATAGTCAACCTGTGTGGTTCAATTCCGATATTAGACATCATATCAACTGTCTATATGTACACTAAGACAAAAATTTAACAACAACCCCAAGCACTGAATACAATAAAAACAAACTGGAATCATCCCAAAACTTGCTCCAAGCCAAGATAAGCAATGCCAAAACTATTTATGAATCAAATCTAATCACAATTCCAAAATATACGATTAAATTATATCAGAGGATTTACAAAATCTAGATCTATTCCTTCCACCTTGTATCATAGCTCAACTCCATGATACGCAAAAAGCCAATGCTTTCAATAACTATTTTTATTCTGTTTTTAATAAGACTTTCCTTGATTTGCCACCTTCTTTTGACCTATTTTCTCCTAAATCACTTTTTCAGGTTACAATTACAGAAGCTGATGTGTATGATGCATTGGTAAAGTTAGACACCTCCAAGGCTATGGGCCCAGACTTTTAATTTAACCTTGAAATTTGGGTATCTTAGAAAGTTCATAAAATAATTCCTGTCTTTAAATCTGGCAATCCCACCCATATCAACAATTACCAAACAATATCCCTTCTTAGTAGCTAACACTTCTAAAGTGCTGGAGTGAATAGTGTATGATAAAATTATTGGACATGTTTCCAGTAAAATCAATCATTCAGCAAGTTCTTTTACTCCTGTCTAATATTTTCACCTCTCATCATCAATTGTATATTATTTACTTAAATATCACCAAAGCTTTTGATTCAGTTTCTCACTCACATTTTCACAAACTTACATTTAACATTGGCGGTGAGCTTTGGGCACTGTTTCTGGCATATGTAATGAACATGCTGATCTCAATTTGTATCAATCAATGGTTGTAATTCCCATCTTCTTCCTGTAGAATCAGGAGTATCTCAGGGTAGTATTCTTGAACCACTGTTATCAGGAACGGATCCAGGGGGAGCCAGTGCCCCCCCCCCCCCCCCCCCCTCCCCTTCAGAATTTTTATAATAGTGTTGTTCATTGAACATAGCTATAGGCACCTTAGACATAATTCAAACATTTTTGATGCAGTTTATGACTATGTATAATATAGTAAATTCTTGCCAATATAGACATACCACAAGGGGAATTAGGTGGGTTAGAGCCCCTTCTATATTGAGAGATCGAGATACTCTAATAGAACAGTCATTTACTCTAATAAAGCAGTCAAGAGTAGCATAATTATGAAACACTGTTTAAACACCTATAGCTGTTCTAAATTACTGACTTACTGAGTTATTGACTCTATATCTACACCCTAGTGACTATAGAAATTCTCTGGAGATGAAAAATCATGCAACTGCACACCACATGCTATAGCTATAATATATAATATTTTTGATGCTTGTGCAGGAGACCTTATGCTAATTCTGTTTTGTTGTAGCTTGGTAATATTTGCAACATTCTAGGGACCCGCCGATTATGCTCATAATTTTACCTATTATGCTATGCTGCACTGCTCAAATATTTACCTATTATGCTTAAATTTATGCTCAATACTTACCTATTATGCTCAAATTATGCCCAATTATTTATGCCTCAGTTCTCATGCTCTGCTAATAATTTCCAGTTTATGGATAAATAACAAGTGGCTGAAGCACAAACTTACTTGTCAAAATGCATATCACAGAAAAGATCGATATACTCTAATAGAACAGTCAGTTATGTGATTATTCTATGAGTTACTGACTGTTCTATTAGAGTATATCGATCTTTCCGTGATAGCTATTTTGATAAGCAAGAATTCATACTATTATACAAGTATTCTACCTATTATGCTAGCATTATGCTCAATGCTTTCAGGCACCTATTATGCTCATAATTATGCCAGCATAATCGGCGGGTCCCTACAACATTCAATAATTTTTTCTCAACCTACCAAAATTAGAACCAAAATCATTCTCAAAAGGTTACTACTTCAAAATTTCCTTATAAACTTTATAGCTACTACCAGCTCAGTATAGCACTCGTGCCTCCAGCATTATATTTTCATAAACGTTTACAAATTTTAGTCAAAATTGCCACCCAATTTAATATCAGAATGTTGATTTCAACATTTCCTTGAGACACTATACTAGCTAATTCTTTCTAGCTCAGTATTTAGCTACTATTAACATTCATACTTCCAGTGTTGAACTCAGTCATAATTGCCATCTCAGAATGTTAATTTTTCAAAATTTCCTTAGGGAGCAGCCTTGGCCTTAGCACTATACTAATTTTAAACTCAGTATAGTTATACCATTAGCATTCATATATAATTCCAATGTTGAACTGTCAACAAATTTCAGCCAATTTTGCCACCAAATTCAATCTCAGAATTTTAAATATTCAAAATTTCCTGGGGCATGCCCCCAGACCCACCTAGAAAGCTCATGCTTCACATTTCACGGAGTGTGCTTCACACACTGTGGAGTGACTTCTACCTGTGTGCCCCCCCCTTAACAAAATCCTGGATCCGCACCTGGTTATTCATTATTTACATGAATGATATCCCTGTGCAGTTTGCTCATAGTAAAATATTTTTGTTTGCGGATGACACAAAATGCTTTAGACACATAAAAGTACCTAGTGATATGTAGCGTCTACACACACAATCTAAATTGCTTGTCAAATTGGAGCACAACATCCCTTCTATCATTTCATTCCTCCAAATGTACTCATCTCTCATTTGAATGTACATTTTCAACTTATTATGGCATCAGCGCTGGTCACTGTAAAGTGTTAATAATAATAATAATCAAAGGCAATCCTATAAACTCCTCCCATTCACACAAAGACCTGGGTGTTTTGATCATTGATAATTTTATTGGAATGTTGGCCCCCTTCTGTATATAAGCAGGTTTATTGCATTCATTGATACATCCTGATCTGATTTGAATAAACCGAATCAAATTCTTTTTCTAGTTTGACACAAATTACAGATGCACACAGACACTACACATACACACACAAAGCAACTCTAAACATTTGGCTACCATTATAGATAGTAATAGTAATTTTATAGTGCATGGTATGGTACAATTACAGTAAAGAGATGGATAACAATAGATTACATATTACACTGATGGTCTGCTAGCAGCCAGAAGGTGGTAGTGCCTATCCAGTGAACCAGCACTGAAGCACCTGTGCAATAAGAGTCATCACAGACAAATTCTTCTTGGGTAGGACTAGTAATCCACAGGAGGCCATACCATCACTCATAGGTGAAGGTTTGGGCACCCCAGCTGGACCTTCACCCACTCTATGAGACACGGAAAGTTGCTACAGCTAGGTGGGCTGCTTTCCCAGTTAACACCAGGCCACCATTTATACAGCTGGGTGGACTGGAGCGTGCACAATGTAAGGGAACTTCACAGACAGACAGACAGACAGACAGACACAGACACACACACACACACACACACACACACACACACACACACACACAAAGCCTTCAGCTGCTGCTACGCGGTAACACTGCCCAGTGGCCAGCACTGCGGCACCTGTGTACTACTCAGGTGCTATGAATCAGTGTAGACATGCCCTCCTGGGGCAGGACTAATAACCCACAGGAGGCTGTAGCATGTCTCACAGGTGAAGGTGTGGGCACCCGAAGTCTCACCTGGACCTTCAACTGCTATATGAATTATGGACAGTTGAGCATTTGCTTCCCCAGTTTAAACCGGGCCCATTGATATTACAGCTGGGTGGGCTATTTCCCCAGTTGGAACCAGACCACCAGTTTTAACAGCTGTGAGTAAAGTTTCTTGCTCAAGGAAACAGCAACAACACAAAAGTGGCCCAGCTGGGAACCGAGCCTGGAACCTTTCGATTACCAGGCTTATTCCCACACACGCGCCCACGCACACACGCACTACATGACATCACACCATACACACAATGGCTGGAGTGTTTACACATGCCCTAAGAGTCTTCAATCTGTTGCTAGGTATGGTGGATAAAGCTGCACTAATTTAAATTAAGGTGTTGTGATTGAAATAAGTTTTTTGGTTTATAATATATTGTACAAAATACAAGTGCAATCAGCTATGTAGCTTTAATTTGTGGCCCAATATAAATAACTCCATGTGATTTCTAGAACTGTGTTAGACCGAGACAATACTTTGATTCATACCACGAGACACTATAAGTTATGAATATCATGTCATGTACATAGAACTTGTATATAATTATTATTGTTATTACCATTGTTCTTGATATTCACTTTTAAACTTCTGTAAAACTATGTTTGCAATCTTCAGTTGTTTGTTAACTGCTGCTTTCTGCTCTTGAGTGTATTTGTCCAGAGCTCTGTAAGAATGATTTCTATGAAATTGTTTTGTAGATGAGTGGATGGTACAGTTAAAGTCAGCTTCTGTATAAGGATGTCCCAAAAAATCAAGCATTTTTTGCAGTTCAGTTTTTAAGTCAACGAATAATTTCTCATACTTTACAACATGTGTAACGTGTTTCTCAGTTGTCCACTGTTCCATGTGAACCCTCCACCAATATGCACTATTTTTAACTCTTTTATCCCACTTAGAGTTATTGCCTATGAAATACAATACATATGTACAATAAATACCTGTGTGTACATACATCTGTATGCATGGCATTGTGTACATGTGTGTGTGTGTGTGTGTGTGTGTGTGTGTGTGTGTGTGTGTGTGTGTGTGTGTGTGGTGTGTGGTGTGTGTGTGTGTGTGTGTGTGTGTGTGTGGTGTGTGGTGTGTGTGTGTGTGTGTGTGTGTGTGTGTGTGTGTGTGTGTGTGTGTGTGTGTGTGTGTGTGTGTGTGTGTGTGTGTGTGTGTGTGTGTGTGTGTGTGTAACTGTGTGTGTAACTGTGTGTGTAACTCTGTGTGTAACTCTGTGTGTAACTCTGTGTGTGTGTGTGTGTGTGTAACTGTGTGCGTGTAACTCTGTGTGTGTAACTCTGTGTGTGTGTGTGTGTGTGTGTAACTGTGTGCGTGTAACTCTGTGTGTGTGTGTGTGTGTGTGTGTGTGTGTGTGTGTGTGTGTGTGTGTGTGTGTGTGTGTGTGTGTGTGTGTGTGTGTGTGTGTGTGTGTGTGTGTAACTCTGTGTGTAACTCTGTGTGTAACTCTGTGTGTAGCTCTGTGTGTAACTCTGTGTGTAACTCTGTGTGTGTGTGCGTGTGTGTATGTGCATGTACAATTGTTTATATCTATGGATGTATACATGTACAGTACTTTTGTATGCATGTAATGAATATTCTAATTTTTCATTCGCTATACTGCAAGTATCTGTTTGCTAAACGGCATCCAAACAATAATTTCATGACATGACAAATTGCACTGGTAAGCCATTATGTAGCCAAAGTAATCATTAAAGGTTACCTAAATAAATTGTATATAACTACTTAAAGAGACTTCTTTAACTCTAGAAACTTTGCCTCAATTTCTAGTTAGTAATATTGTACATACAGAAAAAATACATCCTATAAACAGATGCAGTTGACATATATATATATATATATATAGACTGTATGTGCCTGCCTCTGTTGGCAATGGAATAAGCCAAAGAGTAAAGGGGTGGAGGCAATGTGTAGTTTAACAAGCATGATGCATAAACACTCTGTAATAAGATTTTGGTATTCCAATTGATAGTGTCTGTTCTATTACGGTGGTTGACTGCTCTATTAGAATATCTCAATTGGAACCTTTTGTACCTTTGCAAAACATATAAATATTATACTAGATCTGACTAATGCTCACAGGTAGTAATGACATATTACAATAATTGCAAGCAAAAGTAAGCGATGAAAATGCTTTTAACAAAACAATAGTAACCCTTGCCTGCACTTACTTACCAAAGTATGAAGCGTTGACAATACCCACATGTGAGTGTGCCTGCTCTCTGTTCCAGTCTGCAACAAAAGCATCAAATGGATTTCGAACAATATAAAGGATTTTATTTGTAAAATTCCAAGAAGGAGGCTCCCAATGAGACTTCACAACTATTACATTGTTAGAAACAATTCCTTCACCAATCATGCCGGCTCTATAGTAGGCAAAGTCACAGTCCACTCCACCAGTATAAATGCCAGTAGTAGTCTCAAGCAGTTGGCGTACCCATGAGTTACCTGAGCCTGGCCAACTGACTAATGCAACGGGAGTCCCAGAGGTCTGAAATGACATATTCTTACAAGTCTGGTGCTTTGGTGTTTGTATTTCACCTTTGGCATTAGAGAAATGCTTCAACAAAAAATATCCTGGACATGCCATAAATGTACGTTGCAAAGCAGTTGAAGTTAATCCTGTAACATGATAATTCTCAGCAAGCTTATTGAGGTCAGAGTCTGAAAGATCCTTGATGTAACGATGAAAGGCACTTTTGTTTTTAAGTTTAAGTTCACTCATTGACAGTAACACAGAGACAGTTGGAAGTTCACTATTCAGTACTTGCATTAACATGGGATCCTTGATTGTAGCTGATTCAAGGTTACTTGTGATCATACAGATAAAGATGCAGCCAAAAGTGGTCAACAGCAACACTATCAGTCTCCGAGATAATAACATGGCTTAATTGTACCTGCAAAAAATGCATGGATTAGATACTTGATTAAATTATATAGAATGCATTGTTAGGGACAATCACCTAATCACTGACCAACTGACTGACCTACTGACCGACTTACTGACTGACTAACTGACTGATTGACTGACCGACCGACCAACTGACCATCATACAAAATTCTACACACCAACACACAGGTGTGGCATGTCAGCTTTCTTGGCTACACAACACACTACTGTGTGCCTTGAGTTGTCGTCATTAAAACAATTTACAGGAATGCAAAAGGAGAAATCAAACTTTTTATGGAATAATTAGTGTTGATAGATTACTATACATTGTGCCTTTACCTTTTTAATAGCTAAAAGTTTCAACTGTGGAAATATAATTAAACATTTGTAAAGCACGTTATCAATGCAAGATGCCCTAAAAGAATAGTCACTAAATTTTTAAAAGGCACACAAACCATAGCAAGTTTTTCACTCCTAAACACTCAATCTGTAACCATTTATCCACAGCTGCCAATTATTGATTCCCTTTAATTTCTACATTATAAAATGATATGCTAGTTAACATTATCCTGTAATAGCTCTAGCATAACAGTTGTACAATTTTCACACAACATTATGCTTGTGTGTGTGTGTGTGTGTGTGTGTGTGTGTGTGTGTGTCAGGGGCGTAGCCAGGATTTTTTGAAGGGGGGTTCCAGCACGAGCATTGAGTTACTAGAAGCAGGGGTCTGGGGGCGCAGCCCCCAGCCGCTGAGAGACTTTCAATATTTTAATAAATCAAAACTCAGCAAATTGCTATATTTTATGCAAAAAGTACATTAATTATGATGCATTAAGTGCCCCTGGGATGAAGGTAGTACTAGATAAAGTCACCTAGTGGAAACAGACAGCATAACACATAGAGACACATATAGTAATCTGTAAGTGATGGTTATATCTCACTGTGGTATAGGAGCCATGAATCCACTGATACAAATGACAATCAAAACAATATAACTATACAAATATGCATAGCATGAATTCATTTTGCATAACACAAGTGATAAATTACTGGAGCTCTATATCTTTAAACACTGCACACCAAAGCTATAGCAGTATAAGGTCATGCTAAGTTTTGCATTTAATGTTGGAATGTCTGAAAAACTTCATATGGACATGGATATTTAAATGCATGTTCTATTAGAGTATACCTGACTGCTCTATTAGAGTATATCGATATTTTTAACAAGTTTTGAAGAGGGCTCATGTTACCTCTGTAAATCCTTCCCTGAGAGATGAATGTAAGTTTTATCAATTGTTGTGCTGTGCCATTACACTATATTGCTCACTCATTTTGTCCTGCCACACTAAATGGTGTGTTAGGATCCTGCTTGCAGAAGTCTAAATTTTACAGGGGGGGTTCCTGAATCCCCCGGAACCCCCCCTCCCTACGCCCCTGTGTGTGTGTGTGTGTGTGTGTGTGTGTGTGTGTGTGTGTGTGTGTGTGTGTGTGTGTGTGTGTGTACGTGTGTGTGTGTGTGCATGCATGTATGTGAGTGTGCATGTGTGTACGTGTGTGTGTGTATTCAGCAGCCTACCCAGCTGTTAAAATGGGGACTTGCATGGTGCCAATTAGGGAAGCAGCCCATCCAGCTGTAACACCAATGGGTACCTGGTGTAAACTGCAGGGAAGCAAATGCCAACTGCCATGTCTCGTATTGTAGGTGAAGGTCCAGGTGGGACTTTATGTGCCCAAACCTACACCTAGCTGTGAGACATGGTACAGCCATAGATAATATGTACCTCCATGTCCGGAGGTATATATTATCTATGGTACATCCTCCTGCAGGTTACTAGTCCTGCCCCAGGAGGATTTGCCTGGGCTGACTCCTAGCACCTGAGTAGCACACGGGTGTACCAGTGATTGTTCACTGGGTAGGTGCGACTGTGCCAGCGGCAGCCATAGGCTTTGTGATTGCGTGTGTGTGTGTGTGTGTGTGTGTGTGTGTGTGTGTGTGTGTGTGTGTGCGTGTGTGTGCTCGCGCATGTATGCATGAGCAAGGTTGTTTGAAGACAGTGTAGCCTTATCCACAGCCTGGCTGTGCTGGATCTAATAAATATATACCAGTGGGAAGAGAAATCAGAATTATTTTGTAACAAAAAGTGCTGAAGAATTGGAGATCATCACCTCATATACTCCTGCTGTATGGCAAATAGCAATAAAACAGCATGGTTAAAGTAAGGGTTGATTTGCATGTTGGATGATAATCTCCTTACTTGAGTATAAAACTAAGTATTCAGTAATTTTGTGAGTGCAGATGTCTAAACACTTAGGTACAAGTACACAAGGGAATTTTCAACTAGATAGCACATCGATAAAAAGTACCAAAACAAGTTGGAGTAGTCCACGATATTAAATCACAGTAAAACAATAAGAAGTGTTATTATATTCCTACTGTGCTTAAGATACCATAACGGAAATGCACAGTAGGGATATATATATATATAACACTTCTTATTGTTTTACTGTGATTTAATATCATGGACTACTCCAACTTGTTTCAGTACTTTTTATCGATGTCATGTACACCGCAAAAGAAAGAAAATGGTGCCGTATGCCCCAGTTTAATTATCTTCAGAGAACTGTTTATTATATATTTATTTATTAAGGCTTTACAGCACAAGTGCTGAAGGTCTGTAGGACACCTGGTCCTACAGCCTGTTTAGAGTGGTTACATAAAGTGTGTTTGAAAAGGTGGAGAAAGGAGAAAAAAATTCATGGCAGCCTCGAACCAGCAGCCATCCAATTAACGCTCAAACAACACAGGAGTCTGCCAGGTGGTCAAGATGTTTTCTCCTTGTCAATTTCAAGTATTGAGAAGAAAATGGGTGGATTTCAGATAACTATTGGGAAGAAACAGGGTGGACAAGATGCTTCATCAGGGTTACCTAATATGGCCATTTACCCTGCTTCTGAGGTGTTGTATGAGGGGGCTGCTCCTCCACCCTTGGCTACAGGATTTACAGTGGAACCAGATCCTAGTTTACCTCAACAACACCTTCACCTCCCAAACCTTAACTTGTTCACCAAGAGTCCCTCACCATCACCAGCACTGGTCCAATCAACTAGCTCATTGGAGACCACGTCCTAACTTTTCTCCATCTATTTCCTCCATTTTTCAGCCCTTTCCTACCCAACATTGCTATCTTCCTAACTACCTTCAGCAGCAAGCAAAGTCAATTTGGATGCCATCTTTCCCTCTTTCTAGCAATACATTGATGTGTCAAAATTCAAATTCATGGATACGAATAATGTTGGATGATTTGGAATGCAAATCAACTCTTCCAGGGTAGAACAACTGATCGAGGAAGAGACTTTATAATAGCATTATACAAAGATAACACTAGCATGCCTCAGTAGAAGTATAGAATATCCAGTAATATGTGTGGGATGGCAAGTTTCTACATTTTGTACCGTTAAAAATTAATAATAATTCATGCTATGCTTGGGATATGCTGAACTACACTTTAGCCTCCTGAATAGCTAGAATTACAGTGGTGGATCTAGAAATTTTCAGAGAGGGTTTCAGGTTGAGGAAGTTTTCAATAACTGTCAGGGGCGGATCAAGACACTTTTTGAAAGGGGAGTTCCACTCTGGAATTACAACTTCAGCTTAGTTTTGAGTCGAAAACCAAAAATAATAATTAAAAAGGTAACTACTAGCTGTTGAATGCCATAATGCTGATTTCAAAGGCAAAAGTATGAAGTTTGGCCAGTAGAAAAAGTCCTAATACAGTACACTATGTATAACTCTTGGTGATGTTATCACCCACACGAATCGTGAATAAATTAGGGGTGCGCTACTTTCAGAGGGGGTTTCAGCTTCATCCTATTTTCCATGGTGACTATATTTATTTGCAGAGGTGCTTCTGATACTGTTCTTCATTTGTAATGCTGTGTAACAAGCTGAAAATAGGTGAAAGCGAAGCATAATGGCACTTAACTTTTAATACAGTAATTGATGGTTGGGGCGTGCAAATCATTTTTGTGTTGACTGGATTAATTGTAGAGGCGTTTCTCCTACTCTTCCTCATTTGTAGCACTATATACAATGGACTGAACGTAGCTGAAAGTGAGGAGTAATGACCACTTCGCTTTTGAGTTGGTAATTGGTAACTGGCGCACGCATTCAGACATAAACATTAACTCTGACGCCAAACCCCCTGTATCCACAACTGCATTAGACGCTGCATGCTATTAATTGTCGTAATAATTGATATAGAAGGAATGAAGTGACTAGCTATACTTGGATCAGAAAATGTTTTCACACTCTAAACCACACTGCCAACTTAACATTGGTATAGCGGTGTTTCACCAAACTACACAAATCCACCAAATCTTTTGTCCAATACAAATCTGTATAATGGTTAATAACAAATTCACCAAACCTTTTCCTACCAAAACCCTATCACAACAAATTCACTAAAGTTTCCAGTTGCCAAACCTTCTTGCTAGCTACAATACATATACTGTAAAAGGAAAATCAACATGCAGTATAAATGTGTAATTTGTAACACATTTATGCAAGCATGCAGAAATGAAGCCATTATGCATGCATAATATCATCAAAGTACCCACAAAGTCTTTTGACTGAATAGAAGTCAATAATGTCACAGCAGTCTTAGAATATCTTAGCTATTGACACTTTTCTTCTGCTTCACCTAAGGTATTCCAGCTGTGATACAAGCAAAAGTAAAAAGAGCTCTCTAGCTACTGAATACAAAATATTAGCTAGCTGTTCACTCTTGATACAATAACATACAATACAATTCAGTGCATGCATGGGCATATACATGTATTGCTACTGGCTACATCACTACATTACCTCTCGTAGCCTCCTTTGGTGCAGTCAGCTGTGATAACCCAATCATGCTACCATGCACGAAGACCATGCATGCATGCCGGCATGCACTCCTGGCCGGCAAACCGTCTTGTGCTATATAGCTACTGACTAACAACAGCATGCATACTACCAAGAGTTACTAATTCCATGCATGAAGCACTCTTTAGCTAGCTATGAGTTGACGGGGTGTCACTAAACGAGGAGGAAACTGGAAATGCAAAATGAGGAAAGTATCATTTTCATCGTATGGGTGGTATTGCTAGCAGGTGAGGGTGTTATAAGCCATCAGTGATGGGGTGCAAGCTGGACATAAAGCCTATAAAGTGCATGCATGCATGCATGGTCAAAACTACTATTTTAATCCATTATTCGGTGTTCCACGGTCTTTGCTAGAGTGACAGTGAGCATGCAAGACTGATTGAAAGCACTAAGTAGCTCTTCAGGTGTTCTGTCAGTATTGTGCAGACTCAGCCCCATTATCTCATATTTGTGTACCTCCTGTTGTGATTATAACTATAGTGTGATTACCCAGTGTCACAAGTTCTCCAGTCACTGCTACTAACACTGGTATATATTGCATGTACATATGATGTTGGTTGATAGCTCATGACATTGTGATGTGCTTAATGTATAGTCTCAAGTGTAGTGGCCGGTGAAGGAACTTATAGTGTTACAACTTGCAATGTTTGTAGTAGCTATAGTACATGTTCAGCATATTATTTTGTGATCATAATCAGAGTATAAGAGATTTCCTTTTGAGTTACCCTAGCCATAGATATTAGAGAGAATGCCCTAGCCCACTATACAGTCATGATAGCACAGAGCTGCTAGTAGTGCATTGGTGTCTTGACATCACTATATCCTTAACAAATAAAACCGGATCATTTTTCTTGGAACATATTATTTTCTTTTTGAAGGAACCGCGAGTATAGCTACCAGCGAGATTTCACTCTACCCAAGCTACTACCAGGCTACATTGATTGCATATGTGTCATACTGCTGTAAAGCCTTAATAAATAAATAGATAAAAAAATAAAATGTGGCCATGCATACAGTATGTGTCATTATAGTAGCTAGCTCCCGAGTTGACGCTAACCGGCCTGGTTACCCGATCTTACCCATCATGCAGCTAGCTAAGCCTCGGACTGCGCAGACTATACGGGCCTCGCCCATGGTATGCGTGGCCGGAGCAACTCAGTCTACAAACCTCCTTAGTGCGAATCACCAGCTTTTGTATTGCTACTGTTTTAGCTAATTTGCGTATATGTGTATGCAGCTATAGCTACTCACCAGCTTTTTCAAGTGTCCTGGATGTGTTTTCAGTAACTTAAATTGTAACAGCTGTAACTATGTGACTCAAGCGAGGACTCAAGTAACTATGTGACTCTAGTAACTATGCATGCGTGTTCGTACATGATACCGGTTGAACCGGTTTTTCGAGGTTACCATTATTCCGGGCGGAAAGGCACGCGGAAAGGGAATGGCATATTCCGTGGCATTATTCCCGGGAACGGAACGCCTATGCCTAGACTTTTCCGAGCCACTTCCAAACGTATAGCTATGTTACTTTTGTATAACAAACAAAACAAGCGACTGTTTCTTGTAGCCACTAGCTTTCCATTATGACTAAGCACTGAGTAATTTTACAAAGTTCACGTGACTTGCAGCTGTCATCCGCAGGTCATCCGAGGTGACAACACGAGGTGAATGAGACTAGTTGGTGACCAATATAAACAAGTCTTTTTGTGGCGAATTCAGTCTGCGCTGTAGTTAAACAAGGTAGGAAGAATCAGAATGGAAGGCGATTCCGACGGCAGAACCATAAAGTGAAAGACGACCTGGACGACAGAACCAGAATGGAGGACGACCTTAAAGGTTCCAACACTCTACCAAGAAAAGCAGCGATTGTAGTAAAACTCGCTTTCTCTCCTTTGACGAATTCCGAAGCTAAACTACTGTTAGAAGACCCTCCAAAAGATAGTCAGTTCTAGTCCTCCCTACTTACCTAAAGCTGGAGAAGTCTACATTTACAGTTTTTCTGAACTGATTTGTAAAGGTATGTAGTTGATTAAGTTTTATATGTTATTGACACAAGTGTGAAGTGAAGACCAAGTGTTAATATCTACATAAGATATTCTGTACTTGACTATTCTATGCACACGCATCAGCAAAGCATGTCTACAGAGAGATCTTTTTCCAAGGAATTTTATCCTCTGCCAATTAATGCTGTATTTCCTCGTATAAAAGCTGCATTCAATTAACTGCCCTCTATTATAAGTCAGGGGTGTCCAGCACCTTCGGAAAACGAATGCCTAGTTTCAAATAGAGGCCTGGGCTATTGCTTGAGTCTACTGTTAATGACTTTAACTGTTTCCCTTGTTGCTGCTTGAGTTTGGAGCCTTCTAAGGGATGACAGTACTATGAGTAATTAATCACGTGTGTAATCCAGACAAGTCTTGAGTGCATGCAGATATGTCAGAGGATCAGCAACGAAGCGTAGATCTCAGGCCATTGAAGAAAATCTGTAAATTGTAAGTCTCAAAATTGGTCCAAATTTCTGTAAATTTCTGCTTATCTACATATACTAACAGTTTGATAAACTTATTTTGCTTTTTTGACAAGATTTTCAACATAAATCTTTACCATAAATCTCTGTGTAAATCTCAAATCTTGTAAATCTTTGTAGGCGATTTTTGCCTCATTGTGGACCCCTCAAGATTTTTAAGCTTTGACTACACTTGATAATATATATAGTCAACACACTTTATCAGTGTTTTCAATGCAGTAATCCTGTTCACCATCTCGTACCCTAATTCGATTAAATGCTGGGCCAATCTAAAATAAACGCCTGGTCTCAAATAAAGGCTCTATTTGTTTACAGGCCAGGTCAAAGATGCTGGTAATTAGCCCAGGCTTTTGTATGAGAAAATCTGATGTTTTCCTGGTTTAGTAGCTTCCGCAAGTCACTGGCTTAGCTACATTTTAAGTGTACACAGGTGGCTACTTTGATCTGAGGTGTGAAAGTGGTAACATTAAAGGGACACTATACCAAGTCATACAAGTGCTAATTTATGATTTGAATTGTTGCTTTTTATTCTGTCACACCATAAAATGGTGATTTTCTAGTGAGGACAAATGCATTGATAATAACAAAGTATATCATGGTAGAAACCTCTGTAATTTGGGACAAGAAAATTGTGTGAGATTAGTGAGGATGTTTGGTTATTGAGGAAGTAGTAGAGGTAGTAGTACTACATAGGAGAAATCTTTGTGGTACATTAAACGATGGTTATTGAGGTATTCTGGAATACAGAGGTGTCAGATTAGAGAGGTTGTTATAACTTTTGCTGTGGAAAAATCCATACTTTGGAATAACAGTGTTTTGTTCAACTCCAATATTCTCATTACGGTAATATATATATACTTGCTTCACTAGTTCTGATCACTGAGAACTTTACTTAATTTTTATAATACAGTAGTTTGTTTAAAGGTTTTTGCAATTGAATTCGTCGCCTTTGCGATTGAATTTATCCCGTTTGCAATTGAATTCGTTGGTTTTGCAATAGAATTCATCCCGTTTGCAATTGAATTTGTCGGCTTTGCAATTGAATTTGTCAGTTTTGCAGTTGAATTCGTCAAGTATTGCAATAGAATTTGTTGAGTAGGGACGATGAAGGTGTGGGCGTGGTTCACGAAGAAATATCTACCCAAAATCATCTTCAGAAATCCTTCACGGCCATTTCACAGTATTGGTCAGGTATAAACAAGCCCAAATGTGTCTTCAGAATGACCCGAAACGTTTCCGACAAGGTGCTACAAATTTAAAAAAATATATTATTTTAGCAAATTTTCTACTGCCTCACTGCCTCACTGATGCATTCAGTAAAGCGTAGCAGAAAACTGACTACAGCTACAGCCTTGCTTCTTTGGTGGAAACGCTTTGAATTTTGTGGAGAAAAAACCTTTCACAATATTAAATACCTACGATGTGTGCGCTACTGTCTTACTGTTTTATCTTTTATCCTTCTTTATTGTGGCTATCTCTCATGGGTACGGCTTCCATCAAAGCACGCACACCACAACACCCCAACATATTGGAATAAATGTGTAGCATAATTATAGCAAGCACATGATTTTAATGTTGGGATATACCTCGGGATATGCTGCTGCCTGTTCAACATTGCCAGTTGAGAAACTACACGCGTAAGGATTAGAGTGTTTGCTTTGGCCTGAAGGTGGTTCTTTTCTGAGTTTAAAAACCAGTTGTATGTGGCGCCTCTCTACAGACTCTATGGGTAGCTTTCCCAGAGCACTTTTCAGGCGTACTACAACTGAAAAACACTGTAATAGGCCTCATAGGCTCGCGTATATCATCTAGAAAGTGGGTGTGACCCGTACTTACGTGAACTAAAAGTAAGAGCAGCCCTGAGGATTTGTTAAGAGAATTAGTGGAAAATAATACTGTAGACACACTATAAAACAGTTGAAAAGATACTTCTGTGGGTAATGTGTTATTTAAAGCGGTTTGTTAAAAATATGCATCCTTAGGAATGTTTAGCTGTGTATTTCGAGAATTGCAGGGGGGGTGAATTACTAAATATAGTTATTCAATAAAATTTACAAAAAAAGTATACAAACAAGTGCAAGAAAAAATTAGGAATTTTCCATATGAGTAGGGACTGCAGCAATAAAAAGCACTGAAACAAGCTGCTGAGACAAAACACAACTGAATGATTGCATTTTAATCCCATACATCATAGCAGGCTAAAGTAGGGATTAAAATGCAATCATTCAGTTGTGTTTTGTCTCAGCAGCTTGTTTCAGTGCTTTTTATCGCTGCAGTCCCTACTCATATGGAAAATTCCTAATTTTTTCTTCACTTGTTCGCATTACAATTCGTCATAAACAAAACAGCTTCAAGAAACCAACCATTCATCAAGAGATGAATTATTTGCACCATGGAGAGTTACACTTGAAACACTAGAAGGTAATTGGAGCTGGTAGTACGCGAAGCTGATAGCTGTCTGACAAGTTAATTAGCTTGCTCTCGATCGCAAATGGTGTAGTAGAGTTTGCAATGTTGCTGGATAGGCTGTAGAGGAAGAATTATTGCCTTATAAAGTTATTTATTACTGCTGTACTTGAACAAGTTCTTGTAGCAGCTGCTACGCCATGTTCTCATGTTTTCCCCAGCTGCCATTCTTGTTACAGACGAATTTAACTGCAAAAGCGACAAATTCTATTGCAAAACCGACTAATGCAATTGCAAAAGCGACAAACTCAATTGCAAACGGGCCGAATTCAATTGCAAAAACCTGTAATAGCATAGCTATGACCAAGAGTGCCTAAATAACATATGTGACTTCTATTACAATACACATGGCTGGTGACTGCTTTATTAGAGTATTTGATGGCTGCATGTACATGCGACATTTCAAGGATCATGGTCTCAAGATGTTTTCAATGTGCTACTAATAAGGGGCATGGTTGATATGAGTCATCATCAATGAAGTATAAATTTGATCAAAGAATGTGTCAATCACTTGATTGTTATTATTAGCGCTGCTAAATCATGAAGCTATAATTTTATCATGTAGCCGATGTTTATAGCTGGTGGTTATGACTCAGGATAGTGAGTCATGAGGCCATACCTCTTACAGCAACATCAACAGCTCAAAAAACAATTTTTGTGGCATCTAAATATGGAATGTGTCAATACAGAATGTTATAACTCAATATGCTTTCATTGCATGAAGATGACGGATGATTGAAAATTAAAGGAACAGCAAGGTACAGAGGTAGATAATCTTCAGAACCTCAAAAGGCACATGCCACTGGTAAGTCAATTATTGTGGCATAAACTGGTGGCTGTGTGCAGTGTTATTTAGCCCCTAGCCTTGCAACTATGGTCAGACCATAGATTTATAACCCCCAGGTACGGGATGGCACACGGAGCGGCGTGCCCAATACTCTGTATAAACACTCCTCGTTTGATGAATCTTAAGAATTTGGCACCTTTGCCACCCTTGCTCAAGCATTCTGGGTGTTCACTGGCAAATTTTGTCGACTTCTACTGCCTCACTGGATTAGTGTACGAGGAGTATGTTTCGCTTAAACAGTAGCTTAAGACCTGT
Source organism: Dysidea avara (assembly GCF_963678975.1). Classification (NCBI taxonomy): domain Eukaryota; kingdom Metazoa; phylum Porifera; class Demospongiae; order Dictyoceratida; family Dysideidae; genus Dysidea; species Dysidea avara. The sequence goes on from NC_089277.1 coordinate 17,441,836, forward strand.
AGTTTTGCATGAGGATGTAGTCAGTGCGCCATCGTTGTGAGTTCTTGTCTTGTTCAAGGTGATAACGCACGCGATTTTAGTGAACTGATACTGCCTTGTGAAAGACAAAAACAGAGTAGAGACGTGCTGACTAAATCCTCATGTAAAACTACAGGTCTTACACTACTGTTTAAGCGAAACGTACTCCTCGTAGACTAATCCAGTAAGGCAGTAGAAGTCGACAAAATTTGCCAGTCACCAGTACGGCCATTTCTTATTTCCCATTGAAAGTCTCATGAAAGAGTACTACTGTGTAGTGATGGTCTATTCAAGCTCAGCAAATAACAAGAACGGCTTTAAATCTTCCTCCGAACATCCAGAACGCTTGAACATGATTTCTAAAGGCTGACAAAGGTACCAAATTCTTAAGATTCATCAGATGAGGAGTGTTTCTACAGAAGCATTGAGCGCGCCGCTCCGTGTGCCATCCCGTACCTGGGGGTTATAAATCTATGGTCAGACTGCCCCCCAAAAAGGAGTTTTAAATTCAATATTTAGCCATCTGTAAATATTTTGTTGTGTTTTTAAGGCTATATCTAACCTTAGTAATGTTAAAGTCTTTCGTCGCATAAGACATTTCTAGGATGGTTTTATAGTTAGGTATTTTGGGTATGTGTACCATTTTCAGTAGGATCCCTGCTAAACAGTACTACTGTACTGTGTGATAAGGCAGAATAGAAGAATTGTTGGAAAGAAAAATAGATTGGAAAAGGCATCTGTGGCCAAATTTGCCTGTATGCATGATATATATTCAAAGAGCTTTGATTTATGATGAATTTGTACTGTTTTACATTTCTTTATAGAACTTTGCGTGGGTGAGATCAAAGGAAAAAAGTGTACTTTAAATTTCATAAAGTACACTCTCAGCTGGCCAACAGTGCTTCATGACCACAAAGAGTGCTTTATTGAATGAATAAAGCACCCTTTGTGGGCAATAAAGCACAGTTGCCCACGTGCCTTGGTGCAGGCTAATAGCCTGCGGGGGCTCGCGCCAGTACGACTAATCACCCACGCCGGTGAAGGCTGATAGCCTCGCCACGCTGAGTGATCAATCACCCCAGCCAATACGAGTTTCACCACTGGATTGCTTTTATAGACATACCTAAATGCTTCGATGATGGGTGGGAGAAGGTAACGTTGCTGTTACGCTTGTTAATGTAAATGGACAAGTCCTGGAGATATCACGGAATTATTTCACTGTGACTCACAATAGAATCGATTGTGGGTTGCGAGCAAAACCTGCCAAAATACGCGATGAACATCTACCATACCAAACTATGGTGAAATACGTGTGAGTCACTTTGTTAAAGTGCGTTCAGGCTGCTAATAGTTCATGCAACGCGCGTTAATTACGAGTCTCAGTGTATGGTGAAGCTACACGACTAGAAAGTTCCATAAATCATTTAAAGCATAGCTGCGAGTGCTATATGAAAAATAAAGTACTCGGCACTTGGCCTCGATGCTAATAAAGCACTCGACTAGTGCTTTATTAGCATCTCGGCCGTGTGCCTCGTACTTTATTTTTTATATAGCACTCATGGCTATGCTTTAACGTATACATATTTTGTCTTGTTTCCATATTATTTTCCATGTTATTTGTAGATGACTGGAAGTGTGATCAGTATCGTTGGATTAACAGCAAGGTTGCTAAACTTCTGGCTAAAGACTCATTTTTAAGAAAGACGTATTTTGTAAGTCAACAAAGGATGTCACGTAACTCATTGTATAATGTTCATGCAATGGTAGTTGATTTACCTGAGTTTGTGCAAAAGATTGAAACCCATCCAGATTTGTTGTGTATCTGTTGTCATAAAGAATTCATGGAAGAATTTGATCGTGTTCTTACACTTGTATCTGTGTCTCCACAACTATTGTCATATGGCACTACTTTTAATGTCTCTGTTTTGAATTTTCATCACACATTGTTTATTGAGTGCCCAGTGGTACCTGTTGCCTTTTTAATTCATGAGCGCAAGTTTCACGAATGCCACAAAACATTCTTTAAACAATGTGCTGTACTTGCACCAACTTTATGGAGACGAGAAAGCCAATAGTAACTGATGATGAGAAGCGAATTGTTGCATCAGTACAGATGGTATTACCAAATCTTAAAATGTCAGATGCTGGAACCATTTGTTGCGAGATGTAAGAAGATGGTTGCAAAAACGTGCTGCCCCCTCTGAAGATATTGATGTGTATATCAGTAGCTTAAGAAAGCTGTTTCACAAATCTTCTCTAAGTGAATACCAAGTGAGATTAGATGAGATGATGCAGACGTGGAGTGCTCCATATGCTGAGTATTACAATATCTATGTTAATCCAGATGTTATGTCTGTTGGGAGATGGGAATTGGAACAGGCAGGATTGTATAATCCTTATAGTGGCATAACAAATAACCAGTCTGAAGGTTTGAATCGTGTCCTTCAATCTCTGGAAGGTTGGCATGACCTGCCACTTGATTACCTAATGCTTTCATTCTAAAAGGGTATTACTTGTCAGAAATCTCACGTGGACTAAATGGCCTTGGAACTTTCTATGTTCATGCAAGTTTTTTAAAATATGTTTTGGATTAGTACCCATGTTGCATGTTAAAGTTTATAAGCCTGAAGAAATAGTTGCTAGAGTAAAAGGTGAAATCAGAGGAACAAATGAACAAAATGTCGAAAACAACAGTGAACTGCCAAATGCGTAATCTCAGGAAGCCAGAGCTAGAAAACTTATTGAAGATGGCAAAATAGTTCACAATGCACAATTGAAGGTTTTTACAGTTTCAGGTTCATCAGGTCACCATTATGTGGTTACATTCCAAAGGAGTCTTGCACCTGTCCTGCAAGAAAAGGCTGTTATATCATTGCAGCCAAAATGAGCATTGGCATGTCTTTAGAACCAAAAAAACCAACTTGTGTAAACCTATCTCAGTTACGTAGAAATGCTCAAATCAGTAGAAAGGGAAAAAAATCTGGTGGTAAAAGACAAGGTGATTATATAGTGATTGCTGCACCTGATGCCAAGATAAACAAGATGACGTCAGGAACCAAAACCTACAAAGGTATCTTTCCTTTTTCATGCATTGCTTATTATCTTAATTTTTTCCATAGATGATGAAAAGGCTGTTACCAAACCTAAGAAGTTGAAGAGCAAAGAAGGTATTTAGTATAGTTGCATAGTTTCATCAGTGGATATGCATGTTTCTGATATAGATGAGCAGGTTGACTGCCACATGAAGTGTAATTCACGAACAACTGTTAGATTTACAGAGGACATTGCTCCACAAGATAAACGGTATGCATGAAGTTGTATGTGTAACATAACCTTGGTAGTAAACTTCTGCTATTCTTTTGTTTGAAATGTACTGCAGTATAGGATTTTCTCAATTTCATTGGTAGCCATATTTATTTATTATCTAATTTGTCTCAAAAAACAGGGTTGCACCAAAAGGCTAATCCTGTACAAGTGTGCTTTCCCAAGAAAAAAAATACGCTACTTCATAATTTACGTTATGTTGGAATATATACCACATTCGCACCGTTTAGTAGTATATTTCCCGGGTAAAATTTTCATTAGCTTGAACTTACCCAGGCAATATGGGAAATCGATTTGCCGATGGTTTTGATGCCCAGCCAGTTTGAAGAAACAATACGCTTAGATTCATTGCATTGATCTAGCTGTGATGTGCTCTGCCAATTCATCTCGATAGTGATGAACTGCCTAGCTGCTGCCAGTGAAATTCTTACTCAACTTGACGAACTCTCTGATGGCATGGCGTCAGGATGTCGATGTGCTGAAGCATAACAAGCTTGCTTCAGCATGACGGTATAAGAAATTCTGGCTCGGATAAAAGAGCAAGTGTGCTTCTCCCACTTGATAAACACCATTGATATATGCTCAAATTTGCCTTCTTCATATAATTCCAAGTAGTATACAATCATTGCATGATCTAAACCATTTAGAAATTATTGAGTTTGTTAAAGTTTTATTGTTGTATAGCACATGTCAATAATTGTTCTATTAATAAATTACCTTACATGGCTGTTATATTAAGGTGACTTTTTTCTTTGAGTGACTGTCCAGCTTATGTGACATTTCAAGGGGTGTGATCACTTTGCCTTGTTTTCTTCGTGCCACAACTAGACCAATCAGTGGCATGGTCCATGACTCCAATGATAAAATTGACATAATTAGATTCTTGATATTAAGACATGCTTTATATATTAATCCATGTGTGTACACTTATGTGCCAGGATCAATGCTTGAATTGTTACGACTTTACGAAGAAACAAATCCATTCCATAAAATTGATTATTCAATGGATGATGTTTATATGGAATTGGAGGATGATGAGGTAAAATTTGAAGATGATCAGTTGACCACTAGCACATGTATTGTACCTTACAGAGGAAGCCAGAAGAGGTCCTAAATGTATTTGAATCTTGATGTTTATACATAGATGCAAATTAGAAACCAGTGTGGCAGACCAGAGCTTAGAAGGATCGGGAATTGTGTTTTATGCACTTCAGTAGACCGGCGTGATTTTGATGAGTTTAGAGATTCAGAGTTTTACAAGCAAAGGCCACTGTTATAAACTGAGCTTGTGGCTCGATTTATGAAGGAGAAATTTATTACTGCTGCATGTTGCAATAAATGTAGCGTTGAATTTGTGTTAAACTTCCCTAGCACAGAACTTGAAATCTTATGTGATTGGACAAGAAATCTTTTGGGTGTCGGTCAAAGATCAAGTAAGTTTGTGTTTGTTTAACATGTTGTCTCTCAGCGGACCAGCTTGACTACTCCAAAACCTAGTTACAAATTTTGTAAACTTTTCAACTGCAATAACTTTAGAATGGAATTACCATCAATTGAGCAAAATGAACACTAGTGGTGATAATTTATACCTATTTTAGTTACTAAAAAGATACACCTTGAGCTGACCAATTAAGTTAAAAGTTTATGAAATCTCTTTCTCTGATATCTGGATTTGCTAAATGCAATGAAAACCTGTGGTGGGGTTACTAAAGTGTTGGTAGCCTACTACTAAAAACAGTTGGTTTCCTCAGCCTGTATACATAGCCTTGGTGCAGGGTTCTGCCCAGAGATTCTTGAGTGGTGGCCTAAAGTTAACATGAACTGATATACTGTGTGTTATATTAGGGTTTACATCCCAGTGCGTGGGAGTATCAAAGTGCCGCGCTGGGTTATAACTACCATACAGCTAGACAGAGCGGCGCTGCTACTGTACGATATATTAGTTATCACCCAGTGATAACTAACTTATCACCCTGTTGCGGAGCCACTCAGTCTCTTTCGTGACATCATAATAACCGCGAATGGCATTGTTTACCAATGGAACAAAGAGCCAAATAAGGAAATATTGATACAAAACACACCAATACAGCACTTAAAACTAGCTAAATCTTACAAGAAAACTGTTAATCCTTAACACAATAGCACTACAAGTTGCCAATATGATAGTTTAATAAATGTCAAGAATAGTCTGTGACGATTTTCGCTCCAGCAATCACTCCCAACGGTCACTATGGTGAAGAACTAACCTCCTCTAGCTTCATCGTTCTATCTTGGACTATGGTAGCCACTTGTTGGTCTTTATTTTTCTCTTGCACACCACGCGACACCACCATACCAATTTCTGACGAAGGCGAATCGTACCTGGAACCGCTGCTTCATAACACCGCCCTTCGCTACAGTTTGTAGGCAGTATGTAAGGTCTCTCTTGTAGCTACGAAGTAGAATCTCCACACAATTCGGACGAAATCTTGAGCACAGTGACAGGAACTCAAACCGGAACTTAATTTACTATCCATAAACTTCTGCGCACTCCTGCGCACTGGGATATAAAACAGTTATATCCCGTATATTCAGATGATATCATTGTTATTACACTCGTCCTCGGCTCCGCCTCGGACTCGTGTAATAACAATGATATCACCCTCGTACCGGGATATAACTATAACATATACCACACCTGTGGTTGAGATCAAAAGCGCCACGCTGTGGTATATAACTGATATATCACGACAAACTGTGGTATATAACTGATATACCACGGCAAACTGTGGTATATAACTGATATACCAGGTATATAACTGATATACCACGCTTTGTGGCTACACTTACCATATATGGTGTAGCTTCACACATTCGGCGAAATCCATATTTAGACTGTAAACAAGTCTCTAATAACAAGTGTCTAAATCAACCAACAATTATTCACCTGAACAATGTTCGATGAACTCTTGTCTCCTTCACTAATCGCGAGTAAATGGACGTGGCACCGCTAAAGAATCTAAAACATCTGATCCATCAAGGATGTCTACTCAACAGGTGCTGTTTCACTATACCTTGCTATCTGTAATCGTTTCATCCACTGGGGTGTAGAATATAACAGTTATAACACGATTTCTCAGGATATGACAAATATATATGCACTCGCTCCTGCGGCGATCGTGCGTATATTTTGTCATATCCCTTGTAAGTGTGTTATAACTATAAAATATTGCATGTGTATTAGTGATATATGTAAGAATTGTACTGGTCGGATTTAAGAGGGTACTGTTAGAGGTACTGGCTGCTTTGAACTACTGCTGACCAGTGTGGGAAAAACCTGCCTTGGTGTGTAATGAAGTTTATTGTCCACTCTCCCTCTCTAAACTTTAATAATACTGTAGCTTGTAGGCATGTTCTATAACTAATACTTAGTGAGATATTAGTAGATATAGTGAGATATTATATTGCAGTATTATTATTTAGTGGATACAAATTTAGCAAGTAGCAAATTTAATCAACAACTAATCATACATTGCATTTTTGAATATTGAATTTTAGAAAAAAAACAAAAAAAAAAACGAGGATCAGTATTTCCTTACTTGTTTTATAGTTAATAAAATATCATTATGTTAACAGTTAATATGTGTACTCCAACATGCAGATCATGTATTGTGGAAGGTTCGTCACACTGTGGACCACTCCTTTTGGGCAACTCTCCATCAAGTCAAGTTGGTGCTGTCAATGAAGCTTCCAAAAGCCTGTTCAAAACTATACGACTTAGTGACGAATAGCAGCATCCTCCTTCAAAAGAAAAGACTACTGTTGACTTGGATACATACAGAGAATTGCCCAAAGATGAAGGCACCCATACCTGGATTGATGAATTGCACGTGGACAAAACTGTGGTATTGTCCGGTGATAGGATCAATGCTGCAATTATCAATGCCAGCCAATGTATATTGAACAAGCAGTTCAAAGCAAAATTTCGAGATATTGGCTATAGGATGACAATGAGTTATGCGATTGTTGAAAGTGGCTTCACTCAAGTTATACATGACAGCACTGGGTGACAATTAGTAACCTTGGTAGTAGTCAGCCAGAAGATGTCGGTTTTTGACAGCATGTTTTCTTATGGCAGTTCATCAATCAAAGCACAAGTGGCCTGTTTACTGCACGCCAGCAGATCAGAATTTACCCTGAACTTTTGTATATGTTTATAAACAGACTGGGTCTAATGATTATGGTTTGTTCAGCATTGCATATGCAGTGGCTCTGTGTTTAGGTGAAACTAGTATTTGAACAACCTAAGATGTGTAGTCATCTCACATCTTGTATTGAACAACTATGTTTTTCCATGTTTCCAATTAGAGCCCAAAGAAGAAAAAATCTGTTAAGAGCTGAACGGGTGAAGGTTTACTGCTTTTGCAAGATGCTTGAATGCCATGTCAACCTCCTATGATATGCTGTTCGGAGTGTTCAGAATGGATCTTGGGGGTGTGTGCATTTCTCCGGTTCCTGAAAGCGCCTGGGCAAAGAATGTGCACTGGAGTTGTCCAAGCTGTGTTGAAACTAGTTAAAGAGTTTATAGTCACTGTTACAGTATAGTCAATCACTGTACCATTTATTTGCTGTATTCTTTTAATGCGTTAATTTACTGTATATGCTATGTTTAACTTTGTCACTTATTTACTCGATTATGTTGCTGTAATTGACAGTTGTATTCAATATTAGTTATATTCAATATTAATTTTGCTGTTGACTGTAATCTTGCTTCCTATACAACGGTTGTGCTGTGGCATCAACTTAAAACAAGGTTAAATTCTGGTGATGTAATCATTTCAGACATGCTTTATTACTGGCCCATGCAAGTTTAGAGACAATTACAAGTATATTGCAGCTTGTGGTATGTTACTATACAAAATACAATCATCTGCAAATAGGCGATCTGATGATAAGTTATCAGAGATGTCATTTTGACTGTTCTATTAGAGTATTTAAATTTTCATTTGCCAATAATACATGTACTTGACCACGGGTGGTGGAGGGGGCCAGGCCAGCTGTAAGTTGAAGGCCAAAAAAAGGTTAATATCTGCTGACAATAGCTGCTCTCCGCCAATTATATCGCCTTATTTATAACTACACATACGTTGCTACACTGCTTCTCTGAATACTATGACTGCTCTATTAGACTAATTTAGAGTATCCAGATCCTGACAGTTCTATATTCGATCTTTTCTTGCAACAGTGTCCCATAGGGGTGTGTGTGTGTGTGTGGGGGGGGGGGCATGGCCCACCGCCCATATTTGACTAGCCTCTGGGGACCCCCCGGATCCCCCCCCCCCCCCCCGGAAATGGGACGTTCCGTTGTAATCACACTAGGCATGCTAATGAGGGTTGGTCCGGAGAGTGAGGGACATCAACCAACACCGAATTGAGACATATAACTGCGTTGAGACCGAATTGAGACTGCGTAGTGCGCTTATAATAGGTGGGGCGTTATAAATGTTATTCTAGGCGCGGACGCTTATACTGTTATTCTTGTCCTTTTCCGAGGTCCTTTTCGTTGATTCGTTCTGCTACAATGTGCATCCGGGGAACACGATCCATCCTTCATTGTTCCAACAATGCTTCCCCGGAGATGGGCCATATTGCTGGCCCTAGGGACTTTTACTTGTCCCTCTTTCAGTTGTCCAGCACACTTGCTCCTTGGTGCTGGGGGTGGTAGGCAAAGGCAGTAAATCTAGCCCGGGAAAAATAAAAATTCTAGGCGCGTAGCGATAGCAACTTGAAGAAGCAGCTGCTTTGCGAGGTCTATGGTCTAACTTCGGTCTTCACAACTTTGAAGCAACCTATGGTGTCTGATTAAAGAGTAACCACGAACATGTTAAGCGTAAGTTTTAAATTTTATAAATTGTGTTTTAATCGGGAGATGGCTACCGTAGTTTGTGTTCTGCAAGAAAAATTTGGTCGAATTCTGTTACAGTATATAGCTAGTGGTTTTTCTATTCAGAGATACAATGTGAGGAGCCGGACCTTCACCCAGAAATATCCAACGTCAAATGACTGCTCAATTAGAGTACTCTTCAACAATATAACTAGGAAGATTTAACAAGCTCCGTAAAATATCGACCGTGCACTTTTTAGTTATGTGAACACCCCTTTTCCTTCCCCATTATTTTGAATCTCCAATGTTTTTTTTTTTCTTTGTAGGCAAAGTTCCTGCCCACAACCAAAAGAAAATAGTGCACCCAAAAAAAAGAAAAGGTATAGTGGTCTGGCTATGCGAGTTTAGATGGAACCAATATTAGTTGTTATGTACTTAATTTGGAGAGTCTGTTAAGGGAGGTTCCACTGTAGTAAGTTCTTGGAGAATATACTATTGTGGTGTAGGTGCTGCAGTACAGGATCTATCATGGAAAATTTAGTCCAGCTCTTAGGTGACCAAATTTTTAATGGTTGCCAGAAATGGTACAGTCAGACAGTATGCAAGAGTGGCCCAGACAGACTAAGGTACTTTAGTGCTGCTCTGGTTGCTAATTGCACTCTCATTTAAAAGTACGCCACACATGACTACATTTTGTTATGGGTCACTTTATATTATAACCCCGCAATAAGTTGGGTTTTCTGTCTGCATAAACTATCTAGTCTTATAGCCAGCCTCTGACAGTAACAATTTGTGTTGTATACAATAATATTTATTTTTACATGTTTGCGTTCAATCGTATTTCATCATCTAGCACTGGTACTTATATTACATGTAGGACTTTACTGCTCCGGTTGCAGTATTTCAGTGTACCGTACTTGTAGTGGCAAAAAAATAAGTTATATGTAAAAAGGGTGTAGTCTTGAGTGAAAAAAAAATTGTGAAATCAAAGGTGGTGCGAAGTGATATTAATGATGCTAGTAAATTTTTTTAATGACTAAGATTTCAATTCTTTTTATGCTTTGTAAGAACATGATATAACTGCTATAGTCATAGTATGTTCACGTTGAGCTGAATCCTGAAAAACAGCTAAAAATTAAAAGTGGATTTTTTCTCAACAGAGTTAACATTTCAGTCAACGAGATGATTAGTGGTAACAGCAAAGGTGTCAACAACAGACACATACGGTTTATAAGTTTGGGAAAGGACTGTAATGGACACTGTACTTATGTGGCTTCCCCATAGGAAATGTATTGTGAAAAATTTGATTGGCCGTAAATATTATGTCAGACATTTAAACAAAAAGATTTTTAGTGGGTCAAGCAGTACTACAAATGAGCCAAATTTCAAGATCGTGTGTAATTGCATCCATGAGTTATTAAATGTTTTTGAGGATTCAGCTCCACACATACATACTATAGCTAACAGCTGAATACCATGACATGCACACTAGACAACTGTTAAAAGTCTACTGCAAATTACACTCAAATTTTTAAAATTGCACAGTGATTACAATTTATCTACAATTCACGTTTTTTCACCAAGTTGATATTGGTTGCAAGTCACCCAGACTGTTGATTCAACTACACAAAGTAGTGAAGGTCATTACAAGAGTAGTGATCGTCATTACTCAAGTATTTCTTTATTTCTTTATTAAGACTTTACAGCACAGGTGCTGAAAGTCTGTAGGACTCCTGGTATATATTGTGGCAGAAATTATAGTACAGTGTATGGTTTAATCTTTGCAGGTTGTACGACGTAGGAGAAAAAAATTATATTGTATTGTATTGCTTTTGCTGATGCTAAGTGTCCTAATATTTTCAAGCACTAAAATTCTTACAAGTGATGACAGTAAGCATATATACCAGAATAGTCAGCCATTGTTATACCAGTCCAGCAACAATGATGGTGCTAAGTTTGCACACAAGAACAGTGAGCAATTGCATAACGACCATCAAGACCTTCCGATTAAAACTGGTGATGGTGATATTCAAGCACAGAATGAAAGTAGTGAATGCCTGAGTGTGAACAGTCAAGTACCAAGTAAAAGTAGTCGATGTCTGAGGAACAGTACTAGTAGCCAAACATCAAAGTCTCTGAGTATGAGCAGTCAAGTACCAAAATTTCTGATCAAGAGCAGTCAAGCACCAAAACTTCTAATCGAGAGCAGTCAAGCATCAAGTGAGAACAACCAATTAGCTCTGCTACTTGGTAAGGATCATGAATCTGTGCATCAAAATCATCAAAGAGCATTGACTGGGTTTGCACTTTGCACTAGTTACTGGGAGCAGCAGACAAATTCATTACTAAACATGTGGTCATTTCAGAAGTGGGCAAACCAGTCTGGAAATTTGAGTGTTGTGGAACCATTTGCTAGTATTTCTGTACTTGGATTACCCAGTGAGATATTATATGACCTTGATTTTGCAAACGCGCTCCGTTTTAGTGATTATTATGACTTAGAGTACTGGACTAAAGAGACAGCTAAATATGGTATCCCACCTATGGTAACCTGGGATACATTCATAAGATATGCAAGCAGAAAAATTGTGGTGGTTATCCTAGTATATGAGGTACCTTTTGGAGGAGTATACATCAATGATGATCTAAAGAAACACAGAGAGTGTAATCTAGAGCTGAAGAGATTTTACAATTTTATAAAGACTCTTGTAGATCGTTTTCACTTTGAGGTGATAAAAACAGTGTGTTTTGCTTCTTATCCCGTTAAATGGCAAAAATACTATCCTACATTAAAAATATTTAATTCATATTTATACAGTGATCAATCAAATTTAACCTATTGGTTTTCAGTTTGGCGTGGAGTACAGTCAGACAGGATTACAATAAATCACAAGACCCTTGAGAGAGCATATGATGGTGAAGAAAATGTTCTCGCTATGGGACGTACTAGTCCTAGAATAATTGAGGACAGCAAAAGATATGTTAAAACAGTTTTGAAAGTTTACTCAAATGAGTACACAGCAGTTGCATTTAGAACACAAAGCAGAAAAATCATTATGGTATCACAAGGATATTCAAGAGATACAATTTTGGCATATTTTTTAAAATGTGCTAGTGATATATCACTTGTTCTTAAAGGATTAAAGACAAACCAAAGCCTTTTATGTATTGACTTAGGAAGGTTTGGTGACCTAACATCAGGGAGTTATTACGACTATGACAGTAACAACACATTTGATGGTAAAGGAACTAAAGTGTTTCAGACTGCACTGAATACTGTGTATGGCAATAAAACAATTGACGAGTACCACAATGACTTTATTACAGCAGCTAATGGTATTGAAGACAGTGGATATATTGGAGCAATGCAGAAAACTATTGCAGAGAATGCCAAATGTTTGGTTGTCATAGGTGGATCATCTTCCTTCCAGAGGAGCATGATATTGCATCATAACTCTACTCCTGCTTGTGTCAAGTATCTCTGTTATAGTGACTAACATTTACCATGTCTAAGTGATAAACAATCATAATTGCACATCTCTTTTATTTATTTATACAGGGATCATTAATTGATAATGGTGATACATCTATACCGTAATTCACTTTATTTTAGTGCAAAAAAATTTTCATGTAAAAACATTTTCGTATGATTTACGTGAATGACTGCTCTATTAGAGTAGTGTAGAAATTTTCGTACAAGTTTTGCATACGAAAATTATATTACAACGAAAAAAAATTATGGTAGATTAAGTAGTATACCTGGTATCCATTGCTACCCTGATAGAGAAGTTGGTTTCTAACAAATTAAGTCATGTAGCTATGTATATCATACTTATTACGTAACAGTATACGTACTATTAGATGAAGAACTATAGCACAGCTACATGCGCACAAATTATAATATATACAGTGCTCCTTCAAATATCTGAACACGAACAAAGAATGACTGTTCTATTAGAGTATTTTGGCTAAGGTGTGCATTCTATTAGAGTAATTGAACATGACTGTATAAAATTTGTTTATCTGAACATGTCTTGGTACCCCAGGGGGTTGGTCATAGGCCTGCGTCAAATATGCCAGTACAATAAAAAGCATAATAGGCTGGAATGCTGAATGCTATAGCATATTAGGTGGATACTTCAAACTATGAAGCTCAATTCCATTAAAATAGATCAATACTCCCTATAGAGCAGTCAGTGCATGGAAACTACAATAGAGCACTTAAATTTGTACATAGCTCCTTAGATCGATACTCTCTAATAGAACAGTCACTTTGTAGTGAAATACTCTAGAGCATTCACTGATTGAAATGTTCCAAGATAATTGTAAGAAGTATTGCTAAGCTAGGAGCATATAATACAAGCATAATGGGAACACTGAAGGGCATTATAGGTGAAAAGATTAGGAAATTCCTGAAAGCATTTTGGGCAAAATTTTGAGCATATTTGACTCAGGCCTAGTGCCCGGTTGGATAATCGAGAGAATGTATATGAATAATTCTTTAGTAGTAACTGTTGCATGTGTAGATTCCTTTTATTATTGTAGTGGATGTTCAAAACAGTTGTCAATACAGCATTACACTGATATTGCATAATATGATGGATCCAATTAGCTATGCCACTTGGTATATAGTTACTCTTGTAGCTACTTAAGTTTGACCTCAACTTAGCATGTGCCAAGTAACAAAACAGTTTATCCCCAAAGTGTGTTATATTATTAAAACCTGCCTCGATTTTTCCTCACAACAACATGACAGTATTGGTTGGGTAAAATCAAGCTCAAAAATGTCTTCAGATTGACTCGAAATGTTTCCGTGAAGTTGCTACAGAAATTTTTAAACAATTGTTAGAGGTGTGTGATGACTAATCTAGACATATCTCGATATTTCCCTTTGAACTTATCTAACATATCTTGATAATTGAAAACAATTATTTATTATAGTAAACTGCCAATATTGTAACCAGTAAAGTGAGAAAATTGCAATTTGAAGACTATAATAAAGTGGAAAATGTTAGTCTTAACACTGTTCCCAAATGGTAGGAGAGTTGGAGCCCCTAGGAGGTGCCACCACCATCATGTATACAAAAAATTTACAGAAGTTTACTATTATCTAGATTAATAAACCTATCATCCTTATCTCAATAAGTCTTATGATATCTCGATAATCGGATATATCTAGATAATCACACACCTCTAAAATTTGTTCAACAGAATTTTCTCCTGCCTGCCTGCCTGCCTGCCTGCCTGCCTGCCTGCCTGCCTGCCTGCCTGCCTGCCTGCCTGCCTGCCTGCCTGCCTGCCTGCCTGCCTGCCTGCCTGCCTGCCTGCCTGCCTGCCTGCCTGCCTGCCTGCCTGCCTGCCTGCCTGCCTGCCTGCCTGCCTGCCTGCCTGCCTGCCTGCCTGCCTGCCTGCCTGCCTGCCTGCCTGCCTGCCTGCCTGCCTGCCTGCCTGCCTGCCTGCCTGCCTGCCTGCCTGCCTGCCTGCCTGCCTGCCTGCCTGCCTGCCTGCCTGCCTGCCTGCCTGCCTGCCTGCCTGCCTGCCTGCCTGCCTGCCTGCCTGCCTGCCTGCCTGCCTGCCTGCCTGCCTGCCTGCCTGCCTGCCTGCCTGCCTGCCTAGGGATATTCACTTCTTATTGTTTTACAGTATTGGACAATACGTACTATGATCCAGCTTGACAGCTTGTTTCAGCACTTTTACTATACACTGATTTAAAATTCCTATTTTTCTTGTATATATATAGACTCACAGACTCATGTCATCAGAAAAGGTTTAGCTTAGGCTTGTGTTATTGAGCATTGCTCTATTCTACATGCTATACAGTACATTATTGTTCATTGGGTCTAAGTTATGTGGAATGTATGCGATTCTTTGCATCAATGCAACTTATAGGAATGCATACAATGGGCAAGGGATGCATTATTATATCCATCCAAACACCCTCTGATCAACTACATAATCAAAAGTCGCCTGATATTTCAACATAATTGTAACAGCCATCATCTATGCTTCACGAACTGAAGACAGAATAATTTAGTCCAAACTCATCATGTATGACTTTAACCCCTGTAGACAACTTCAAACAAGAATGCAGTGCTTCATTTCAGTGCTCATTTTATAGATCATCTGGGATTAGAACTCCTTTACAGTGATGTGGTTGTTTCTTGTAGTTTAGATGACTGTGCTAATTGATCAATGCATGAATATATACACACGCACAAATACACATAAAACACACACACACACACACACACACATATGTCATGAAGTTCTGTGCATCGGTGCTTATTGCATATAATACTGAGCTGGAGAAAGAGAGAAACAAAAGCATTCTTCTCTAGGAGCAAGACACATGGACAGGTGTGTCGTGTGCAGTCTGATGCCATACCAGTGTGTAGCTGGCATCCCATACCAGTGTGTTATTGACAGGGAGAGCATACGTCTCTGTGCTGCTTTTACAAACAAAACATTTTTTTTTGTATGGAAATCCCTTCCACCTTCAGTGGTCAGCATACCAGTTCCAGTTGTAGAACTGGAACTGAAACAATAGTTTTTAATACTGGAACTAGAACTGGAGCTATATATAAAGAAAATTATCAAGTACTGGAATTGGTTATAATCCTATAGTTTCTAACAACAAAAATAGCATGCATATATATGAACAAGACCAATGCTTAATTGTGTGCAAGCAACAACAGAATAGTAATGCAGCAGGTTGCAAAGCTGCAACCACTGCATGGATTGAAATGGTAGTATACATAAGAATGAGTTCATACATCACTGCATGAACTCATCCTTTCTTTTATTTTATAGCAAATATTTGGCTTATATTAAGTGAACCCATTACATTGTTAGAGTACTGTAATTCTTCCTCCTACATGCAGTACTCTAGTTGCTCAGTACAATTTTGGCTTTTTAGGTAACTTCATTGTATTTTTTGTTGAGTAGGTGTTGTTTACCAGTCAATCCTGAAAATATGCACCAAATAGTTGTTAACTAATAACTACATCACTGAGTTTAGAGTTAAAGTATTGAATATATACATGTAAGCTTCTTGGCTCTGTGTGTGTGTGTGTGTGTGTGTGTGTGTGTGTGTGTGTGTGTGTGTGTGTGTGTGTGTGTGTGTGTGTGTGTGTGTGTGTGTGTGTGCAGGTTTAGTGCTTTCAAGTGCTATGTACGAATATGTAAACCCCTCCATGCAGTGAACCTCAGACAACGGATTGGCTAAGTTGACATGTGGAGTTTGTGTTTTATGTCACTGTCAATTGCAAGCTTCTTTGGATTTGCACACCTCACAGAGTTCATACGCTCAGAACTGATTTAACTCATGAGTGAAGTGTGTGGAACCTGGCTTCCTGGAATGTGTCAGTGTGAGAACCTTACTAGATGTTGATAGTCCAATTGGAACTGTAAGATGTTGTGATGGTGTGGATGAAAGAAAGTTATAAATGATACAAGATTGATGTGGCTGCTTTACAGGAAACTACGTAGATGGTTTTGTGAAAGTGTTTACAAGGTAGTGGGAAATTTTGTATTCTGCTCTGGCTGGTTGCTCAGGGTGAATCTAGACGACAAGGTGAAGGAGTGGCTTTTGGTGCATCTGATCCAGCAATTGCAGCTTAGAGAGATGGTGGTACTTTATGGAGAGCATGGAATTCTAAACTGGTGATGGTGACCTTGAAGATATTGCACAGAAAACATGTCACAAAACTTATATTCTTGTTATGCATCCATATTATATGTTGGCAGATGAGCTTTCTGAGTCTTAATGTGGTTCAGGAATGGTAGGGGATGTTTGCATGGACATGAATTTCACTGTCCTTCAACAAGTAGAAAAATCTTGGGAACATACCACCAAATGCTATTTTTACATCCATAGATCTCAAGAAAGTTTATGACTCGGTACCTTGTGGATAGGTGAACCTACTAGGACTGTTAGATTAAAAATTATGCTCATTTCATTAAAGAATGAATGCTAGAGCTAATTAGTCAGTTAGGCAAATGGATCATTGAAGATTGGAGTAGTGAACAATGGTTTGAGGTAAGGCTGTTAGCTATACATGTATGTCTCCTGTGCTGTTCAACTTGCTTTCCTGCGTGTTGGAAAGATGGAAAAAGAGGTATTGAGAGTGTCGGCATTTATTATGATCAGAAACTTTATCAAAGATGCACCAAGAATGCAAGCGTATGTTTACTGAGTGACTTTATTTGCTGATGATGGAATTTTGTTAGCTTCATCAAGGTCAGGAATGGAGCTGTCAACTATAGAATATCAGTGGCGGATCTAGGATTTTTAAAAGGGGGGTTTCTGAAAGTTGGTATAGCTGAATAAGGTATCTGCATGATGACATATCTCTGGAAAATTTTGAAATTATTTTTAGAAGCTCTGAGATAGTATTTTAGGCTATTTTAGTTAGCAATTATAATAAATTCAATGCTTTAAACTGTAAATACTATAGCTAACTATCTGGCAAATATGCACTACAAGCAGTAGCTTTGATTGCTCTATTAGAGTAGTTACATGATTGCTCTATTAGAGTATCTCGATCGTTTTTAATGCAGTGACAGATGAAAAGTGAAGTGTTGCTGAGAGTTTAATACCTATAAATGTGACCAGATTTGCAAAAAAAAGATACCTTTTTCACACACAAAATTTGACCCATTTTTTGATCTTTGAAGCTTCATAACGTTTTGGTCATTGCATAAAATTGTCTGAACATTTCCATGAGTGCAGCTAAAGTATCTGGCTACATTTTGAAACTAAGAACATGCTGATCAGTGTACTAAGTCAAAAGTTACATCATTTTGTTTGCTCGCCTGTAAAATGTGTGGAAAAGGTACCTTTTCGCAAATCTGGTCACAAATGGTGTTAGTTGAGTGCAACTGCATGCATGTTACTGGAATACAGTGATATATAGTTGTTTGCTATGACAAATTGTCAGTACAACAATGTTTGTGTATTTAGACTGCCACTGAGCTAAATTTTAAAGGGGGTTTCTGTCGAAACCCCAGAAACCCATCTAGATCCACCACTGAATATCACAGGACCAGTAGTGACTAGTTAGTACTGCTAAACCAAAACAAATCGTTTCAGGAAGAACAGTATAATCACGTGCACAGGGAATTGAATCAATTGATATAAATAGACAGCAGTGATTTATGTTCTGTAGAAGAATTCCCTTACCTTGGATCCTTGATAGCTGCATCTGGCAAATGTTAATGTTGATGTTGAAAGACGTATTGCAAAAGCTTTTGGTGTGGAAGGATGTGATAAGACAAGACTTGAAGGACTACATTGGTATAAATGGTATGATAAATCTGTGACATCTGCATGGAGAGCATTTTATATGCAGAAGAATAGCTGATGGAACCTCTAATCTAGTGGACAAACTGCTGAACTGCCACAACCAGAGATCTGTTGTCCAACTTGTTTGAGACATTTCCAAAGAGATTCTGATAGAGGCACAAATGCATTGAACAATGAAGTAAACCAGTCCACCTACAGAAGGGAGCTGTACATGCAGTGTGTAACTTGTTACAAGTGATTCGAGAGTAAGGATAACAATCCCATTGTGATATATTCCTAAATAGCACAGCCTTTTCTATCAATAATCATGAGTGTGTGCAGGATTTAGATCCTGATAAGCATGCAACCAAACAGATATTAGCATTTCACCTTGTTGTGGAACTTGTGGTCTAACTATAATGTTTACCACCTGTAAGCAAGTATTTTCACTTGTAACTTTTATAATATAATCATCACCTTGATTTCTGTGAATGAGTAAAACAATGCAATTACACTGTATATGATTTACATGTGACAATATTATTGTACAGATACAGACATGGTAACAGTTACTTAGGATAACAGAGATACTTGACACAATTAGAAGTAGATTGATGATGCTGTATCATGCTCCTTTGAAAGGTAGACCGTCCACCCATTACAACTAAACATTTGGCATTCTCTGCAATAGTTTTCTGCATTGCTCCAATATATCCACTGTCTTCAATACCATTAGCTGCTCTAATAAAGTCATTGTGGTACTCATCAACTGTTTTATTGCCATACACAGCATTCAGTGCAGTCTGAAACACTTTAGTTCCTTTACCATCAAATGTCTTGTTACTGTCATAGTCAAAATACTTCCCTGATGCTAAGTCACCAAACCTTCCTAAGTCAATAGATAAAAAGCTATGGTTTGTGTTTAATTCTTTAAGAACAAGTGATATATTACTAGCACATTTTAAAAAATGTGTCAAAATTGCATCTCTTGACATACGAAGCACACGCACCATTGCACTTTTTCTGCTATTCGTTCTAAACGCAACTGCTGTGTACTTATTTGAGTCAATTTTCAAAACTGTTTTAACATATCTTTTGCTGTCTTCAATTATTTTAGGACTAGGACGTGCCATGGCAAGACCATTTTCTTCACGGCCTCTACCAATGGCCTTGTGATTTATTGTAATCCTGTCAACCTGCACCCCACGCCAAAATGAAAACCAATACGTTAAATTTGTTTGATTATCATCAGTTAAATACGAGTTGAATTTTTCTAATTTTGGATATAGCTTCCGCTGTTTCATGGTATAAGAAGCAAAACACACTGTTTTTATCACCTCAAAGTGAAAACAATCTAAAAGAGTCTTTGTAAAATTGTAAAATCTCTTCAGCTCTAGATTACATTCGGTGTGATTCTTTAGATCATCATTGACATATACTCCTCCAGGAGGTACCTCATATACTAGGATAACCACTACAACTTTCCTACTCGCATGTCTTGTGAATGTATCCCAGGTTACCATAGGTGGGATACCTTGTTTAGCCGTTTCATTAGTCCAGTATTCTAAGTCAAAGTAATCTCTAAAACGTAACTCATGTGCTAACTCATTAAGCTGGCTTGATACTCTTGGAAATCCAAGTATAGAGTTTCTAGCAAATGGTTCCACAACACTCAAATTTCCAGACTGTTTTGCCCACTTCTGAAATGACCACATGTTTAGTAATGAATTTGTCTGCTGCTCCCAGTAGCTAAGGCAAAGTGCAAATCCAGTCAACGCTCTTTGATGATTTTGATGTACAGATTGATCCAGTAGCTGATCACTCTCACTTTGTGTTTGACTACTCTTGTCTTGACTTAAGGCTTGACTACTGCCACTCTGTGCATGACTACTCCCACTTGGTGCTTGACTTGGTACTTTACTACTCTCACTTAGTGCTTGATTACTCTCACTTGGAACTTGATTACTCTCACTCCATGCTTGACTGCTCCTACTCAGTGCTTGACTGCTCCTACTTGGTGCTTGACTGCTCCTACTTTGTGCTTGACTGCTCCTACTCACTGTTTGACTACTTTCACTCATTGTTTGACTACACTCATATGGACCATGATTGTCACCAGTTGTAGTAGGAAGATCTTGATGGTTATCAAGTATTTGCTGATCATTCTCATGTGTAAACTTTGCATTATTGGTGGACTGGTGTTTTTCATATAACAATGATTGACCATTCTCGTATATAGTCATACTGGTATCATCGTAAAGCTTTACAACAACTTTAGTACTTAAGATACTGAGTATCAATAAAGTCAGGAAAATACAATATAACTTTCTTCTTGTACATTGCAGTATCTGCAAAGAAATAAAAAATACTAGAAGCATGTTAGAGTTTCCAAATGTGGCAATGGAACTAAAATGGAAATGCAAAAAGAACACACTTAAAAGTTCATTCATTTATAACTTACTGGACTTTGTAGAAGATTCATTGAAGAAGCTATAGTTGATAATCTAAAAGATTGAATGCACTGTAAGATGTAGGGAACACATGCAGCAAATAGATGGAGTATATGAAATATAGGCATGATCCCATGCAAGGGTTTGCTGAGGGCCGCATAAACACACAAGCATATAAAATCTTTAATTGTGGGTGAGTGAACAATTATAAGAACAGAATATTGAAATGAAAGTTGATAGCTAAGTGCACTGAAGTACTAACTATGATAATATCCATGCAAAAAAAAAACAGCTAAGCCATAAAAAAATGCAGCCTTCGAAAACCAAAGTGTTGAAATTAAAAGTGGAAGCCAAGAAATGGCTTAAATGGCAAATATTGTATGGTCTAGTTGTTAAGCACAAGTATATATTAAGCACATAATTTTATTAAACACATACTCATTTCTTGTACTTTATCAGCACATGCGGACGAACACAAAGCACCAACACGAGATACAGCTACACAAGATTAACCTATAAGAAATGCTGGAAGTCTGTTGTCTGTGTAAGACTTGAAATCTCATGTGGTTCATAGCAAATAGCTCTGTAAATTTCACTATGCTTACTGAGTGAAATGGCATGGAGTCCATGCTCCACACAAGCAGGAATTTGATTCCAACTATTGGTACACGTATAGTGTCTGTGAATCTCATGACAAGGTTTTTTTATTAGGCACATGCGCTTAACAAATACAATCATGTTAATTGTTAACAACAAATTTTTTGGGAAGTTTTATTAAGCGGATGCACTTAACAACCAGACACTACAATACGAGTACTCTTAACAAATCCAAGTTAAGAAGAAACTCCATGCAATGACAAATACTTTGGTCTCATGTAGCTAGACAACTGCTTTGTGGGTGGGAACTTTTCCCAGTTAGTAAACTCAATAGGTCCCAACAAGTCCAGTTTTTTACTTGTGAAGAGTAAAAACCTCCACATACCACAGCAAAATGGACCAAAATTGTTTCCAAAGTGTCCTTGAGAGATAGGTAGCTGGTGGTGCCTGTTTGTAACATAGAATTGTGCACTGTCAGTTTAATAGAAGTTCCACTTAAGAGACACATCTGATTATATTGAGGTGGGTAAAACCAGGAGGGGGAATGGGAGATAGGTTGGTAAAACTGGGATGGGGAAGGAGAAATTCAATCACTTGTAGCATGCAAAAAGAAACTAGTATTTAAAAAAAATGTAAATTTAAAAATGAAGTAGGGATCTATGCAACAAGAGATGAATGATGGTATTACAGCATAGCTATTTTGCTCAATACCAAAGGAGGGACTTTCCCACTGAGCTATGCTGTAATACCATCATTCATCTCTTGTTTCATTACTTTTTGTTGCATAGATCCCTACTTCATTTTTAAATTTAGAATTTTTTAAAATACTAGTTTGTTTAGTTTTTTTTGTTGTAACACAGCTAGCTACAATGTAACTTGTGACTGTTCTATTAGAATATCATACATGACTGTTGTATTAGAGTATATCTCGAGTCAGCCAAAAGGTGTACAGCTAGCTAGACCAATAAGGGGTGAGGTCATTTGTTTGCTGTTAAGTAAACAGCTAGATTGTTAAGAGGTGTGGTCTCCATACTCTATCACTATTAGTCCACCTAGATCTTTAATTGATGGGCGTGGTCACGAACCTATCGCGAACGGGATACCAGTCACGAACTTGCACATATCTAGTCTTATAGTAGCGCCAGGACTGAAGCACTTCTGATATCCAGTTCTGAAATAATTCTGTGGCTTCTATATGTTACTGAACGAAAGTGTTGATATGGAAAATTAATGCCTCGATATGGTTTCGTTGGATGAAGAAGACAAGCAGCTTGATTGAAGATAAAAGAAAAGACAAGGCACAGAGGGCCTACACTCGTCAGAACCCCCAAAAGACACATCCCACTGATGAGTTGTTATTGTGGCGTAAAATGGTGGCCGTGCGCTGCTTCGTTTGGCCTCTAGCCTTGCTACTATGGTCAGTGAGTGAGGCAGTGAGATTAAAATTCGAGTTTTGGCAATTTCAAAAAAATTCTGTATCCGGCCACCTGTAAGTGTTTTGTTACATTTTATGTTATGGACTTGTACTATTCCGTTAAGGTGATTTTCGTCATGTAAAATGTCTCTCGGATGATTTTTAAAGGCGGAATTTTGGGCGACGTGCAAAATTTTCAGTCTACTTAAACGGTACTACCATACCGTTTGATAGGTGGAGTGAGAATGGAGGAAGCTTGTCATGTCAATAAATTTGTTAAATTTTATACCACTCATTTTTTTAGTACACACTTTCTGTACGTGGCTTATATTCAATTATTAGAACCCCTTTGGTTTAACAGAACAGTTTGTATACTGCTTGATCTGCTTTTCCTGACTCAATTTGTACAAGGCTTGCATGTCTTTATATGCTCATACAAACTGAACCAGGAAAAGCAGACAGAGCAGTATTGAACTAACCACATAGTACATCACTGTTACTAACTAACTGTAGAGTTTGTACGAGCATGGAGAAGTGTGAGAGCAGTCCATGGCCTTGGGGACTGTCCTGGATGTGGACTGGCCTGATGCGTTTCTGCATAGTTTGCTACACTACTTACCTGAATAGTGTGACTGCTTTATTAGAGTTATTGACTGCACTATTAGCCCAAAATTTTTCAATTCCTTGTTTCCCGTCACTTTGCCTACCACATTGGTAATTATTATTGTAATAAATATTTAGAAATACGAATAATTTTTGTTAAATACCGTAATAGAACAATCAGCAATCTTACTACAGCAATCAAAACCATTATTTATTTACTGGGAGGCATTTTACAAGCTTCAAACTCTTCTAAAGTGCTACTTTGTCACTAAATTTCTTGGAAAGTGCTTTGTTGTCGTCTGCGACATGTATGAAAAGCAACGGTCCTTTGAAACATCTACCCTGTTACAAGTTGGCTGGTGGACAGCGCATTGTCAGGCTCACCAAAATATAGAATTTTAATAACAACCGTCTGCCCTCACTATCTGATTACTCTCAGGTGACGGGAAACAAGGAATCTTATTACGTTGGCCTTATAGTATCTCAGATATTGCATACAAATACAGTACTTCTGCTATAGCACCAAAATTCTTTGGGTAGTGGGTAGGGCACAGGTCCACGCCACTGACTGCGGTTGTTCATAAACAACCTTAAGTCCACTGTTACTGGGGCTGCCACTTTGTCGTCATTTCGTAATTATTATCTTAATTCCTGTGTAATTTTGTCTATGTATCCTTAGTTGTGTATGTATGTTTGTTTTTTTTTTGTATATTATTAGTTATTGTATGTGTCTATTGTATGTTTGTTCAGGGCTCCACTGAAAATCAGTTTTACTGAGTGGACTCCCTGCTTAAAAATTACAATTACAATATATATGGCGGATATTACGGTTGTCAAGGAGATGAAAACGATATATACGCGGAGCAATTTATGGAAACCACCTAGATGCATACTCAAAAAAGCTATTTTCTGGCTCGTGACCGGCCGTTTCCAATCCCTATGATTCGTACACTCTATGATAGTTTATGATACACAAGTGAACTGAACTCATTGTCTCAGGTGCCGTTCTACATACCCACGAACCTCCCTTCCAGTATATCACAATTAAAACTTACACTTATTGGTTGGTCTAACCATATGGTCTAACACTCTCAGATGTGTACACCAAACGCGGACCAGGTGCTTCTCTCAGTTAAGCGCGCCTAGATAACATTTATAATGCTCCACCCTCATGCCGAACTCCAAAACCTTCATTTGCAGGCAGCTAGCACCCCCGATGGAATTGTAGCTAAAATTTCATACAAGATCGAGATACTCTAATAGAGTAGTCACTCTAATAAAGCAGTCACAGTGTTCATGAGGCAGTGTAGCTAGCTTAACTATGAAGTTATGAATGAAGGATCTTTGTAAGGGCAGCCATTATTGCTGTCACCTTTTTTTTTCTCTTCAACTTTTCAGCAAAGTGAACCACCCCCCTTTCCAAACTCTGGATCCGCCCCTGTACTTGTTGCTCGTCCAAGTATAAGACAAATTGGTTTATCAGGCGCCTAGCATAAATTTTTGACCCGACTGTCCTTGCAAAATTTTGTAATATAACTAATACTTGTGCATTCAAGTACAATCCCTTTTGATTTCTGCACAGTAATAAATACTAACATCCATAAGGCTCTCATTTGAACCATGGATTATGGAGGGCCATAGGGCCTATGCAAGTATAAGCAAATTTTTGAGATGGTTTACACTAGCCGTTTAACAGAGTTCAGTATAGCTAATGATGAGAGACGTCTTATTTTTTATTAAGACAATATACAACTTAAGTAAAGGGTATACGCTGGGTGGTAACCCTGGCAAGACTTTTATGGTACAAAAATAAAAATTAATAATAATTAGTATAGTGGCATGCATTCAGATTAGATAACCTGATAGATCCCAGTCGGTGAGGCTCTAGAATTTTAAAAATCCTGTATGAACAGGAGACAGTAATGTGAGCAGACTGCTCAAACAGGGATCTTAATATTATCTTATAATTTTCGTCACTTGACAAACATTGGGTACTTGGGCTATTGTGTCTGGCATAAACAACCAATCTAGATGGAAATAAGATCAACAGATAAGCCAGAAAACTGGCTGAAGGTCAAGTTGTAAACAGCTATATCAATCTTCCTTCAACAGCCAAAAGATGTTGCTGGGTATTGGTGTAGATAGTTACAGGGGCGGATCCAGGGGGAGGGGCTTTGGGGGCTGAAGCCCCCCCCCCCCCCCCTTCATATTTAGGCTTTACTTGATCAATATGCTGAGTATTATAATGAAATTTTGTCTTAGCATAATTATATGATCACTAATAATACAAATACTCATAAAACCACCTTATAAACGTATTTACAAGGTATTATCTGTGGATTTATGCTAAAATTTATGCAACAAGGACTCGGATCAGCATTGGAGGTTTACAAGATCGAGATACTCTAATAGAGCAGTCAGCTAACTACTCTAATAGAACATTCACTGGAAACATGTAGTTGGTTCTGTTGTGGAATTTTTCCAAATCTGCCTGCACCTATACATGCAATGAAGTGAATTGGTCTGTTTAAAGGGCTTCATTCATCTACTTGTGTAGTTAATATGTATGACAATACTTAATTCAGGTTCACAATTTCCATTGAAAATGCTCTCAGATTCAATCTTGTATTGTTCAAATTTCAAAATTTTCCACATTCAACATTATTATTCTAACATGCACCTATTCAGTGTTGTGCAATTGTGAGAGGGGTGCATCATGTACTGGGTGTCTGTACCTACCCAAACTTTTCCATTAGCAAAATGCTTCAGAGAGCCATACCTATAATCTAAAGGCAGTATATAAAATATCTACAGGCAGAAAATATTATGAATTTTATGTGGAAATGTCTCCAAATTGCAGTATTTTAGCATCTATTTTTCAAAATTTTCCTGGGGGGGGGGGGGGGGGCATGCCCCCAGACCCCCCTAGTTCCAGCATGCTTTGCTACCTCTACCCAAGAGATTAGTACCTTGAGTTAGCCCCCCCCCCTTTTATAAATCCTAGATCCGCCCCTGAGTTAGTTTGAACAAACAAATGGAATTATTAGAGACCAACACCAAGTCAGGTCTGAATGCTATAAAGGTGGAAGAAAGATTGGTTGGAATGGGAGTTATCCCCTAGGCTCCTTGCATGGTGTGAAATTTTTACAAGAAGCTCTAGATCTGCTAGCTACATATATATAGTGCATTAGCTATCTGTAATTGAAACTGGCTCATCAAATACTGTTACATAGCCACTGCACAGTGCACAGTTTAAGAATAAGCAAATTGATAAATTCTGTGATGACACAAATTCCTGCATGCCAACATAGACAATGTTACAATGCAGACATATTGCTCTGTTGCGGTGTTTTCTACTATAGGCAACCATTCTAGAAGCCAATACACCTAAGCCTGATTTGATCGTCAAATAAAACATCAAGCCAGCAACTCTAAAACATTCCAATGACTGCCAAAATAGCTATGCCATACATGGCCAGCTGACACGAGTAGTTTATAGAACCAAAAAAAGAAAAGATTATTGTAATTAATTCCAGCCTGTTTGTGCGTACAATCTCCTAGCTCTTGTGGGTACCAAAAAAATAAATTTGGAAATCACACAACCAAGCTTTGTCTATTGCCAAAGGAAACTAGAAATTGTTTCTTGAATGCATTCATCATAATTATGCTGCCATGGATTTTTTGCATGATATGCAGTGGAAACCCTCTTAAAGACACCTCTGAATTGAGGACAGCATCTATAAAAGACACACGTCTAGGTCCCAAATTAATAGTACCAGTGTTTTGCGAATCCCTGAATAAAGGAAATCTCTAACTGCCTGTGATATATGACATAAACATTTCTATCCCTAGTGTACAGTACTGTGGTTTTGGGACCATATAAAATTTTCAACTATCAAAATCATTGAGTATACAGATTGCCACTTGTGTATGATGGAGAAGACCTTGGTAAAGGATGTTCCTCTGAGCACTTACCACTACAACACCAGATGAGTTCCAGTTGCATTTGATGTGATAATGCTATCAAGTTGCTGAATGGAAATATTTCCTTAACACAAGACCTCCAGACAACATCACTTCTACTATTATAATCCAGATGGTCATGGATGGAAGAGACCAACTTGGATGACATAACCTCCAGCTCCAGATGCCATGTATCCTCTGTTAAATACTATCTTGTAGATATAAGCCATGACATAAACCTTGATGGTACTTAATGTGAATTTGGATATAATTATTGCTATATTTTATCACCTCCACTACCACAATTGGCACTGGAATAGTGATGAGTCCACCCACTCGTTGCATACTAAACCTAGCCAAAAATTCTCCCAGAAGGAGACTTTTACAGGCATATCCAACACCCCATTTTGGTTAGAATTTATTAACAGAACATAACATTCACATGCAAATCTACATTGAACTGTGTTCATTTGCTGCTTTTGCAATGACTGTTCTATCAGGATAAATGTGACTGCTTTATTAGAACATCTTGTGATCAATCTTTCATGATGTAACTTAACTGACAAGAATGACCTGTCCCTGCTCCACTTGCCACAACTACGACTGTGAAAAGTGCAGGTTAAACAATGCAAAAAGAATGCTGAATCAATGTCAACACATCAACTTGCAGACATGGTTGAAAGCAGTGAACTCTAACATGTAACTAAAAGGCATGCATAGGATTGCTGAAGCCAAGAGAACCAACAAGTTCAAAAGTTCTAGTTTAAGAACCACAAGTATTGAGAATTCAGTTTAAGAACCAAAATCGACTAAGTTACAGTAGTAAAGTACATCGTAGTTCTAGTACCTTACAACAACTGTGAAACATGCTACACTCTGAACAATGTGCCTGATTGTGAGTGCAAGTGTCTTAATAGTTTTGTTGTGTATGTTATATAAACAAGTACACAGAAAAATTTGGAATTTTCAACTAGAGTAGGGACCATAGCACATCGATAAAAAGTACTAAAACAAGCTGGAGTAGTGTACGATATTAATTTACAGTAAAACAATAAGAAGTGTTATATCCCTACTGCGCATACTACTATCATAGTGTATGATTGTACGTAAGTAATATGATTTCATTATACAAATTTGAAATACATACAAATCCAATTGGTGAATTTATATAAGCTGCAGTTGTGAGCAATGCTGTGAAAGTATGAGATGACTGCTGGTTGCTGCTCAGTCAGTTGGAAAGTTGTGCCATGATGATTTCTTTGGTGTGCTGCGTTTCCTCTCGCTGATTTGAGATAACGGCTACTGAGGACACACAAGTATTAGAACATACACACATTACATTATTCTTACCAAATGAGCTTGGTGTGAGGTCTTTGGATAAAATTTGTTTTCTATTATCTATGGTGTACATAAACACACGATAAATAAATATAACAAGCTAAGTGCCTACCATTGGCAATGATCAAACAAGAAGCAATTTAAACTGGTGAGAAATAACTGGACGGTCTACCACCAATATATTATGAAACAGGGCATGTTATAACTTTTAGCAACAGTTTCTCACATGACAGCAAAATCAAATTCAGTGCATTAGTTTTATTCTGAACAATAATTTGACTGAAAAAGATTGAGATACTCTAATATGGCAGTCAGGCAATGATAACACCTTAATAGAACAGTCACTTAGAACATTCTTGCCAAAACTTTCAAATTTCTGGCTTGCATTTGCATATACACATGTACACACCCATGAGGCTTGTATTCGATTTGATTGATGTCCATAGGCTCAGATGACGTGTTTACAATCAGAACACAAACAGAATGTTACTACTACTACTGTTTTGTGGTACGTGCCTTGCTTGCATCAAAGGCACCCATTTGTAGTAACACAAGAGTGCACAGGAATTCTAACATGTGAGAACTGTGTCCAAGGAATGGTGTTGTTGTCTTGGAGGTTTTAGTGGTTAGACACACAGACACACGACAATTTTACATATGGTGTGTCATGTGGCCAAGAAAGTCGGCAAACCACACTGCCAGTATATTGACAAGAAGAAAAGAAAACACAATGTTCACACATGCATAGCTCCAAGGTCCTCTCTCCAAAGCAGACTGTTTTTGTATTATAGCTGTCTACTAGGAAGGACAGGCCACAATCCAAATTTGATCAAAAATCACTCAAGTCATTACACAGATATAGGCGGTCTGAGTTTCAAATTTTTCTCCATTTTCTTTCTTAAAATATTTGTGACAGCAAACTCTCCTTCTTTTCACACACTATACAAAAATTGCTATAAAACTGTACTCAATTGTTTGAAATTTGGCGCATATGGCCAGGCTTGACATAGCTGAAAATGAAACGTAATAGTCACCTTGCTATTTCAGTAATATACAAATGAAAGTTCTAGAACATTCTATGGGCATTGAATTAGGCTTTCAAAGACCAGGTATCTATTTTTCTTTGATTTCACAACTTTAAAATCCCAGTGTTTTAAAGACTGCACCTTGTTTTACTGCTTGCAGGTATGACTTAGTTGTTGCTAGGCAATGGAACAGAGTAACAAGCATGTTATATTGGTTTCCTTATAAAGGAATTTCCCATAATTGATGATAAACAGTGGAGCCATTTATAATGGAATTAAGGTTATAAAAGAGTGTACCTTTTTATGGGGAAAACAGTACCATTAGAGATTGTAGGGAACTAAGAAATGTCCTTTCTACAGAGGTTATGTAAATGCAGTGTCCCTTTATTCTGAGGGTTGTTTAAGAGAGGTTTCAGTAAGAGTACCAATATCCTGCCTCCCAACAGCACAAACATGCACAACAAAATAACAACAAACTAATATCTTATTTATAGCCATAAATTCTACACAAAATCTTTAAGGCAAAAAATTCTGTTACAACAACGAAACAATATGTGATGGAAGACAAACCAATTATATGATGGAAGACAAACCAATACCACAATTTAGTCAGTACGTAACTGTGTATACAAACACGTACATACCTTATCAAAGAAATTATTTAGTTTTATCATGTGTGGTGATCCAGGAGCAAAGTGGTGACATTGTGTACAATCCTAAACAACACATAACATAGTATTATACATACGTACATATTCACTGGACACTGCATATACAAAAAATTAGATATGTATCCATGCATGAACATGCCATCTGTGAGTTTATTTAACTTTTGTAGGGTTGTTTACCACATGAGTTTATTAATAAAGATTTGTAGTGGCCGAATTACCTTCCAGACTTCGTGAGAATCTCATGTGTGCCCTAAACCAGGAATAATGGTTATACCCAGTGGCATAGCTAGACTTTTGCCATGCCAGGGCATTGGGTGGGCAAACCATTCGACCATGCAACATGCCCATCTTCATATGGACATAAACACAGCATTTTAAAAATGTGTATCCATCACTACGTATATCTACAGTATTGTATGCAAGATGACTAATGTACTGTAACCTTACTCTAAGTGAACGCTTGCTAGCTATTGGTTTTTTTATTCCTTACTACATCTCTGTATGTGTCTTAATACCAGACTAGGAAGAAACCTGAATTAAAGCACGAGGCGCTTGTAGTGTTGTATCACGTGATGACTATGCCCTGCCAGTGCCACTAGAGTTGTTAGCCTAGAAACAAAAAAGAAAACAATTGCTGACTGAATACCATTTGAACTATCACTAATTAGTAAATACACGGCTATAGTGTGTATGCGTTGAGCTGGATCCTCAAAAACATTTAATAACTCATCATGGATGCAATTACACAATATCTTGAAATTTGACTTATTTGTAGCACTGCTTGACCTGCTAAAAATATTTCAAAATTGTTGCGTTCAAATGCCCGACACAATATTTACGACCAATCAAAATTTCACCATACATTTCATATGGGAAGCCATAAAAGTACAACATTCACTACAACCCTTTCCCAACCTTATAATGGAGCCAAGCCATACAATCTGTTGTTGACATTTTTATTGTCACCACTAATCATCTGGTTGGCTGAAATGTTAATTTTCTTGAGAAAAAATCCACTTTGTATTTTTAGCTGTTTTTCAGGATCCAGCTCAACTTGTACATACTATAGATAGATGCTAATGCCTAGGCTACCTCGCCTCTTTCTCTGATCAGAGTTTTGACCACACTGATAGTTACACAAGTTAATCCAAGTGTTAACTGTCCATCCAACTATACTGGAAGAGTTAACAATTCTTGTCACACTGCTGTGTGGTTTTTTTTTGTTTTATAATCACATGATCTCACTTCTATTTATTGCCTCCTATTATTTGTACACAATTGAGTTACTTGTAGGGAAAATCCCTTGGATAACCCCATCTCTGTCCATCGACTAGTTGGAAAGAAGAGCATTGGAAAATAACATGGTTAGCATTGTGTAAGTTATGCTATCTATTCTTGTACAATAGCCAATTTTAATCCAGCCCACGTCTTTAATTGCTTGGGCAGCTGATGGTGGGTCAAAGTAGTCTGATGCTAGGGGTTTAGCTACACCACTGGTTACACCATATGAGACAATTTACCCTGACACACCCATTACTCCACACTAGCCTTTACATTGTGTTGGTTAGTCGCAACTAGTTAATTATTGTGAAGACGAAAGGAAAGGCAAAGCACAGAAGGACGCTACTTGTTGTAACCAGAAAAGGTACTTGTAGTACATGCTGTATAAACTCCCATAACTTAATCAAACAGTATGGTTAGTAACTGGTTCCCCCTAAGATGAATGGTACTCAGGAAAATGCTACCATTAAAAACCATCATAAAATATATATATATATATATATTACACGCACCAAAAATCACCTTTATGGATAGTCTTGGTGTATCTAACATTTAAATCCACAGTTACAAACAAGAAAACATTTGTGACCGGATATGCAAGAACCCCATATGTTAACACATTTTTCGAATTCCATTTTCTTTATCTAAATAGCCTAAGGATCAGTTAACCAAAGTTTCAGCTCTAGAGCCTTGAACTTTCAAAGATACAGTACTACAAAGTAGAAACAACAGGAAAATCGATTTGTACAGTGACAATATGGAAAATAAACTGCAGGTGCTGAATTAAATGGTCATAACTTATAAATGCAGTCCTCTACTGAGATGAAACTTACACTATCAGGTTCTGCATGAATAGGCAAATCCATTGGTGGGTAAATTTTGCCTTTCAGGCCCTTCCTACGACCAGGGCAAAGGCAAAAACATGAGAAAAAAAAAACAATAGTGAACTACTCGTCCAACACGAGGCAGACTAAAGCTCATATCCTCCGTCTCCTTGGGAGCACTGACATGGAACAAAGATTTCTGCACTCCTCTTGCTTTGGGGATCACAATGGTACAAAAGTATTTGCCATTACCAACTTCCTTCACTGTGAAACAAGTGCTAAAAAAACTATGGAATTTTTTCGAAATTTCTAAATGTTTTACTCACTGCGTTTATTATTCTACTGTAAAACTAGGCCTGTGCTAACATATGGGATTATTGCAGATTTGGTCAAATTTACAGAAAGCCGAAAAATGAATTTTTTAAAATTGCCAAAACCTGATTTTCAGATTGCCAGCCTGCCTGTCTGACCTTAGTCACAAAGCAGAGATCAAATGACGCAGCAGAGACCAAATGAAGCAGCACACAACCACCATTTCATGCCACAATAACAAATTCACAGGTGGCATGTGCCTTTCCTAGTTACAACAAGTGTCTGTCTTCTGCACTTTACCTTTCCTTTCATCTTCAATTACATGGTCATCTTGTAGAAGGGAGTAGACGCATGAGCTGCACTTATAAATGATCACAAGGAACCAGCAAGATTGAGATACGTTAATAAAGCAGTCACAGCCACATGTGTACATCATAGTTATGCTATAGCAAAAGTCAGTGCAATTAAAAATTATTACGTAGGGTTCAGCAATAAACAATTTAGTTAGCTGTTACAACATAGCTATGTGGGAAAATCCCTACTTTGACACAGAACAGATGTGTCAATGTAGAGCTGCATAGCTATGCATGTTGTAATAGCTACCATCACTGATCTCTTGTTCACTACTTTTTATTGCTGGAACTTCATTTTAAAATTTTTAATTGCACTACTAGTAACCATAGAATTCACCAACACCACGTCACTCACATGAATGGTACCGAGCATCGCTTCATTTAAAGAGCATCTCAGCTGTTAAGCCGCCCAAAGAAAGTGGTTCTTTCATATCACCTACCATTACTTTACCTGACTGGCCTTACCTCCGTACACAGTGCTACCTGACACTAGTATGCCAGGACATTTATGCTACACTAAATGCCATTAGACTCAGTACGTGATGGTAATCTGATTGATATACAAAAGATCATGTGACTACTAACTGGATTTCCTGATAAACTAAAAACACAACCAAAGTTTGTAATGACAACATCACCCATTCATCACTTCCTTCATATCACAAGTACTTTGGTCATTGATAGCTAAAAGTGACCATCTCAGCAAAAACCCGACTTGTTCACACAACTTCCAATTTTTTTTTTTTTTCTCAGCATTATCTACAGTGTCCAATGACTGTCTTTTGTGGTGAGTAGTCTTGGAATTATAGGGCTAGACAATAGGAAGAGCAAGGAAATTGATTTGTATAAAGTAATTCTGCAGGCACTTACATTTGTAGCCATAACTTCTGTTTGCATTAGTTCTACAATGTTGGAATTTGGCATAAAAGGTTTACCATGGATTAGCTAATCAATCAAGGTATAGTTTTAGTCCTGTAGTCACTTACACATATGGGTATAATTGAAGAAATGACGATCTTGTTTATCTTTACCACATTGCAATTAAATGCATGTGATACATATACCATTGGGACTACAGAAACAAAGATTTTTTAACTCTCCGTGAGCAGGCGAATAAGATGGTGTGTAGTTTTAAATGATTTGAGTATTCAGTAATGGCTTGATAAAACCTTGTATAATTTTCTTTGTAGAATGAACAATTTTACGAACTTTTAAATCACGTTTTTCTCACAAGCTGGGTTTTGCTGAGACGGTCACAAATGACAGTGCTGATGAACTGTGTACCTGAGAGTACCAAAATACTGTCACTCCGTGAAAACCGTGACCTCTATTTAAGGGGACTCTTACGCTTTAAAACATTGATCCCTGGGTTTTTTAGGGAGAACTTAGTTTGATAATCTAGGTGATGAATTTTTAGTTAGCTGTCTAAGCAGAGTAAGTAAAAATACCATTCCTTTTACTTGTGTAATAACCAAAGCTGGTTGTTTTGCTTTAATATCAACTTTGTTGATGCAAAATTGATTCAATAAAAAAATTGTTGTCGTAGTATGGCATCATTTTAGAAAGCTTATTGTTCAAAATGGGCATTCAGTATTTAACACTACACCCGCACGCACGCACGCACACACACCCACCCACACCCATGCACACACCCGCACGCACACACACCCACCCATGCATACGCACGCACGCACACACACACCCACACCCATCCATGCATACACACGCACACGTACCTGTACACATGCATGTACACATTATACTAAACAAACAAACACACAAACACACACACACACACTACAAAACTACACAGCTCTACTCACCACATTTAAAATTTCTGCACCAGCTTCGTGTGCTACACTACTACCTTTCTCAATATCCCCACCAACTGTACCAATCTGATCCTGCCAAAGGAAACCACACTTGAATACAAGAACAATTTTGTACTTGAGCAAAGCTAACTTACTGGACTTGCAATATACGAACAAGAAAATCTAGCCAAGACTTTATAATACGTACTGACTACTCCATGCTCCATACATTTCACAATTCAAACAAAATCAGTGACTGCTCAATTAGATTTGTGTGTTTTATTAGAGTATTTGCATGGAGTTCTGTGGATATACTAACTTATGATGTATTACATGTGTAGGATATTTTGGGAGGGAAATTGATATTAAACTGATAATGCTCAGATTCTGAAATCTTTACTTGCTTGTAAATTGTCAAGATACAATTCATTTTCAGTGCCACAAATAGAAATTTTATTGTTAGAGTATAGTATTCAGACAGTTGAAATAATCAGGACATTTGTCCATGGTCCCATTTGTATCGGTGTACATACATTTAGACCCTAATAAGGGCACTGTGGTAAGGTCTGAAGGTATCAGAACTTGTACATAAATGAATTCACAGATCTACTATTTGGAGGGTATTACAATGAATTCCCAGGACTGAATGTGCCAAAACTACAGTACAAAACAATATGAAACTTGCTAACTAAGACATCTCTGAACAGTGCTAAATAAGAACCGGCCACTTGCCCAGATGGTGAGAGTTGATAAACCCAGCTGTTGTTGTCACTTAGCTTAAATACTGTATTTGCAAAAGTGTTACCATCAGCAACAGTTTGATTCACAATTACACGAGGAATTGTTTGACATTTAAAGGCATAACAAAGGAAGAGTTAAGATTGAG
Organism: Dysidea avara; assembly: GCF_963678975.1. Lineage (NCBI taxonomy): Eukaryota > Metazoa > Porifera > Demospongiae > Dictyoceratida > Dysideidae > Dysidea > Dysidea avara. The sequence continues at coordinate 17,477,852 of NC_089277.1, forward strand.
GTACTAATAAAAGTTTAGTTGAGTAGTACAATATGTAGCTCATGTTTCATATCCTGAGTACTCCTGTATTCATAATTACGTATTTAAAAAGTACTGTACTCGTAGCTCAAGTCTAATAGTAATAATAATAATTTAGGACTAGACAGAGGGTAAGTTAATATTATATTAATCTCTGCACAACACTGAAGTTTTGTTACCTACGTCCAATGGTCTAGCTATAGTATGGACTTTATAATAGTTGCTGACCCTACAATATACGGACCAAATTTGTGTGAACGGCAGCTGCTATTCCTTAAATGTTGCCAATTTCCAAAATTATAGAGGCTTGGAGGAGAATAAAAATCAGAAGGTTAGAATCTTTGATCTAGTTCAAGTAGAGTTATACATTGTATCACAGTTGGTTTGTAGGCATTTTTATCAGAATAGACAGTGGAGATACTTTCAATGCTTGTACAAATGATCAAAAAGATACTCCAATAGAGCCGTCTCACTATAGTAGGACCTCCACAGATCAAAAAGACTATGTGCTTATAGAGGTGGCCGTATTAGAGAAGTAATGAAACACATGTATAGCACTGCAAAAGCAAGCACAGCATATTTGTAGGCACTGTATTAAGTTTTAACCAATATCATTGTATGGCTGAGTGTTTAAAACATGTGCACAAGTGTCATACCTGTTTAGTGCCCACAACCAAAATGGGAATGTTCTCTCCAACAAACTTTTCCATATCAAAGTCAATCTCACTACATCAAGCAAGTATGCACACAATAATGAAGTGACATACTTGTATGTACAGTGTAATCTCATTAACAAGACAAAAAATGTGCCAATGATGTGGTCTTATTGATGATGAGGTCATGAAGTACAGTGATTAATTAACCCTTAAACCCCCATACATTGACACATGGCTGTAAATTAAACAAAGCACTGTAACTTATGAAGCATTCTTCCTATGGCTACATAATAAACACCATTTTATTCATAATTAAACAAGGATTAAAATGGTACCTAGGGGTTTACCCTAGCACAAAAGCATGGAGCCAAAACTTACTCTGAAACTATTGTTACACAAATTAAGCTCTTACATGACTTTAGTAAATGGTTATATCTCCTTCCTACTTCATCAGATTCGTGCATGAAATAAACACGAGGCAATTCCCCATTCAATAGCAAGTCATGCCATATATAGCTCACATGATTTAATGATTGCTATTATGGCTACCGTCACGAGTATTGAGAAATAACAGAAAATTGAGTTGCTACCTACTCCATAACTAGTAAGTCTCTGTTAACGTTACAGTGGTTATTTAGACTCACTCAAGTATCCCAGTGAATAAACTTTCTGTTGGTATATGGCTTAAGGCTAATATAATAGAATGGTTTTGTGTAATCACGTATCGTGAGTATCAAACTATCAATATCATTGTCCCAAATTTATAACCAAATATACTTCATGACCTCATTAATAAGACCACCTCATTATAGTGACCATGTAAAGTAAGTCACAAAGGTGTACTTCATGACTTAATCATTAAGACCGTCACTGTGTTATTTTTCAAAAATTTCGATCACAAAAATGTGTGTCCCTGTACTAACACAATGAGCAATTTGCGTGTACTATATTCTGCCAGTCACGTGGGAAAATGAATGATACATTAAGGTAGGCTAGAAATAATCCATATTTCTATACCAGTACATATCTACTACAACACACACACAACTCACTCTGCACTGTGGGAAGATAACTCTGAATTGCTTGAACCTGTCAATAAACAAATACATTACAAGTACAAGGGAGAGAAAAAAGGAACAAAGAAAGGAAAGTCACCTAAACCAATATACTAGTGGACACTCGCATGACTGAATTAGGGATTAAATGTCTACTAGTAATCTGCAAGAGTAGATGACCTTCCTTGTTTCAGTACTTTTTCTATGAATCCTAATCGAACTTGAAATTCCTTGTAATGTTATTATGATGACCTGGTGAATATGTACATAAGAAATACTAGTGCTGGACTTGATGCTATTGTGTGAATGTGCACCTCAACTATTAATTACTGAAATAGTGAAGTGGCCATTATGCTCTGTTTTCAGCTGTGTTCAGCCTGTTACACAGCATTTCCAATAAAGAACAGTTTGAGTATCACCTCTGTAATCAATCTAGCTACTACGGAAAATACAGGCAATTTCTGTTAAAACTATCATGAGGTACCGCAAATTGACACCTTACACTGTCAGCAAAGATAACAAAGGAGGACACAGATAAATCCATGAAGCAAGCATTGTGCGTATTATGGTATGCTAAAAGACACCTGTCGGACTGAAGCAACATCACACAGTAAAAAAAATCAAGCCCATAGATTTAGCTGTTATCAAGTTACACTTGTTTGAAGGCATCAGTCAGATGAGTCAGTTAGTAGAAAATTCTGCTAAACAATTTTTTTAAAATGTAACAACTTATTGGAAGCATTTCAGGTCACACCGAAAACCAGTATGACAAAAGAAGGATAATGGTAAGCCATGATGCATGCATTGTATGTACAGTGGTATGCCATAATTCAGTTACGCTTGTTTGAATTTCAGATGTCGGTCAATCAATCAATTGGTAGCATTTTAAAAATTGTAGCAACTTACTGGAAGCATTTCAGGTTACACTGAAGGCACTTTTGGGCTTGGCTATTCTATAGGATCATGAAGGTTTGTATGAAAACATATTGACCAGAAACCAACCTACAATACCTTCAGCAATATTGGTTAGTAACATAGTACTACTGTACACTGATAAGATAAGTAAGAATTAAATGAATTCTGTGAACACAAGACTTACTCTGACACAAGGCTTCTGAAATCCATTTCCTTAAATTAGTGTGTGACTTCCGGTTGGTCAAGTCGTGCACTGCAATTATTCCTGATGAACAGAGATTATTTCAGTCCCAAACATTATACACTCACCATTTACAGAATTATAAAATATCGACCTTCCTTTTTCATGTCCAAGAGTCCCGCCAATATCCCAGAACTCAATGTAGTAAGAAGGTGCTGAAGGTATCTTGTTGTAATCATGTAGTCGCACCTCTACCGAACATCCAATAGTGTATGCAGGATTTGACAGCACATCATCATGGCACAAAATATGAACTAGTGACGTTTTCCCTACACCTGTGGGAATAAAAACATCAATACACAAGTATGATCAATAAATACTTTTATTTATCATTGCTTTACAATGCATCAAGATTACTACAGAAGCGTTGTGTACATAAAGGTGTTGAGGGATATTATATGGCCACATGTGAAAATGCAGTGTAACGGATAACTCGGTAAAACACACACAAAATGGCATACTCAGAAGAACCATAGACAGTATATGAAGAGACTCGATGCAGAGACAGAACACGTACTGCACAAATAAACCGGCCTCCTTTTAATCGCGAAATTAATTAATTTAAATACACCACAGCGTTTTAATGATATTACTCTCTGACTATAACTATTAATGTTCTTACCCGAGTCTCCGAGCACAAGTATCTTAACTTTCTTGTTGTAATCTGTCATAGCTCACGTACATGGATGAACGACTCTCAAAATCCGCGCAATTAAAATTAACACCCACAATCAAAGATGTGCTGATATGATGGAGATGTATGAAACCATAGATAGCCCCGAGGATAGCTCTGGAGATAGCCATAAACATGTCTACATCTGCCAACAACACGATACACTTCATGGAGACTACGAATTGTGGAGAACGAAACTTTCTGTGATCACGTGACACATTTAGCACAATCCAAAAGGCTGATTTTTTTTAAAACAAAAAAAAGTTCGAGGCTGAGCTATTATAGTACCACTTAGTCTACCACTAGGAACTGCTAGTACTCGGCTGAAGAGATAGAACTCAGATTAGCTGTACAACACTGGAGAAGTTGCCGCAAATTCAGTTAAACACTGATATCAAGTCGTTGCTTCAGATTGGTGGGTTGAAGGAACTCACAGTACATGTACCAGAAGAATATCATTCATTGTATACTCCACATGATGGATAAAGGAGTGGATAATGAAAGAGCACACAAACTGGGCCAACTAAACAGCTGAATATTGTCTTTTCACTGTCCGCTTCAGTACCTCCAGCAGGCCACAAATTATAAGTTATACCACACGATTGCACTATTCTCAAAGTGCCACTAAATCTTTTCCTTGCTCTGCCACACTTTCAGTTAGACTAGTGAAAAAAATTGGATCTATAGTACCCATTTGCTAAAGTTTGTACCTTTGGAATAACCGGCCCGATCCAGAATAACAGACTTGTGGTGGTGGCTGACTTTACACTGTATGGTTGAAAAGCTTTGATAGTACTTCCATTGGTGTTGTTCATGATTATATGAATAAACTGTTAGTAATGGTGTACTCTTACCCTGGAATGCTTCATTCTGAACATTTGGAGAAGCAATGTCTCTATCTTCAGTGTCTCAACCTGTTTAAAATAATGCTTGTCTAAGTAGCTAGTCTAAAAGGTCTACAAATGACTGCTAAACACTGCTCTAATCTGTGTGAACTAAACCTTGTCAATTACTGAAGTAGAGATCAAAATAAAATTCAGTATGGCAAATACTGAAGTGATATGATGCTACTTTATACCACACGTTAGAAGTTTGTGTTTCCCAGCCAGTTATAGTGGATGAATCATAAACTAATTGACTAGCTTGTTCCAGAGATGTTCCAGTTGACTTTACTGTCAGTCAATGTACAGGATGTGAGGAATGTCAAGTGCATGTCCAGTTTTCTGAAGTTTAAGCTGGTACTGTAACCAATGTATTGCAAACTCTAATGTTTGCTGGAGGTTCTAAAGTAATAAGATTTTGTTGCTATGATCCTCTGTCACTTTCATTGCCATGCTACTCTGCAATTGTGTATTGACGCAGTGGCTATTGTAATGTCTGACAAGTGGCTATTGTAATGTCTGACATCTTGCATTATCAGCTCATGGTAGACTATGACATGTTGTCATGTTAGTGATAGCTCACTGAAATCACCAGTCTCATTACAAGCTCTCCTACTGAATCTCACAACTCTAGTTGTACCGCACAGATCTTGTAGCTATCATGGTGGTAATTTTTAATTTGATATTTATGTAGAGATAAGACAAACCAACAAATGTGGCCAGACATGTACTTTTAACACTGCAAGCCTTACTATTAAATGTCTACTTGCTATTGCTAATGCACTTATCAATGCTGGTTCGCCACCATATATGTCTGTAGGATTAGAAATGAATCGTTTCTAATCATAGGGTGACCGTACCCAGACTGAAGTGCTTCTATAGGGGACCGGATTTGATAAATAATGCCGGTAGCAATTTAGCAATTGCAAGCCCCCAGTCAGTAAAGTATGTGGGGCTTGACATTCATAAGTGCATAACTAGCTGGTTTCTTGTGGTGCATAGATTTGCATTGAGGTTTGGTGTTTTGCGGTTTTGCCTAAAATACGTTCTCGAGGCGTTCTTGCCATAATTTTTGCGGCCCGGGACGCAACTGTGCCAGGATGGAGAATCTCGAAGAGTTGGAATCTGTTAACATTTTAAGTCTTCCTGTGGAGATTTTGGTTTATATAGCGTCCTTTCTACCTACAGCTCGTGATAAAGTGAAGTTGCGATATGTATCACGAACACTAAGAGTTGTGAGCGAAACACCATCACTATGGAGTGAGTTTGTATGGCCACTTTATGACCGTCGAGAGGAACGTTCTGTAATGAATGTGTTGAAGGCTTGTGGAGACTACATTAGACGATTGGTCTTCCCTGATCACGTGACACCTTCGAAACTAATGAGAATTCTGAGCCATTGTAACAATGTAACGCAACTTTGCCTACCATCAGAAACTAAGTTAGACTCTGAGCAATTAAAAACTGCTGTGCAACGAATGAATCATTTGGAGAAATTGGAAGTTCGGTTAACATTTGGTATCAAGTCGTTACTCCAGATTAATGGATTGAAGGAACTCACAGTACACTTACCAGCATACTGCTTCATGTTGTGTCATGCAGTGGCACGAGAGTGGGTGTTACATGGTTTTAACCCATGCTCTTTTAACATTGTCATTGAATTATTTTACAACCAGTTGGGGAGAAGTTTCATGAGATCGTGGTCACAGTGGAATTCTAGTCTCCCAGTGGGTTCCAAAGCTTATTTCAAATTGTATCAGAAATACAGAATGCCACTAAATCTTTTCCCAATCTTACCAGCAATTCAGTTGGAGTTTGGCGAAAGAGCTGCCCTACCATTTGTCAAGCCTAGTAGCTTTGGGTTACTGGGCTTAGAGCGAGACCTATTAATACTGACTAATAGTGCCGCAGCATGCAAAGCAGAAATTGCATCACCCAGCATAAGTTTGATTTTTAATGATAACATGGTCAATAGAGCAATTGGTACTCTCAATTTTGTGACAGAGTTTGATTTTTCTTCTTCTGAAACACTTTATTCTGGACACTTGGAACAGGTAGCCATAGCTTGTCCCAATCTCCAACGTCTCAACTTGCAGAATAATTATGAATGCTTAAGCTGCCTACGTGGTCTCCGGACGATTGGTGAATGCTGTCAAGGTTTGTGTGGTCTCAACCTTTTCTGCATACCAGCTGAAGAAGTAGAGAGTCTTGTACAACTCTGGGAAATACTGAGCAATATTAAGAAACTGTCTCATTTAGCTGTTGAGTCTTGCGTTTTCCAGGATTTTGTGGAAAATGATAGTGAAAGCATACGATACCTTATTAGTCTGTTTCAGAAGTGTTCCAGTTTGCAAGCATTAGAGTCCCAAGGTGATATAGCTTGTTCGATGTGTAGCAGTGATGCTGTTATCAAGTGGTCATTTTTATGTCATTTTCCACTGCTGAGGTACTGTCGACTGTGTACTGCTGATCCCAATGGCATACAATACATTGTAAATGGCTGCAAAGAGCTCGTGTGTCTGTCATGTAGTTCACAATACGACCTGTTTCTCTCGTCCGTTTGTACCTCTAGCTTACAACAACTATATATCGAATCTGAAGATGGCAAACTTGCTGGGATTTTTATGGAGACGGTGTCAGCTCATGGTGGATTAGTGTACGTTATCTTGTCAGTGAATTCGGTGTCAGCTGAGGGAATTACTAGTCTGATCACAAATTCTCCTGGCCTGTTGACCCTGAGTATCATCACATATGAGTATATATGCAATGAAAATGGCTTGAAGATCAACTTGAAAGATTTTAAGAGTGGCCTGAAAAGAAAGTTTCCTTGCAGAAAGCTTTTCACCGTTGGCAACTATAAACTGGTACATAATAACCGATCAGGAGAATGCTGTTTAAGTGATTTCTTGTCTGGCACAGACCTTCTACCGTTATGGTTAAATTAGCAAGTCTTTACCTATTTTGTAGCCTTAGTTTTACACATTTTGTATTTTTTTATGCAGATACTGTGTTTATACTTATATATGTGACTTTCTTCCATTACTTAATAGTAATTTTTAGTTAATGGTACATGCAATCCTTTAATCTTAGGGAGATAATGACATTTTTAAAATCACTAGGAGACCTCTGCAGAAGTTTTCTAAAGTGGTTAGAGACCTCTGGAGTGGTTCTTTAAAATAATTTAGTGGCTAAAACAACTAGCTCTAACATGAGACCGAGGGGGGGGTACACAGAGTGTTTACAGTAAGTACCTTTTGTGCTGTATGTTACCATGATTGTCAAGTAAAGAGAAGGCTTGTGTGACAAAGTTCCAGTAAACAGGAAAACTGTACTGAGGGATTTCTGACTAGTGATGGGATCTGAGGCATATACTCCCCCAGGGAAAATTTCAAAATGCAAGTGAACCAAGATTGAATCTGGAAGCAATTTAGGAAAATGATTGAGATCTTGAAGTAGCAAACTGAAGGGACAAAACTTAATAAGAACTATGTACGTACATGCAAGCCTTGTTTTATTGGATTTAAAGCCAATTTTATTTTATAGTGGACTGTAAGAAAGAAAATTAAAACTAGATAGATTATAAGTTTTTAATCAAAGAACAGACCATTAAATGGACATTTTTTATAAATGGCTATCTCAAGATTGGATCTTGAGGCACTTGTAGTCAAATCCGTCATAAAATTAATTGTAAAAGAGTTAAGATGTGTGCATATGTAAGTATATTATAACTTTTTGTTGTGCAGCTGGCTATTTTTATCTAAGTTTTTATACAACTAGCCAAAAGTCATTTTGCAACTAGCTTTGTGGCCACAACTATATAGCCCCTTTTTTAGCCTCTGAAATAAATTAGAGACCTCCTATATAGCTATATAGCAGATGGATACCTGCATATCTCCAGTTGAGGGAGCCAACACACAGCACGTACACCTCTCTATAGAAGGGTTGCCTATTTAGGGCGTGTCCCTTGTGTAACGCGAGCAAACGCGACTTTCCGTTTTACGCATGATTACAATGCAGTTGGTCAAGAAGTCAACAAAAAACCCTTTTTTAAAATAGTTTGACAAACGTTTTTGATTCTTCAAAGGTACAAGGTGAGTTAAAATCATCCAGTCTATCATTCTAAGTAGTAGCAAAGTCTTACAAAGAATGTTTTCAGTGAGTTTTATCGGCGCTTTCCAAAAACCCGAGATTGACTCTGAGAGAAAATCATCTTCTCGTTCAGCCTTCATCTTACACGCTGGCAGGGCCGCCCAGAGAAATTAAGGGGCCCAGGGCAAAAGAGTTAAAGTGGGGCCCCAGAGGCAAGGAGGTTTCCATTCTGAATCACAACTTTACCCAAGCTGTAAGTTGAAGACCAACAAAAAAAAAGGTCATGACCTGCTAACAATGACAATAGCTACCCCTCACCAACCATATCTCCTCATCTATAATCTTACTACACTGCTTCTCTGAAGAATACTGTGACTGCTCTATTAGAGTATTTAGGTCCGACTGCTCTATTAGAGTATATCGATCTTTTAAACAAGTATTCATGGGGCCTCCTGGGGCCCCTTTCAGGCTGGGGCCCGGGGCAAAATGCCCCAGTTGCCCCCCTCTGTGGGCGGCCCTGCACGCTGGATATGTTATAGCTCGAACCTTTCTCTATAACATACTTTCTGTTCTGAAGGCTGGCTAACTCCTGCTTGCTAAAGTTAACCGAAACGTTCATTTTCTCCATTCGCCGTAATACATTTTTGACGTAGCGAACTCGGAAAGTATGTGGAAAATTTACGGTAAAACGACCACGCCTTAAAAAGGCAACCCGTCTACAATCATCACTGAGATTGCAGATGTCAAAATTGAGCTTTCTTTATAGATAAACTTAATGTCTGGTATGTCTGTAACTATTACATATAAGCACATTATACAAAGCCGAGCATAACTAAACAAATTACATTCAGGGAAGATGCGTAGCTACTGTATATGTTTACAAAAATTATTTATATGGTGTGCAGATCTAGATTTTTGTGTCTTATACTTGCATGCAGAATGACATAATGTGTGACCAAACTTTGGAAAATCACCTATATGGGCGCATTTGACACCTAAAATATTTAATGATCAAACAGCAAATCTACTTGTTGATGGTTTTAAGCCGTTCTCAATACCTTAAACTACAAGAAAACTCTTGAAATATTTTCAAAACTGTGCCCAACTCTTATTAGCAATCCACTAAACATGAAAATTCTAATTAATTTCACGCATGTCCATGCATATGGGTGATTTTCCATTACTGCAAAGGTAATAATGGTAGCTAGGTAATTGAATGGATTACCACTACATGAAACTTTTACACTAATTATGTGTACACCTATAATTCCCTCTGGAAAGGTTGGATAGATCAAGCGCCTTTCTAACCCTAGTGACTTTTCTTACAACAATGCAAAACTGTTAAATATATACAAACATGCATGCATGGAAGAGCAGTGATCAACATGTCCCACTGATCACTGCATGACACACAGTGAGTCTTATTGTGCTTTGACTGTTCGAGTCTATTAGAAACCGATTATTATGCCTTAGAGTTTAAAGTTAACATAGTGGATATTGTGCTGGTACCGGTTAACAAGTACGAACGGCTATTGTGCCGGCATAGTAGTATGCCCCCGAGTATTCGACTTTAGGGCACGCAACCAGTAGTTCAGTGCCTCGAGTCTTGTACTTTAGGGCATGCGACAAGTGGTATTCGCATTAGCCTGAGGGTTACGGTCGGATTCAGCTTTGGCTTTTTCTTCACTTCAGTTGGACATTTATAAGGTAGACACTAATGCAAACTGGTAGCTGCAGCACCAATGGTACAGTGGTTGCGAGTATGGGAGAAAAGCTCAGGCCAGTCTGTTGCTGCTGATTTAATTTGTTGGCAAGCACAATATCAGCACAAGTACATTACTGAATCTAGTGATGATCTATGGGGGTACAGCCTCCCTCCCCAAACAACTTCCCAAAACAACATTATGCGGCTATAAAAGATCAAGGTACGTATAATTATATGCTTTACAGGGGCGGATCCAGGACATGGCAAGGGGAGGGGCACAAACAGGCAAGTTGTAGGTGGTTAGGGAGAGCCAGATCCTCTTGTTACTTGAGAGTGAGTTGCTGCATTTTTGAAGCAGCAAATAATACACCTCTTAGTAGTATCTCACTGTTGATTTTTACCATTTTGGCCTTTGTAGATTGCTGTGAAGTCTTTAAAACTGTTTAAAAGGCCTTGAATGTCTTAAACAACAGCAACACCAGCATTAGTCGCGCTAACCCAATATCCTCCCTACAAGATGATACTAATGCTCGCATTGAATGGTCAGTAATGTGGCAGTTGCCTTTCAACATTTCTAAATGTAAAATACTACATATAGGCCAGTTTAATCCAAAATATTGTTATAAGATGGATGGAATGGACATTGTTAAGGTAAATGAGGAAAAGGATTTGGGGGTGTTGATTGATTGCAATCTCAAGTTTCATAGTCAGTGTTTGGCAGTGGTTAACAAAGCTAATAGACTTCTTGGCCTTACTAAACAGACTGTTTCAGGTATTTCTCCAGTCTGTAGATTCATTTACATGTTTATACAAATCAATAGTACGTCCTATTTTAGAATATGGTAACTTGGTTTGGGGGCCTTACTATATATAAAACAGACATCCAAAAATTAGAAAAAATCCAGTGGAAAGCTACTAGAATGATCAAATCTATAAGAAATCTTGACTGCGAGGAACAATTGAAAGTACTTAACTTGCCATCATTGCATTATAGACATTATAGAGGTGACATGATTGCTGTCTACAATATGCTACATGATAAGTATGATATAGACTATACTGACTTTTTTTCACCCATTACCCATACCAGAGCCTGAGGTCACACATTTAAGCTATTTAAATATTTTTCAAGAACAGATGCCAGGAAATATTTTTTTACAAGAAGAGTTGTTGAACCATGGAATAACTTACCCCAAGAAGTAGTATGTGCAGCATCAGTTGATGATTTTAAGAAATAGATTTACCAGTATTCATCTAACACTATGTATAAGTGTATGTAATTAGTCTACTTGTACTTTTTTACCTGTTGATCAGGTGTAACAGACTGTTTAGCCTTATAAATTACCTGTAATAAATAATAATAATAACCTTCGAAAGAATTTTGTTCCTCAAACAAGCGTAGGCCAACATTGAAAGACCTTTCGAAACCGAGCTATAAGCGCCTGCGCGATGCTTTGATCACAATCACGTGGCCATGAGACCCCATATCTATGGTGGATCTTTAGTTTAATTTAACAACGAAGCCACCTAAGGATTTGTGCATTGCAAGGTGACAATGACCGCTGTAGTGCCAGCAAAGGAGACGGAAGCGTATCCACCGCCATATTCACCTAATCAACAAGGACATTTTGCAGTACAGCAACCAGCGTATCCGCCAGCCTATTTGTCAGGATATCCACCACAAGGCGCAGCCTATCCAGTGGCGGGACAACAGCCGCAAACTCTTTTCGTGGTTGGACGAGCTCCAGTGCAAAATGTAGTGTTGGTGCAGGCAAGGTCCTATAACCCACAGGTGTCAGGCCTTCTACCAGGATTTGCTTTCTGTAAATTTACACCTGGGATCATCGAAACGTTTATACGTGTGTCCTTAACGGTGAGTATATACCATGATGTACTCAAGTGAAGCCTTGAAAGACAGTGTCCTTGATAGGTGATGGAACTGGTTTTAATTGCAGTAGGAGCAGCCACTATAGATGCTGAGAAAGATGAGGTTACAGATGATGGAATCACTGTTGATGCAACTGGTTGGGTTGGAGCTGCTGGATGGGTAGTATTCGTTGCCTCAGTGGCTGTAATCACAGAATTTATGATGTTATTGCTACACTTCCTGAACCCCAGTCATTTCAACAATCACTACAGATTCTTTGGTGGAATGGTCAGCAATTTAACCTCTCTTCAGTATGATACTCTAGACACTTTTATACATAGGATATTGCCAAGTGTGTTATGGCTGGTATCGGTCTGTTTATTGGGTGCGTTATCACCGGAGTGGAGACTTCAATAGCTGATGAAGACTTGGATTACCACTGCAATAGCTTTTACGCTGATACAGATATCAACGAAGCTTGTGAGAAATTAGAAGAGATTTATCGTCTAGTACTTGTCATGACTGTAAGAAATACAATTTGTTTTATTGAAACACTACACATTATTGCTGTTAATTAGATCATCAATGTGGTATGCATGTTGCTACTGCTGATCCTATTCATCTGGGATATTGTATTCTTATCTTCTGGTTTCAGCTCAAAGGTTCCTGTACCAAGGATTTCAGACCAACAATGCCAGTAATATACACACTAATCCTAGCTGTGTCTGTATGATTTGAGGTACATTAATGTTATTATTTATTTATTTATTTGTAATGTTTTGAACCATATGCGTATTTTGTCCCGTATGCGTATGGGGCATCCCATACGCGTATGGGACAGATCACTTGTCCCATACGCATATGGGATACCCATATACGCGTATGGGACAGTTCTCCCCTCTATTTTAACTACCTGGGTTTGATGGACTGCCATCCTTAGTCCGCTCGCCCCAGCTGCATATGATTTAAAGATGGCACGTACATACAGTATTCCTGCCCAGGCCAGTCAGGGGCGACTCTGAGGTTCCCAGAAACTGAAATATTAATTTTTGCAAAAAAATCAATGCCCCTCAAAACTACAGTACATGATGCTAACTCAGTGGTGGATCTAGGATTTTTGAAAGGAGTTTCTGAAATAATAATGGAAATAAACATAACAAAAGTGGGTGTATCCATTCACTCGACTGGACTACTGGACTCACATAAAATTTACTCAAACACATGTTTTCAACCACAAACACCTTTTTCAACCACTAAAAGTGATTGCATAGAGCAGTATACCACACATGGAGAGGGCTCTTGCCCTCTCCATGTCTTGTCTTGAATATTAGAGGCACATACATACAGCTAACTGTAGTCTATTATTTTAAATTTATTTAAGCACAAGTGCTGAAGGTCTGTAGGACACCTGCCTATTCAAAGATGTGTGTTTGAAAAAGGTGCTAGTTTTGGTGGTTTATTTAATGGTATAACTTTGGTTTGAACTCTTGTTACAGTTACCGTATTTATTGCAAATATATGTAACCTAGCTTACCTTCCTGTTTGAAAGTGGGCACAATGAGAAACAATTCTTTACACTGCCCACTCGTTGCTATTTGCAAACATTGTAAACCAAAGAGCTGGCAAAGCTAGAGTGAATGTGCAGACCGCTGAAAGGCTCTAGGTGATTTCTATGTTACATAACTAATATTATTGCATTGTGTAAAATTATTATTGTGTGCTATTTTACAAGAAGGCTATAGAGAAGACAGACAGATGCAATAGTAGTGTTAACAGTGCACAGTGCTTGAAACATTACTAGTAGTAGGCAAATGATCTTTGATATCGAACTGCACTTAGGTTTTAGTGTAGTTTTTGTGATCAAAGTACAAGTTTTAGTACATGTTTTATGTCAGTGAATGGTATCAATTTCTAAAACACCTTTTGTGGTTAATTCTGATGATAAAAAGCAAGATAAGAAAAAAAAACTTGAGTCCAGTAGTCTAGTCCAGTAATCCAGTCCAGTGAATGGATACACCCTAACAAAAGCTCTAAGGAAACCCAGAAAATTTTGATATTCTAGGAAGTTTTGAGATTCTAGAAGATTTTAGGCTACCTTAACACTACTGAGCACTTTACTAATCTGTGGCTGAAGCCAATCACTTTGGTTCGCTTTAGTTTCAGGTGAATTTGTAATAAATGCTAGTAAAATGTGCATAATTTCGTGAGTTTTATACCGTACGCAAGGAAATTTTGACGTCAACCTGAAAAAATTTGACGAATTTGATGAATCGGTTTAATTCGTCAAATTTACATTCATCAAACGTTTATAAGCGCCCTTAAAAGTACAGGTTTTGCCTACAATTTCTTGATTTTCATCAACATTTTATTCGTCAAATCTGCTGAAGTCTGAATTCGTCAAATTTTTCTTATGTCAAAATTTCCTTGCGTACGGTAAGTTGATCTCGGCCTGGCATAAAGATTAGTAAGTTATTTTAATCAGACTGAAGTATAGCTCCTCCACAAGGTGAGGGGGAAGGGGGGAATTTGCCCCAAATGCCCCATCCTGGATCCGCCATTGCTTTAATAAAGCAGTCAGTGAAATACTCTAATAGAACATTCACCACATGTATTATATTCTACAGTCGCTTAGTGCAAAAAAATTGCATCTGCAGCACTATTCCATGGGTACATGGGTACACTTAGCTTGTTGGGAATTTCAGGACCTCACTAGTGACCTTCGCTACTTTGTCTTTACTGTGTTCAGCACTCAGCTGCAGACTACTGGAGAATCTGCAAAATTAAATCTTCTGGGAGCTTGCACCCCTGGACCTACATCCCGGATCTACTTTCCAGTGGAAGCCCCATTTGAAAAATCCTAGGCATGCCCTTGCATGCAAGCTATGTTGTGTCTGTACTATAAAGTCTGATGATCATGATTCAAGCTAGTGCAAACTGAATGAACACATCACATCCCACTTGCTCTTGTTACAGTTTACAGATTTAGGGTGTCGCTATGGACATTGTTTCCTGTTTCCTCTCTCCAGCAGATCAGAATTCACACTACCCTACTCCTTGAGCAGCATAATTAAAGCATGGACAGCTAGGGAATGATGATTATGACTAAAGACAAGATAACTGCTTTAATGTCTCTACTCCAGTTAATATTATATTTATGTTATACTGTTACAGCATTACCACATGCAGCCAGAACGCTCCAGTCTATAGCTATTCCATCTAGCTGTTAAAGGAGTGATCATCAGTCAATCATGACTATTAGTCTGGTAGATTTTAGGTTGGACCCAGAAAAAATTCAAAGAAAGCTGATTTTGATATCATTAGAAGCAAATTTTTCATAGAATAACATATTCAAAATCCTCTAAAATCCACCTTGGGGAAAAGTTTTTATGGCCAATTTAGTATTGAGGCATATGTGACTGGATTCGGGAAAGTGGATCTTCCACACATATCCAAATTACCAACTTTGACAACTCATAACTTCAGATTGGAAAATGGCATTGACTTGACATTTGGTCAGTAGTGAGCACCAGCATCACTTATTAGGTGGAGAAAATTTCAGGTTGATATTCACCTTGTACACTACGTTGTGGTTTCTTTATTAAATGCATTTGGTAGACCTATTTTTGCAAATCTGGTCATTTGTGACTAACAAAAATGCGTATTTTCTCATAAGAAATTCATTGCAATCAATATTAGCTGTATGAAATAAGAATAAGACTGATTATAGTAATAAAAGGTGCCTATCATGTAAGTTCTGAACAAATATATTTGTCACAATTATTGTAAACAGTTTCCTCAGCACTTCTGAAACTCTCTCCCCTGCAACTGCCACATGCTGCAACATACTTTAATCCATGATTACAATGAGAGCGTAATGTTGCTACCACATGGATTTGCAGTAGAAAGCTTGCATTTATATTGTACAAATTTAAGTAAGATTTCTGGTGCTAGTCCCATGTCTGTCATCATCAGTTACATATAGCCTCGATCCTTCTAGTTTCCAGCTCCATTATGGTAATGGATCAAGTTAGTCATTAAGTTCCTTCTAATGAATAACTTGTAGACGCACATACAAGTTGTGAAAGTGTGTTGTTCTTGCAATCATTTGCGCATTATTTTCTTCTCGATTAAGCCAACTTTACCCTGTTCAAATGTTGCAGATGTTGTATCACAGCCACTCCATGCAAGCATGTGAAAAGAGAAGATGTAATTATGATATTACAATAGGACCTATGTGCCCAATAATGGCATCAATTTTCCAATGCTCAAATGTTTCCCAACCTCTGAAAGAAAAATATATACTTGCTATGTTCTGGTGTACCATGCAGGAGGACAAGAACATCAGTGTCATCAGTTACAACACACCTTCAATTGCAAATTGAAGTGCACATTGCACAATCAGTGTGTCAGCATCCAAATTACTCTGTTGCACAACCTGGCCATCATCTCTCAGATATTGGACAATCAATTGATGTTTGCTCTTTTCATTTGCAAGAAAACTTCCTGACTTTTGTATGCTTCCATAGATTCACTTGCCTGAATATCTGCACCTGCACATACCATAACTTACCTGGGGATGCTGACAGCCCTACACACTGATTGCACACATGGAGATTCTGACATACTGATGGTCCAATGCGTACTTCAATTTTGCAATTGAAGGAAGTAGAGTGAATGTTGTAGCTGATGACAACAATGAAGTTCTTGTGCTACTGGTGCATGCTGGAAGCAGAACATGACAAGCACATATCTCTTTTCATTCAGAGGTTGTAAAACATTTGAAGATTTGGAAAAATGATGACGTTATTGGGCACATATGTAGGTCCTCTTTTCACATACCTGGGTGGCTGTGATACAAGGCCGCAACATTTGAATAGGTAAAGTTGGCCTAATCAGCAATCAAATGTTGTGTAAACGGTTGAAAAGTTAATGATGGATTTTATAATGCAACAATTGCACATGTTGAAAAATTTGGAGTTTGATGGGAGTCAGTCTGATTCATTGAGGAGTCTCAGGTATACAAAACAAAGTACATGGAAATGGTGGCATCAGAAAGTTATTACACATGTGAGCTGTGAAAGTGTGCTAACCCTTGCAGTTGGATGGAGTTTTGAGGATCAATGGTTTTAGCTGATGTAAGAAGTTATTCATTGGAGGGAACTTAATATGGGGTTGGAAACTATATAGAAGGATTAAGGCTGCAACCGATGATGATAGACATGGGACCAGTCCCAGAAATCATATATATTAATTTTGTACAATATAAATGCCAGCTTTCCACTGCAAATCCATGTGGTAGCAATATTATACTCTTGTTGCAAACATGGATTATTAGTGTGTTGCAGAGAGTTGCAGAAGTGCTAAGGAAATTGTTTCTTGTGAAAAATAATTTAAGGATAACACATTTTTGTTGGTCACAAATGACCAGATTTGCAAAAATGGGTTTGCAAATGCATCCGATTGAGAAACCACAACTTAAGTGTTCAAGTTGAATATCAATCTGAAATTTTCTCCACCTAATAAGTGATGCTGGTGCTCACTACTGATCAAATTTCAAGTCAATACCAGTTTCCAATCTGAAGTTATGAGTTGTCAAAGTTGGTAAATTGGAGATCCACTTTCCCAAATCCAGTCACATACTGTATGCCTCAATACTAAATTGGCCATAAAAAGTTTTACCCAAGGTGGATCTTAGAGGATTTGGATATGTTATTCTATAAAAAATTTGCTTTTTAATGATACCAAAATCAGCTTTCTTCGAATTTTTTCCGGGTTCACCCATTTTTTCAGTTATATCTACCGGACTATATAGGGTATGTGAACAACTACAGCCTGTGTCTCACTGAAGAGTTATAAGGTCCAGGTAGAGTGCCCACACATTTTTGGTTGTACCCGCATAATATGTATACACATTCCAGACTTCTGCGGCATTTGGATATATACATTGTCTTGATGTTAGTCTGACTATATACACTAGTGTATACACATGCATGTTTCTCAGTGTTTCACTGGATATACTGAGGTACATTGTGAACATAACCTTTACTTTTGCAACCCAGCATATGCATGGAGGGAGCAATGGAATGAAAGACTAAGAGTTACATCAACTTACACCCTGCATAGAGAGATGGTGGACTATATATCATGGGTAGCTTTGGTCTATACATGTATTGGGATGTCTAGACCTGCAGGATTGATTAATTTTGATCTAATCAGTAACAATTCTGTAATAAGATTAAATGGGCATTTTGCAGCATGCCTGCATGATAGAGGAAGCAGTTAGGATGGCTAGAACAACCCTGTATACAACGTGACATGCAGTTATTGGCAACTTTTGCAGCAGCAAACATGAGAAGGCAGCAGGGTAGCAAAGGAAGACACCAATAAGCCAATGCATATTGTGGCTACACAATAATTATAAAGCAAACTAAGTATTGTATAATCTAAATCATATAGCTCACACAGGGGCAGTGGAGCAGGCCAAAGAGTGGGGGGCCAGGCCAGCTGTAAGCTGAAGACACCTGTTGACAATAGCTGTCCTCCATCAACTATATATCTTTATTTATAACTACACATATGTAGCTAAGTAGCTTGCTACAAGAATACTATGACTGCTCTATTAGAGTATCTAGATCCTGACTGTTCTATTAGAGTATCTTGATCTTTCTTGCAAACATTGTATCATAAAAGTGGGGGGGAATGCCATGTCCCCCATCTCCACCACCATAGGCGGATCTGAGGGGGGGCCAAGGGGTGCTGTGCCCCCCCTGGCCCTTCCCTTGCCCCCCTTGGACTCACAGTACTATATTGATACCAGAAACTGGAATCATGCATTCACACTGTATTCAGAAGTATAGAAAGCCAATGGGCAAATAGAAGACAACAGTTATAAATGTACTTTACAGTTATACTGTACACTGTAAAGAAAGTAAGTTTAAGTTTTTGTGCCAAGATCGAGATACTCTAATAGAGCAGTCACTACTCTAATAGAACAGTCACAATTCTAATGTCATAACAATACTAGCTACACCTTTATATTTTGATTTATTACACTTTACCATCAAACAGGTTTTATCTCAGATAGGCTAACTAATCTTTATATAAATTGCAAGCATACACTTTTAAGCTAAATGTTACCAAAAATGCTCCCAAATTCAAACCTAGGAGGTCTAATTTTTAAAAATTTTCTCTAACTACGATCTTAAAATTGTATGTCTATCATTCATCCAGCTATACTGAATATAGTTATACAACTGAATATAACCTGTGTACTATAATTCCTCTTAGTGGAATAGATGCTGTTGTACACTAAAACTTCTTGCCCCCCCTGACAGTGCCTCCTAGATCCGCCTATGTCCACCACCTACAAGCTCACATACAGCCAGTTTTTCACTTCTTTGAACTTCACATACTAGAAACTTTGTCACAGTCTCACGGTGATGTGGTGGATGATCCGAGTCTATATGCATGAAGGAGGATGTGTGCACATGCTCAACTGACTCCATGTGCACTTCCTGGATCAGCTCCTAGCTACATGCTGCTCTGATGTAGAAACCTATTTTGTAACCACACTTGATCCTGAATTTCAGCATAGAGGTTTTGTATATATTTCTTCCCCAGTTGGATTCATTGAATATAATTTTTGTCACCACATATTTGTTGGAGTACACATGCACTGTGTATAAATATTTGTGGCATCAAACAAAACAAGCCTAACGTCTAAAGTTCAATAAGAAGGAGGTTCCAAAAACCTATAGGTGGCCCCATAATACATTGCAATTAGTAGGAGCAAAAGTCTATTGCTTGGAATTAGACACAGTTACGTTTGTCTGGGTATCACAGGTACACCAAGAGCTGTAAGTGGTGGGTGGGCTACATATAGGGGAAAATGGATGGAGTAGTAATTGTCAGGTAAGAAGTCAAACTTGAAGGCAGCCAATGGTGTCTCCAGCCTTTGCACTCCAAGCTGACAAAGAAAGATGACCATCTCTCCATCACTGTAAATTTACAAGCCCGCCATCTCAACAGTACCATACAGTGCTTAATGGTTAGCCTACAGTTAGCCAGTAGCATAGTCATTTAACAGTACAGGTACGGCTTGTGGTTAGTGTCATAGCAACCTGTATAGATACACAATTTTATCAGCAAACTGCATGCCACAGTGGATAATACAGGTATCTGTAGGTAAGAGACACCTGTGGCCTTGCATGAGGATACGGTGAAGGTTGCATGTCAAATGATGACTTGGACAACCACTGATGACAAATGTGAACATGTATAACATTTACACAAAAGTGAAGAACAGATTTTTGTTTACTTTTGACATGAACAGATGTGTGCAATTAAAAAAAAAGCATGGCTTAGTCATCTAGATGATGATGGCTTCTAGCCAGCTGCTACAATGCCAAGCACTCTACACACACCACAATGACACAAGATCCGTCTCACATAAAACCTTGTTCAGATTAGGTGGATGACATATAGAGTTTAATCTGAGCTTACCAACATTAATCAATTTTCTATATGAGAATCTTTTCTTCAGGATGATCATAAGTTGAGGAATTGACTTGCTTTTATCGTTAAAACGTGATGAAATAACTAGAGTTATGAGATTAGAAGAGTTTTCAATGAGACTGGTAATTCCTTTAGTTGTCACTACCAACGCGAACAAGACAACGTGTACCAGTTCACCATGGGCTGATACTGTCTCCATGAATATGTCAGGAAGTGCAGTAGCCTGTGCATCAATACACAATTGTTGTAAATTAGAGTTGTATGCTGATGAAAGTGATAGCTGCATAGTGGAATGAAATCTTAAGCAACAAAGTGCCTTACAACTTTCAACAATGTCCTGCAAAAAACTTGAGTCATTAATATAACAGTAACAATACTTAAGCTCCTGAAACTTCGGCAGTAAAGACCGCTTTACTTGACGTTCCTCACATCCTTTACACGACTGATTTAAAAGTAACTCAAGTGCTTGTAAACTATAACATCTCTGGAACAAGTCAATCAGTTTTAGCTCGTATGATTCATCTACTACACCTGGTTGGAAAACACAAACTTCTAACACGAGGTGTGTTAGCCTCATATCACTTAGTATTTGCCATAATCTCATTTGATCTTCTACTTCAGTGATAGACACCCTACCAAGGTTTAGTCCACACAGATTACAGCAGCGTTGAGCAATCATTTGAAGACCTTTTAGACTGCTTAGACAAACATTATTATCAAACAGGTTGAGACGCTGAAGATTGGGACATGCAATAGCTAGTTGTTCCAAGTGTTCAGAATTAAGTCTCCCATATGAGAGGTCAAATTCAGTTATACTGTTAAGATTACTAACATTTTTATTTAACATATAATTGTGAATTATACCAAAATCAATTGGTCGCACTATTAAAGCTTTGCTGCCATACTCACAGTCTGTTACTAGTGTAAAGTCAGAGTACTGCAAGTCTGTTATTCCAAAGGTACCGATTTTAGTATACGGGTAGATAGTGTTTTCACCAAAGTCTAACTGAAAGTGAGGCAAAGTAGGGAAAAGATTAAGTGGCACTTTGACATCTGAGTAATATAATTTTAAACAGGATCTGTGGCCTACTGGAGGCATCCTAACTGCTGCTTCTGACAACAAAAATTTTATGAAGAGAAATCTAGTGACAACATTTAGTTTAGGTGGTACATACCCTTTCATCATCCACTCCTGTATCCATGGAAAACACCGTGAATAGAGTGCTTCTGGTACATGTATTGTAAGTTCCTTCAACCCACTAATCTGAAGTAACGGCTTGATAGCAGGACTTAACTGAACTTCTAACTTCTCCAAATGTTCCATGTGTTGTACAGCTAGTCTGAGTTCTTCAGAATCTATCTTAGTTCCTGGTGGCAGACTAAGTTGTGTAACATTCTTACAATGGCTCAGCATCTCAATCAGCGACGTGGGTGGCACGTGATCAGGAAACATCAATCGTTTAATGTAGTCTCCACAAGCCTTCAACACGTTTATCGCTGATCGTTCCTCTCTACGGTCATAAAGTGGCCATACAAACTCCCTCCATAGTGATGGTGTTTCGCTCGCAACTCTTAGTGTCCGTGAAACGTATCTCAACTTCACTTTATCACGAACTGTAGGTAAAAAATGTATGATATAAACTAACAGCTCTACAGGAAGATTTAAGATGCTGGTGGGTCCAGTTTCACTGACTACGCTCTCGGCCTCGTCATCGTCCATCCTGCAGATCCTGCAAAGGTGTCAGAGCTGAAATTGACACCCACAATCGAAGCTTTGCAGAATGGAAAACGAAGCCTAGAGCAGCGAAGGTCAGCATAGTCAGGGAGTTCCTTGCGAGGTTTGTGTATGCCAGTATGGTGCAGCTCTCGTAGGCTACTTGCTCCTGTTCATTCACATAACAAGAAAATTAAGCCGAAGAGATACTTACTCAAGTGAGTTCATCGATCAAACCTTAGCAGCTTAGGCTCGAGCTTAGGGTAGCTATATAATATGTCTATGATTTTTTTTGATATTTTTTCCTGGGTGACTAGCACCCCTTGCCACCACCCCCAGCACCAGATGGTAAGATATCATCAGTGTTGGGAAAGTTACATATTACTCTTTACTTTTGGGCAAGGTAATAAGTTACAGTTGCAAATTACTCCAAATGAAAAGTAACTTAATATATTACAATGAGTTACTTTTGCTCTGACCATACACCTTTCCTTTACACCTTGCATGTTAGTTACTGAGCTATCATATAGTAAACACTCCTGTAAATACAGCTACTGGCTTCTTGCTCCTGTGTAGTGATGCTCATTGTTTTTACCACTTCAGCCATACCTAAACATTGCTGGCAAATCACGTGACCAGTTGTCTGAGGTGTGAACTAATATGGATAATTTTATTATAGGGGATCTGAACAGGAGCTATAGATTATTGCAGCCACTAAGCTGTTGAGTAACACTATAATTATATATATATATAATTGGTTAGTAATGGACCTGCTAATGTGTTATGAATATCGTTACACGTCGCTAACAAACTGTGATAGTAACGTGTTATGTAATAACATGTTAGTTTCGTTACTAATATAACGAACAATGGGTTCCTTTAAAGTAACTTAAGTTATATTACTAGACTATGAATACTAACGCATTATATTACTTGAAATTACAAAATGTAATAACTATTATGTAACGCGTTACTAAAGTATCGTGTTATTCCCAACACTGGATATCATACAGTACAGTAGTACTGTATAGTAGGGACATCGAAGGTGTGGGGGCGATCCGTGATATAATATAACCCAAAAACCTGCCACGATTTTTCCTCACAACGACATGACAGTATTGGTTGGGTAAAACCAAGCCCAAAAGTGTCTTCAGATCGACCCAAAATGTTTCCGTCAAGTTGCTACAGCATTTTTTTTTAAAAATTTATTCAATGGAATTTTCTACTGCCTGCCTGACGCCTTCAGTTAAGTGTAGCAGAAAACTGGCTACAGCTACAGCCCTAATTCTTTTGCAGAAATGTTTCTAGTTCGCTTAAAGAACCTTTGGTATATTGATAAACTTACAATGCTTGCGCTATTGTCTTACCTTTTATCCTTTACCATGGCCATCAGTCAAGGTTCTACCGCTGAGTGTTAATAGACTACAGTACGGCTTCCATCTACCAGTGTATATTGCATCAAACTATTCGAATACATGTGGTTACCGGTTGCACCAAAAACACATGTGTACATGACTCGCTGTTATATCGATCAGTGAGAGCAACTTGCGGCGAACTATATGGCAATGTATAAATCAATAAATATCATTTATTTAGTAACAATGTTAAACCGAGTCGGGTCATCCAGGTCCCGCTTTACAGATTATTTGGGTCTGACCCCACATGCTAAATTAAATGTGGACGTGTTACTATACATCATAGCATAGCCCTGCTTCTTTCATGAGCCACGCCCACTTATGTAAATTACTATCTGTGGACATGGTAGCCACGCCCATTCATCAGTCTGTAGGTATGCACGAATCTCCATTATTGTCTGCAGGCTTATGTAGAGCCACGCCCACTGATCAGTTGTTATTATATGAGTCATAATCTAGTATAATAGTGCTGTGATTAGCTCTTAAAATATTGTGACTGGTTTTGTGAAAAGCAGGCTATTTAGTGGTCATGAGCTTGCAAAAAATACTTACAAACAAGTATTAGGAATTTTAAATTAGAGTAGGGACAATGTATAGTGCTGCAATAAAAAGTACTGGAACAAGCTGGATCGGAGTAGTACGTAATGTCCAAATACTATAAAATAATAAGAAGTGAATATCCCTACTGTGTATTGTGTAGCACAGTAGAGATATTCACTTCTTATTTTTTGTTTTACAGTATTTGGACATTACATATTACTCCGATTCAGCTTGTTCCAGTATTTTTATTGCAGCACTATACACTGTCCCTACTCTAATTTAAAATCCCTAATTTTTTCTTATAACATCTATGATCAAATGTTTTCTACTGATAGATGATATGATTACTAAATTATTCAAAAGAAAAATGATCAATTAGGCTTTTGCAGCACCGAGTCTCAACGGTGACTCATTCTAGCGAATCCCAAATAAAAGTAGCTATGGGCAGTGAATGCTGCTCAGACAATAACTCACCACTTGAGCTATGGGTGTGGCTTCTCAATTACAACACATTACTTTCGAGTTAGAGGAATTTGTTGTCGAAGAATCATCCGTAGCTGGTCTTCTGTAGAAGCAATGAAGCAATTTGCACTTTTCCCCATAGGCCACAGTACATTCAGTCACCGTTGTGATGTGTTAAAGAATATTTACAGTATGCATATTGTATATTGAGTTGCAAGTGTGTATAAACAAGTAAAGATTTAACCTGTATTCAGTTCTGGTTGTATGCCATGTTCGTACATGCACAAAGTACACAGATAATATTGCAACAGGTGTGAGCAAAACAGGGCTAGTTAATATGCCATGACAATGACCTGTCAAATGCTGCATATATCATTTGATGTTTGGTAGAGGTGTGGCTACACAATTACAACATTACTGAAATTCTGTTATCACGGATTGAAGGATTTTAAACAAATTGATCACAACGGGTTGTTTTAGATAGCAAAGAAAGTCATTCTACTAATGTTCTATCCGATGTTCCACAAGGCACCATCTTGGCACCTTTACTGTTTCTATATGTGAATGGTCTCCCTGATTATGTTCGTAATAAGATAAAGTTATACGCTGATGATGTCTTATTATATTCAGTTGTCCACTCTGAAACAGACTGCATCCTTCTGCAAGAAGACTTAAACTTGTTATATAAATGGTCTGTCATATGGCTTATGGACTTCAAGTGTGAATTCTTACAGATTACTAATAAAAACAACCCTATTTACTACCGGTATATTATATTGGCAACTCCATCATTGAGCAAGTAACTCACAGTAAGTACTTAGGAGTAACTATTGACGAAAAGCTGACATGGAATGAACATATCCTTGCCATTACTAACAAAGCTAGACAAGTCAACGCCTTTCTGTGCCAAAACTTTTATCAGTGTCCTTCTCAAGTCAAATGTAACTTGTATAAATCTATGGTCCACCCATCATTGAATTTGCTTCACCTCTCTGGGACTCATACACCCTCTGGGACTCTTTTAATTGTAAACAGATTAGAAAATATTCAGAGATTCGTAGTAAGATTTTGTTTCTGTAATTATTTCCAGTCAAGCAGTGTAACTTCTATGTTAAACAAAGTGAACTTATTTTCACTTAAGGACAGAAGATTTCGTAGCAAGAGTATTGTGATATATAAAATACTAAATCATTTTATTGACTTACCCACCTGCTACTTTGTACCTAATTACCATTCCACAAGAAAAGGATACTTCACTCAACTACCGACTCTTTAAAGTTTTCATTCGTAATTAAAATTTGGAACACTTTACCCTTTTTTGTAACTAACTCCCCAACCTTTGATCACTTTTGTATTAATTTAGACAAGCACATACAATGTAGCACACATGTGCGCATTATAATCTGTATTGATTGCTGTACAGTAGTTAATATAATATAATAATTGGTGGGAGTCTTGGACATACATAAATACAGGGGTGGATCTACAAAGGGGAGGTGCTAAGCTATGGGCATCTATAGTGAGGGCTAAAGTTGTAACATCTGGTTGATACGACTATAGTAGTGCAGTGTGAGAAGTGCACTCAGTATTGAGGAGCATAAGGGTTCTTTTAGGCCATGCCCACAAAGGAAAAGGAAAATTTAGCTTTCTGAGATTGAATTCGGCAAAAATCATTGACTGAACCTTGTTGAATAAGCATTGTGAGCCACTTTAAGTAAAATCATTATTTTCTAACAGTAGTAACCAGCTTTCATATAAAGGGTACAACATAGCTAAATGCTGCAGTATATGGTTTGAGTTCAAAGTTGAAGTTGGTCTTTGTTCTTTAAGGAATTTTATGGATGTTCTATTAGAGTATATAGCTGACTGTTCTATTAGAGTATATTGATGTTTACCAGTTTTACCCTCTTGTGTAGATTCTAGAAGAGATTATCTCTTCTCTTCTCAACTCTTTCCATGTTTTCATTGCCCATGCATGCATGTTTTAGATATAACTGCACCTGTACTGTAGCTTCTACTATCTTTCTAGCTAGCAGATAGTAAAATTTCAGCCCCCAAGCACTCACCCTTGAAATAGGCAGTGATATCTGTTCATCAGGTATAATTGCAGTGCGTGGCATGACCAACTGGAAGTCACACTCTGGATAGATTTCAGCCAAACAAATGGATTCATCAATTTTTATTTATTTAAACTTTATGGTAGAGAACTACCAAGGGTCTGCCTAACAAGACTTACGTATATACATACATACATACATACATATACACACACTATAATTAAACTGATCAGTGATTCCAGAAGCCTTGTGTCATAATTTGTAGTTCACATACACGCACACACAAGCACATCTTACACCAGCTAGTCTATTTACATTCAGTAAAATTCTACCCTTTATAGTAAACACTACCCAAATAACTGGTATTTATCATCATTATTATAGGGATCGCACACATTTTAACCTAATAGAATGCACACCTAAAAACCACGTGCCTTGGAAAGCATCCTCCAACTCAAAACAACAACCCTCTGGTGTTTATTTGCATGAGTATAGGTCCACTAGTAAGTATCAACTGAAAAGGAAACAGTAACTAAGTGTATTTGTGACAAAACATCTTTAAACAGGCTGTAGGACCAGGTGTCCTACAGACCTTCCTGTAAAGCCTTAACTGAAAATAGCAGTTTTGTTTATTTTTATATATATTATTATTTTGTTTCACTCATGTACAGCAAAACTTATCCACTTTTTTTGCACATGCTTACTGAACTGAGCCCTTCCATATCCGTAGCCTATTAAGCCCGCATTTCACAGATTGCCAACCACCCTACTTTCTAAGCTCTCTTTGCCATTACTCTCCTAACAGTTCTGTATACTAAACAAGCTGTCTGTATTCCATTTGATTTCAAGCACTACTGCATATATCAAATTCAAGTGATATCTGTGCCAAGTAAAGTGTTCATCATCAATAGAATATTATTCTAATAGCCATCATTGGTCATTTAACATTTACAGAATGTTGAATGCAAGGGTATAGAATAAATCTTGCTGGAATTCTTTTCTACAAATAATCACCAAATAACGTATTCTAGAATAACACGAGTATTTGCCATCTAGCATGTTTCCCTTAATTTTACTCATAACAATGCAATGGTATATTATTAAATCTATAGTGTTTAGTCTCAAAATCTTATGTGTGTACCAATCAGAAAGCAGTTCTACCCAAGTTAACCCCCTTTAGCAGGAACAAGTAACATCAGCTACCACTTTCATTGGTAAATTTAGGAGACTCACAATACATTACAATTCATTCCTTTTATAGCCCAATTGTCATGTGACCTAATACATTAATTGTTAGATGTGGTGACATCACTTGACCAACTAACATTGGAAGTGGGTGATGCACTAAGTGTAGAATCACTTGATGTATTAAGTGTAGAAACACTAGTCACAGATTCTTGATACTCAGATAATGTTCTTGTAGCATTTCCAGATTCTGTCTGATTTTCAGATTCTGTCTGGTCTTCACAAGTATTTTCTTCTTCACTGTCAGTTGATCGTCTCATTACAGCATCCACTACTTCTAACTGCTTTGCATTTCTCCTACTTGGCCTCCTGGGCTTTGATCTCCTCCCACCATACCAGTAAAAAATCATTTGGGAGAGACAGTGGACACTTATTGACTCTAGACTGGTGTACTTGTATTGGTGGGTCCATTGGAAAAAGATTTTCATTGCTGTCACATCTGGATCATTACGGGAGATTATATGATAAGGTCCATGCCATCGTCTGGATAGCCTCCACTGCTTACTGATCTCATCTTGAGGAAAGTGTATTAGTATCCAATCCCCTACCCTGAGCTTGGTGGCATTAGTGTGTCGATTGTACTGGTCTCTTTGAACTTGTTGTGCTTTTAGTCAATAATGTCTTGATACATGTGATCCCACCACAATTGATGTGACATTGTCTTGTAAATCTCGGGACCAGGGAAATGTCCTGACATGATTCTCGAATGGTACTCCTCTATTAATCTCCTCTTGTACTCAGAGGGCACAACTACTCGTGGACTACTGTCATTCTTCTGACCGACGTAATACAATAATCCATATACCATTGTATACAACGAAGCTTGGGCAATTATCTTTGCTGCCACCTGTGAATCATCAGGTAAAATTCCATCTGAAAGGTAAGACATTATGGGATTAAGAGTAGAATCCCTAAGTTGTTGTTCATGGAAGCTATCACTGGAACTAGTAGGATCTTCCTGTAGTAAAGTACTGATGCTTGTGGTGTCATTGCTAGAGATGTGAGCTAAAGCTAATGTGTAGATCCATCTGTCCATCCAAAGTGATTGGCTTTTGATCATACATGCAGGCCTTCTGGTTTAAGATTACTATTCTCCAATTTTGCTGTTTCCACTATGTGATAAAACAAATGACTATATCCTTCTACCACGTGAGCCCAAACGCGCAATTTGTTTCTGCTTAGTAGTAGTATCTGGTACGTATCATCTTGGCTCCTTTAGACTCTTGAGCAGTTTTCTGTGATGATGACTTGCTTTACTCTCTGTTTTATGATGATCATGTACCAAATGGTGTGGGCTGTCACAAACATAGCATCGTAATAACTTCTGCTTTCCATAATATTTAGATTTGCTCCAACCACTTCAAGAAAATTTCTGAGAACCACTAGAATTATTATCTCCTATTTGTAGTTTCAAACATTAGTTTGTCTGTTTTCAGATATTTTTGCTTCTTCTCCAATTCAGCAAGCCACCGCTCCTCCTTCTTAGCTGCAACACAAAATTCTCGCTAGTTTTGTGCCCCAGATACTGAAAGTGATTCTATTAGAGAATATGACAGGCCCTGTCCATAAAGCAACACTGCATATCTCTGGTTTCAGGTGATAAATTTTCTCTACCAAACGCTGTCTGATAAATATGTTCTAACCGTCTAAGAGAGTCAGACACTGTTTCAAATTATCTCTGGCTGGCGTGGCGAAAGTCTAATGCAACCAAGGTCTGACTTCCAGGATCTAACCTCTCTCTTAAAGCTCTAACAGTAGAATGGTAAGCTGTCTTATCTGTAGGACCTAGTAATTTCCATTCCTGCAATGCTCGCCTCTTAGGTATCCAGCTAATTGCATGCATTAGCACCTCTCTTGTGTCCACCCATTCCAAGTGGCTGCTCTCTCAAGAATAGGTAACCAATCATCAAAAGTAACTCAGCTGTCCTCACCAGTAAACTCATCAATTGGGGTACAGTGACATTGTGACTGGTTGTTACCTGATGGAGCAATCAGTGCAATATTCACAACAGTTCCAGTCATTGTTATACTCCAGCAGAACTGACAGGCCTGCTGGTAAGGAAGGGACCAGATGAAATAGTGCTCATACTCTCCAAGCTGTGGCTGAATATTAGAATTCACCCTTGAATTGCCAAGTACATGTACCTGGTTTGTCACACTTGCTCCTCCTACCACATACTCTACAGTTTCAGTACAAATAGACTGAATTATAGTGTGATGTGTCCCTGTACACAATCTCTCCAGCTTTAGTGTAGCCAATTCCATCTCTGTTCTCTGTAGTCTATCACATAGAAGTTGGATTTCTTTCTGTTTCTCAAACATCTCACTATCATGAGCCAGCAACTGTTGGCAGTTATCATGCCAAAGTTGAACAATCTTGTCCTGTTCTCTCTTGACCTCCTCTCTGAGACCTTGTAGTTCTGAAAATAACAGCTGCCGTTGTAGTGCTTCTTTCTCCCTGGATAATTTTGCTATTCTAATTTCCAGTAGCTTACCACTGTGGTCTGACGATTAGAGTCTCAAACTTGTCACTCTCTCCTGGGCTTCAAATAACTGTGTCTGGGTCTTCACCAATTCTTGCTCCATTGAATTAGCTAACTTAGTACATGCTCCAAACAGTTTTCTTCAAAACAAAATTGTCGTTTCCCTGCAAGACAAGTGAGTTATATAGAATAGATACCTCATTACTTGGAGCTGGTGATGTTCTTGATGATGCATACTGCTCAGTTGGGAACACTTCATCCATGTCTTGTAAACACAGTTCCTCACCTTTCTCTGACTGAGTTACTGTGACTTGAATGTTGGAAGGATCTCAGTTCTCTTCCCTGAGTCTTCCACTTATCATCACTGACAGATCATTGGCTGAAGCTGCAGCAGTAGACAGGTTTAAATTCTTAACAATAAGCTGTTTATGGGTTAGCAAGAGTCTCCTTGAGCTGAGGGGAAAGGTCAAGGTTTTCTTTCCTTGTTCCTCCATTGAACTATGGCACTATAATACTGTTACTTGCTACAGTCTAACCTTCTTCTAACTAACAGTCTCAGTTCTCACAGTCTAACTTCTTCTAGGTCTTTTCTTGGAGTCTAGGAGTAGTATGGCTATCTTCCTGGTAAATCTCGGTAGGACCTCCACTGTACCAATCCAGGTACACCAGAAAGCAGTTCTACCCAAGCTAACTCCCTTTAGCAGTAACAAGTAACATCAGCTACCACTTTCATTGGCAAATTTAGGAGAGTGATGCCTTTTATAGCCTAATTGTCATGTGACCTAATACATTAATTATTTAACACATAAGTCTCATGACTGGGGTCAATGATCATGCCACTCATTATCACAATAATTGTCATATGAAAAATTTCACTATTATGTGTACATTTTGTGTTACATAATGCTATCTGTCAGCATACTACAGTCTATGGTTTGTATGGCCACAGGTCAGGAGGTAATCACTGATTTGAATAATGGATCACCAAATCATTATTTCGGTCAACTACCTACCATAGATAACTTTCGATATAGAAATTCTTCATTCTAGTTTTACACTCACATAAATAATTACATACCAGGTGTACATGTCATGTAGAAAAACTACAGAGAGTTCTCAATACGACTGGTAATTTGTTCCATGGTTACCAAGTTTACAGCAATATAAGACCACGTGTACTAGTCCACAATGAAGTGATACTGCCAGTGTCTCCATGAAAATGTCAGGAATGTCAGTTTTGTCTGATGAAATAGCTATAGCCAATTGTTGCAAATTGAGAATTGCATACAGATGATAGTAAAATTATGTGAGGTCTAAGACATGATAATTGGGTTAGCTCTTTGCAACTGGCATAATATCCCGTATCACAAGAAGCAGAGCATTTACAGTGTGGAAATGTGACAGAATAATCTAGAGCATGCAAAAGCAACAATTCCCAGTCATCTAGCTCAAATTGTATGATACAATTGCAAGAACAAGAGCTCTACAATATAATGAACTCCTTTAATGCAAGCATGGGTGTGTGGGCATGCAATGAATGTAAAACTATATACTGAGAGTCAAGGGATTAACTGCATATATAATTATAACATACACTCATTGCATGACATGGTGCTAGTGGAACAGAGGTAGGAAGAAGAAAAGGATGTCATTCTGCATAGCCTGTGGAGTTTACCTCATTATTTCTAGGGTCTTAATGTAGTATTGATTATGATTGTACATGTCTTTTTGCTTTGGCAAAACTTCTGACAAGCCATATTTATTATAACTTATAGCTCAAGAATCTTAATTCTGAAGAACAAGAGATCATAATTCATCCCAGCCTGCATACGTGCTTGATGCACAAAAATTGCCTAAAGAATTAAGCTTTAATTTGGACATGCCAACAAATTGCTAAAGCTGCATGGAGTGCAATGAAATGTATAGCTATACATATAGTGTGAAGTCCGAAATAGCTAGAACCCTTTCATACTGATGATAACTACCAATTATTTGCAGTCCTCAGCAACTCATTACATTGTCAATATCTGGTATAGTTAAAAGAGCATCTATAGCCCACTTGGATAACTGGTTTAAGTCTTGCTGTAATGACATTGCATGGTCTTTATGGTTCTCATCAACATTTTCACAATATGCTTAGCTACTTGTTATCTGAAACCTTGAACATTGATGTAATAATAAGTCACGTTTGATGACTGCACATTGCACTATCTGTGCCCTTGTTCAAGATGTCCACCCACCTCCAATCTGAACTATATCTGTAGAAACTGTGTACGTATATACATACGTATGCATGTGTATATAGTACAAAACGGCTGTTAGTACATGTTACCATCAGACCTTTGGTAGGGTCCGCAACGCGAAAAATTGATATCCTCCAATCAACTACCTAACTATTGTCATGTGTTAGGGTAAGTGTAACTTACATAACACCAGCGTGGCAGCCAAGTTTGTCACTTTCTTCTGGTAGAAAACTGTACAAATGTCTTAAAATCACGTGATTTTTCGTTGCAGCGGTTAGTAGGGTTCTTCGTATTCCACGTGCACGATATTCACTCTCAACATTGTTCAAGTAGTTTATCATCAACTCAAAGTATTGGTGGTTTGATTTTATTGGTCAGTTTCTGGTGGCAGTACGATCTGTGCAGCTTTTTGGCGACAAACAAAATGTTTCTTCCTCTGGAGCACAGGACAAACAGAGCAGCAACTGCGCCATGGGTCAGCAATGACCAGGACTAGGTAAAGTACCTGCATGTGGAGTATGGTTATAATTGAAGCTTGTTAGCCATCTATATATTGAAATTCGGCCAAAACGACGAGATTTTTGCAAACAAATACCAGAATGGTTGATACATCAGTGAGACAGTCTCCAACAGCAAGGATACGAAACTTATAAACACCTAACAATACGACTATCTCACCCAGTAAACGCATAGAGCAATCCAATGCATGAAATACGCACTCACGTGATCAAAATTTAAATCGCGGAGATACCCATGAAATCGCTTTTATTCCTGAATAGGAACCATGCAGTGTGCTCCTTTTGTAAATATTTCTGCTAATTGTTCGCTCATGCAGGCGTGGTCTGGGCCAGTGCAGGTGTGTGTTATGCTGTGATGGCATCATAGGGAGAGTCTTGGACTGGTGGGCTAATCGAGATGCTGAACGTAATGCACACAAACTGATTGTCACTTGATTTCAAGTGATTTTAAGGTCATTGGAATAGATTATGGTTGTATTTTTCGAGATTTGAATATCGATCACGTGAGTGCCTATTTCATGCATTGGATTGCTCTATGCGTTTATTGGGCGAGATAGCCGTATTGTTAGGTGTTTATAAGCTTCGTATCATTGCTGTTGGAGACTGTCTCCCTGATGTATCAACCATTCTGGTATTTGTTTGCAAAAATCGCGTCGTTTTGGCCGAATTTCAGCATATAGATGGCTCAGCCAGATGGCTAACAAGCTTCAATTATAACCATACTCCGCATGCAGGTACTTTACCTAGTTCTGGTCATTGCTGACCCACGACGCAGTTACTGCTCTGCTTGTCCTGTGCTCCAGAGGAAGAAACATTTTGTCTGTTGCCAAAAAGCTGCACAGATCGTGCTGCCACCAGAAACTGACCAATAAAATCAAACCACCAATACTTTGAGTTGATGATAGACTACTTGAACAATTTTGAGAGTAAATATTGTGGCATACGAAGAACTCTACTAACCGCTGCAACGAAAAATCACGCAATATTAAGACATTTGTATCGTTTTCTACCAGAAGAAAGTGACAAACTTGGCTGCCACGCTTGTGTTATTTAAGTTACACTTAGCCTAACACATGACAATAGTTGGGTAGTTGATTGGAGGATATCGATTTTTCGCGTTGCGGACCCTACCTTTGGTGGCTGCATGTGTTTGCACCATAAAGCAATAAATAAATATGTGGCTATATTACAACATCTGTATGGTACTGACAGAATAATCAATCAAGTTCGGCAACTATCTTATGATATTCTGGTTTTGCTGCTTTGTGATTATGCACAGAGATCAGCTAACATGTGGGCCCATTAAGTTTCTCAGACAGACAGTAAAACACCATACATATCATAGGCGGCGGAAAGGGGGGGCCTAGGGGGCTAAAGCACCCCCTCAGAATGATATCACACCGAAATTATCTTTCTTGGAGTGGGGCTGAAAACCGTGATAAAGATCGAGATACTCTAATAGTAGGCATTCCAGTATCCGAGATTTTTTAATAAAAAAATTTTCCGTATATTCCCCAATGGAACCCTGGCACAAAATAACAACTCGTGTTTAACTTGGGATTGCTCCGTCGTCCAAGCTCCAATGAGGATGAAAATCGCTGTGGGGTTTGTCCACACGCTGATCATCATGAAAATCTTAGTTTTATCGTGCGCGTTACGTATAAGTAAGTTTTGTGTCGTTTTGTAATCTTTTCAAGCCTTGTAATGTATGTAGAATATTGTAAAACTTTAAAAAACGTACTGTTGGGTGGAAGGTAGTCACTGTTGCTTACTTTAAAGTGCGTAGTTACTTCACTCGGGTTAGCGATTTTCAGCTCCAGCGCAATATTTTGATGGCTGTGTCATCACTGAGCTCAAAAGTATAAACCATTTCAAAGTCGGCATAACAATGCCATATTTGAAACCACAACTCCACCTTAGGTATTGTTGCATCATTGTGGCACCTCCACTTGGGAGTTTGTAAAAGACGGAATAAGGAATAGCGGAATAACGGAATAACTCGCATCACAACGAACGGGCATTTATATGGCTTATGCAATGTTAGGGTGATTGTACTGTTACAGCTGTGAACTCATCCCTCGTAGATATCCTTACAATGTAGGGTGATTGCGTGTACTGTTACAGCTGTGAACTACACTGCTTCGTCACTCATAGATGTCCTAGTGAAATTATTACTATACGCTCTTACTACTACTGTATGTAGCTAAGCTAGAATATACAGTAGTTAGCTATTAGTTTCGTTTTCGAGTCTTCATCCTTCCAGTGGAGGGATGAAACGAAAGGACTGCCACGCCCCCTTTGCTCATGACGTTGGTACCATACTTAACATACAGTGCCCGCTTACGAAGTGCAAAATTACATTTGATTATAGCTCTTACTAGCTACTACTGTATGTTAAGTATGGTACCAACGTCATGAGCAAAGGGGGCGTGGCAGTCGTTTCGTTTCATCCCTCCACTGGAAGGATGAAGAGTCGAAAACGAAACTAATAGCTAACTACTGTATATTCTAGCTTAGCTACATACAGTAGTAGTAAGAGCGTATAGTAATAATTTCGCTAGGACATCTATGAGTGACGAAACAGTGTAGTTCACAGCTGTAACAGTACACGCAATCACCCTACATTGTAAGGATATCTACGAGGGATGAGTTCACAGCTGTAACAGTACAATCACCCTAACATTGCATAAGCCATATATTAAATGCCCGTTCGTTGTGATGCGAGTTATTCCGTTATTCCGCTATTCCTTATTCCGTCTTTTACAAACTCCCCCTCCACTTTAGTTGTTTACCTTTATAAGTTGTTAACTTGATGTTTTTACTTACTTGAGATAGCCACTTGCCTATGGGTATATACCATTGTATTGAGAAGTGTGCAGTAGGTGAAACATATTTGCTCACCACAAAGCATACAAAGATCGCTGAGATCCAATAAGACCTGAAGTTACTCTCATTACATGTACAAACTTGCAGCTAGCTGCAACTGCAGTTTCAAGATAGTCCAGATTGCTAGATTGCTTCCTGATTCAATTGCGCCATTTTCCCTTTAAAATGTATGGGGATCCCTGGAGAAAAAATGTACCTTTTTTCAGTTTATAAGCACTGTGCATACCAAAGTAGCTAATTCCAACCCAACAAACTATATATTTCTGAGATCAGCAATCAATACTCTATCTATTCAGCATATAAAAAGCCCATTTTTCCAAAATTTAAAATCGGGCTGGAATGCCTACTAATAGAGCAGTCACTCTAATAAAGTGGTCAGTGTGTAGCGAGCTATGTAAGGATTTTTATGTAGTTTATCAGCTAGAAATGGTAGCTGGTGAGGTGGAAAGCTCTTGTCAGTTGGTTGTGACCTTTTTTTTTTTTTGGGTCTCACCTGACCAAACTATAGAAATAAGTCTGGGTCAGCTCAGTGGAGCCCCCCCCCTCATATCAACTCTACTTCCTCCGTCGCTGATCAAGACACACGATAGTGTGTCGTGCGGCCCAAGAAGCCGGCGCGCCACACCGTGAGTATATTGACAGGAAGAAAGAAAACGTCATTTTCACACTTTTGTATCTCGGTGATGGCTTATCCGATTGAAACCAAATTTGCTGCAGAGTTGCCCGCCAGCTAGAGGAGTCTACATTCCAAATTTGAAGGAAATCACTCAAGCCATTTCCGAGATATGAGTGGCCAAAGTTTCGTTTTTTTTCTTCTTCTTTTCTTCTTCGTCTTTTCGCACACTTGCAAAAATTGCTATAAAACGCAAACGCGTGCTCCGATCGCCTTGACATTTGGCACACAGAAAGGGAGTCCAAAGGCGCATTCTAGCATCCAATTTGGTGCACATCCGATGAATGGTTCAGGAGTTATGACCTATTTTTCTCGTAAAACAAGATCGATTTGTTGTCACGCCTACAGGGTAAACCGCTTCATGGAATGAGCTGAAAATTGCTATGTAGATGGAGTAACCATCGTAGGAGTGCCTTTTGGTAGTTTGAAAGGAATCGAGATTAAGACCACGGAGATATGCCATAAAACCCAACCTGTGTCATAATTACGCGATCGATTTTTAGTAATAAAAAAGTATTAGTTTTTACGCCTACTATAGGCAAACCGCTAAGAGCAATGAGCTGAAAATCGGTGTATAGCTGGAATAATCTTCATAGAAAGCCCTTGCAGTAGTATAGAAGAATTGCATTACAAACCACTGAGTTATGATCGAGGTTATGATTCGAAAGCCAACTCTGTGTAGCAAATGCGAGATCGAGATACTCTAATAGAACAGTCACCCTAATAGAGCATTCAGCTAATCTATTTACTCCATTATAGAATTCTATTACATTACAAGTTAATCTGTAGGGACTTCAGCTGCAAAAAGTTAATCTTATAGACAGTTCAGCAAGAAGCAAGTCAGCCTGTGGAGAGCTAAGCTACAATTATATCACTGTAGAGATTCAGAACATTACAAGTCACACTGAAGAGAGTTCAGCTATAAACAAGTCATGCACCCTGTAGAGAGTTCACCTACAATTAAATCACTCTCTAGAGAATTCAGCTACACACAAATCACTGTGCAGAGAGTTCAGCTACAAACAAATTATCCTGTAGAGAGATCAGCTACAAACAAAACACTTTGCAGAGAGTTCAGCTACAAACAAATCAATCTTTAGAGTGATCAGCAACAAACAAATCAACTTGTAGTAGAGAGATCTGCTAGAAACAAATCAACCTGCAGAGAGATCAGCTACAAACAAATCAGCTTGTAGAGAGATCAGTTACACACAAATCAACCTGTAGAGAGATAAGCTAGAAACTAGACACAATGTAAGGAGTTCAGCTACAAGCAAATCACCCTGTAGAGATTTCAGCTGCAAACAAATTACCCTGTAGAGAGATTAGCTAGAAACTAGACACTATGTAAAGAGTTCAGCTATAGAAGAGGTCACCTTATAGAGAGTTCAGCTACAAAGAAACCATCATGTAGAGAGTTCAGCTGCAAACAAATTACTCTGTATAGAGTTCAGCTAGAAAAAGTCACCTTGTAGAGAGTTCAGCTACAAAGAAACTGCCATGTAGAGTGTTCAGCCTCAAACAAATTACCATGTAGAGAATTCAACAACAAGCAAATCTCCCTGTAGAGGGATCAGCTAGAAGAAGTTACCTTGTAGAGAGTTCAGCTACAAAGAAACCATCATGTAGAGAGTTCAGCTACAAAGAAAGCACCATGTAGAGAGTTCAGCTAGAAGAAGTCACCTTGTAGAGAGTTCAGCTACAAAGAAGCCATCATGTAGAGAGTTCAGCTACAAAGAAAGCACCATGTAGAGAGTTTAGCTGCAAACAAATCACCAGTAGAGAGTTCAGCTAGAAACAAATCACGCTGTAGAGAGATCAGCTAGAAGAGGTCACCTTGGAGAGAGTTCAGCTACAAAGAAATCACCCTGTAGAGAGTTCAGCTAGAAGAAGTCACCTTGTAGAGAGTTCAGCTACAAAGAAACCATCATGTAGAGAGTTCAGCTACAAAGAAAGCACCATGTAGAGAGTTTAGCTGCAAACAAATCACCTGTAGAGAGTTCAGCTAGAAACAAATCACCCTGTAGAGAGATCAGTTAGAAGAGGTCACCTTGTAGAGAGTTCAGCTACAAAGAAATCACCACCTAAAGAGTTCAGCTGCAAACAAATCACCCTGTAGGGATCAGCTAAAAGAAGTCACCTTGTAGAGAGTTCAGCTACAAAGAAACCATCATGTGGAGAGTTCAGCTACAAAGAAATCACCCTGTAGAGAGTTCAGCTAGAAGAAGTCACCTTGTAGAGAGTTCAGCTACAAAGAAACCATCATGTAGAGAGTTCAGTTACAAAGAAACAACCATGGATGTAGAGAGTTTAGTTGCAAACAAATAACCTGTAGAGAGTTCAGCTAGAAACAAATCACCCTGTAGAGAAATCAGCTAGAAGAGGTCACCTTGTAGAGAGTTCAGCTACAAAGAAACCGTTATGTAGAGAGTTCAGCTACAAAGAAAGCACTATGTAGAGAGTTTAGCTACAAACAAATCACCTGTAGAGAGTTCAGCTAGAAGAAGTCACTTTGTAGAGAGTTCAGCTACAAAGAAACTATCATGTAGAGAGTTCAGCTACAACGAAATCACCATGTAGAGAGTTTAGTTGCAAACAAATAACCTGTAGAGAGTTCAGCTAGAAACAAACCACCCTGTAGAGAGATCAGCTAGAAGAGGTCACCTTGTAGAGAGTTCAGCTACAAAGAAACTGCCATGTAGAGAGTTCAGCCTCAAACAAATCACTGTGTAGAGAATTCAACTACAAACAAATTGCCCTGTAGAGGGATCAGCTAGAAGAAGTTACCTTGTAGATAGTTCAGCTACAAACAATTCACCCTGTAGAAAGATCAGCTAGAAGAAGTCACCTTGTAGAGTGTTCAGTTACAAAGAAACCATCATGTAGAGAGTTCAGCTGCAAACAAATCACTCTGTAGAGAGTTCAGCTACAAAGAAACCGCCATGTAGAGAGTTCAGCCTCAAACAAAACACCTTGTAGAGAATTCAACCACAACAAATCACCCTGTAGAGAAGAAGTTACCTTGTAGAGAGTTCAGCTACAAAGAAACCACCATGTAGGGAGTTCAGCTACAAAGAAACCACCATGTAGAGAGTTTAGCTGCAAACAAATCACCTGTAGAGAGTTCAGCTAGAAACAAATCACCCTGTAGAGAGATCAGCTGGACGAAGTCACCTTGTAGAGAGTTCAGCTACAAAGAAACCATCATGTAGAGAGTTCAGCTGCAAACAAATCACCCTGTAGAGAGTTCAGCTGCAAAAAAATCACCCTGTAGAGAGTTCAGCTAGACGAAGTCACCTTATAGAGAGTTCAGCTACAAAGAAACCATCATGTAGAGAGTTCAGCTACAAAGAAACCACCATGTAGAGAGTTTAGCTGCAAACAAATCACCCTGTAGAGAGACCAGCTAGAAGAGGTCACTTTGTAAAGAGTTCAGCTACAAAGAAACCATCCTGCATATAGTTCAGCTACATTTCAAGTCACCCAGTAGAGAGATCAGCTGCAAAAAATATCCTGTGGGGAATAATGGGCATGTAATAAATATATGTATATAATTTGTATAATTACTAATAAAATCAAAAATAATTGAACTATTACAAATCTTCTTTAAGTTCTTTTCTTCTTCCTGTGGTAAAGAAAAAAACAAATGGGTTAAAAAAGCCCCAAAGCCAGCCATAGGCCGGCTTTGCAGTATACAAATACAAAAAGAAGTGATATCTAATCAAAAAACAGCCAAGCTGTAAAAAAAGGTGCGGCCCCCCCAAAACGCCATGGTGAAAAAGATGTGAAATCCAAGGTGGCGGCCAAGAAATGGCTGTGATGGTAGGTTAATGGTTACATTTTAATAACGACAATTCAGGTGAATTTTGTGCCACTTGGTCTTGGCACCAAATTCACCTGAATTGTCGTTATTAAAATTTAACCATTAACCTACCATCACATCCATTTCTTGGCCGCCACCTTGGATTTCACATCTTTTTTCACCATGGCGTTTTGGGGGGGCCACACCTTTTTTTACAGCTTAGCTGTTTTTGATTAGATACATATTACAGCTACGTAATTGACTAGCTATACAGGGGCGGATCTAGGATTTATAAAAGGGGGGGGGGGGGGGGGGGGGGGGCTAACTCAAGGTACTAATCTCTTGGGTAGAGGTGTGTGAAGCACACTTCCCAGCATGCAAAGCATGCTGGAACTAGGGGGGTCTGGGGGGGGGGGGGGGTCTGGGGGCATGTCCCCCCAGGAAAATTTTGAAAAATAGATGCTAAAATACTGCAATTTGGAGACATTTCCACATAAAATTCATAATATTTTCTGCCTGTAGATATTTTATATACTGCCTTTAGATTATAGGTATGGCTCTCTGACTCTGAAGTATTTTGTTAATGGAAAAGTTTGGGTAGGTACAGGCAACCAAGTACATGATGCACCCCTCTCACAATTGCACAACACTGAATAGGTGCATGTTAGAATAATAATGTTGAAAGTGGAAAATTTTGAAATTTGAACAATACAAGATTGAATCTGAGAGCATTTTCAATGGAAATTATGTACCTGAATTAAGTATTGTCATACATATTAACTACACAAGTAGATGAATGAAGCCCTTTAAACAGACCAATGTACTTCATTGTATGTATAGGTGCAGGCAGATTTGGAAAAATTCCATAACAGAACCAACTACATGTTTCCAGTGAATGTTCTATTAGAGTAGTTAGCTGACTGCTCTATTAGAGTATCTCGATCTTGTACACCTCCAATGCTGATCCGGGTCCTTGTTGCATAAACTTTAGCATAAATCCACTGATAATACCTTGGAAAAATGTTTATAAGGTGGTTTTATGAGTATTTGTATTATTAGTGATCATATAATTATGCTAAGACAAAATTTCATTGTAAATACTCAGCATATTGATCAAATAAAGCCTAAATATGAAGGGGGGGGGCTTCAGCCCCCAAAGCCCCCCCCCCCCTGGATCCGCCCCTGCTATACAGGGACCAATACATATCAGAGGTACTGGATGGCAACCAAGAAAATTATACATAAAATAGGTACACTGAAATATTAATATTACATCACAAGTCCAATTATAAACATCCATACAATGACTCCAACTCTGAGGAATGTGCATAATTATTACAAATTCATCCATCAACGTACCACCTCACTACAGTCTGCTTACAACACCCGCCAATTTCATCCTCTCCACTTTGCAGTGCCATGATCATCCACAGCATATTATCAGATGAGTTTCTTCCCTAAGACCACCCGAGATTACCCCACCGAATTATTGAATCTGATTCACTCAATGAATTTTCTGATTGTTTTAACTGACAACCAAGGATGGATTTATTATTTGATGTATATTAATATTATGATTATGTTGTATTTGTGTACCTATTTTATTGTACATTGTTGTACTACTGGAGCTGTGATGTTTCAGCTCCCTGGGATACTATGAACAAGAAGCTGCCTAACCCATGCAGTCACAAATCAATCAATCAATCAATTACTTATATATAGTGCTCTACCATGCATAGATGATTTTTAATGTCATTATATGCATGCACAAATATTAGGAGACAAAATTATCCATGATTTATAACTTGAATGGCTGTATAAGGTGAACATTCATGTCCATGCATAGGAGCAGCTGATCACATAATACCACAGCATCATATCAATTTATTGAAATCAACTAATTTAAAACATGAACATGAAAGGGGTGATACAAGTCTGTAATGTACAGTTTTTAAAACCAAATGTAACATTTTACGAATATCACATGTACATCTATGCACTACACCTATACAAATGTTTGAAACTCAACTGAAATCAGTAAACAGTCATTATCTTAATTAATTGGGTCTGGATAAATGAAAAACTTTCATGGAAAATTAAAGCAGCAGTATTACTCACCAAACCAATGACAAGCAATAAAATGGATAGTGTACTAATATTGTGATCGGGGGTGGATCCAGACTTTTTAAAGGGTGGGGGGGGGGGTCCACTCTGGAATTGCAACTTCAGCCTAGCTGTACCAAAAAAAAAAGTCATCACCTGCTGACAATAGCTTCCTCTCATCGTAGATTTATTTATTTATTTATTATTGATACTGTGCAGATCTCCATTAGGGAGTATAAAGCACAGATACACACAAGAAAAAATACATATACACAAAGCATACAACATTTTAGTCTATAGCTGAGTTAATACTAAAAAAGGCTACAATCATTTTCTTAAAGTCATCTATTTTGCTTGCAGTAGCTGGGAGGCTGTTCCATATTTTAATAGTGTCAGGAAAAAAATGAGTGAAAATAAACGTTTAAGTGAGCTGACACCTGTCTGAATCTTTGAGTGCCCTCTTGTACATGTAGGAAGGTGTTGACTGGGAATGCATCAGCGTTGAAACCGGGTCGGGTCAACCGGGTCACATTTTCT
Organism: Dysidea avara; assembly: GCF_963678975.1. Classification (NCBI taxonomy): domain Eukaryota; kingdom Metazoa; phylum Porifera; class Demospongiae; order Dictyoceratida; family Dysideidae; genus Dysidea; species Dysidea avara. The sequence continues at coordinate 17,521,144 of NC_089277.1, forward strand.
CCGGGTCATCCGGGTCTGACCAGGTTTACAAATTATTCGGGTCTGACCCAGATTGGATCACGTGAGAAACGAAATTGTTCGTTTGACGACGTGGAAACTTATAAACGCTATCGCGTAGCTCTTTCGGGAGCCACGCCCACTTATCGCGTTACAAACATACGCTCAGCCACGCCCATTTATTAGTAAATGCAGTATGTAGTGCGAAACTGAGGGTATCTATGGTGAGGGGTAGCTATTGTCATAGATTAAGCTTATAGAGAGATTGTTAGTAGCTGATGATCTTTTTTTTTTGGTCTTCAACCTACAAGTTGCAATCTGGATTCGCCCCTGTTTACTCAACACAAATCGAACGCTCAAAACGTAGTCTCGCTTGCTCGAGACTAGCCGAAACAGCTCTTATCGCACGCCTCGACTTTAATTAATCCGGGTCACATCCGGGTCAAATCCGGGTCAGTGGGTCATCCGGGTCAGTGGGTCATCCGGGTCAGCAGTAGTGACCCGGTTTCAACGCTGGAATGCATGCAAATTTCATTATGCAAAATTTTTAAAAGCATGATAACTCCTGAGATACCCTAGCCAACTATTTAGCTATAGCTCCACAAGTATCCTGCTACACTGCTCCCCTTAAGAATACTCTCTATTAGAGTATCTCGATCTTGACTGCTCTATTAGAGTATCTCGAGTAAGAGAGACTCTTTCAAAAGAGGGGTTCCATGGAACCCTTTGAACCCTCCCGCCTGGATCCGCCCCTTAATTGTGATGATAAATGATACATGATCGACACTCCACAAAGCCATCGCGAATAGTCTACCTTAGATTGATCCTACTGTTTAAAGTTGTTAATCCTCTTCAGTTAAATAATAATACTAATTTTATCCTCACCCATGCACAAACTGAGATCAAATGCATCCTTGTGAATTTGCCACATTCAATCCTCCTGTGATACTTACAAAAATTTTTTCTTCCTCTGCATGCAGAACAATACCTGAATGAATGGAACAGCTTCAGGGGCTTGCTAATTAATAATGAAATTAGGGCAATTCACAAGAAACTGACTGATAGTTGTATTAGAGGGTATTAATTGGTCTACTGTAACAGTTTAGGCCACTCCAAATAAATTCTCTGCTTCTCCCATGTGGACTCAGGAATATAATCATTTGCATGTGTATATGGGTGTTCCATTTTTATTATTTCATTATAAGAATCAGGGGCGAATCACAAAGGAGGCTAGGGGAAAATCTAGCTAAAAATGTGGCAACTGGTTGATTGAAGTGTGAGAAGCATGCTCAGCATGAGGAGTATACTTTATATAGTGGGGTCTAGGGGCATAGGCGGATCTGAGGGGGGGCCAAGGGGTGCTGTGCCCCCCCTGGCCCTTCTCTGGCCCCCCTTGGACCTACAGTACCATATGTATACCAGAAACTAGAATCATGCATTCACACTGCATTTAGAAGTATAGAAAGCCAATTGGCAAATAAAAGACAATGCTTATAAATGTGCCTAACATTTATAGTTAAACTGTACACCTTAAAGAAAGTGAGGCAAATAAATTTGAATTTTGTGCAAAGATCGAGATACTCTAATAGAGCAGTCACTACTCTAATAGAATAGTCGCAATTCTGATGTCATCAATTTACAAATTTTACAAATCGTAACAATGTTAGCTACTCCTTATTTTGATTTGGTATACACTTTACCATCAAACAGGTTATCTCAGATAGGCTAACCAATCTTTGTACGCATTGCAAATCATACACTTTTTAAGCTAAGCATTATCAAAAATGCTCTGAAATTCAAACCTGGGAGGTCTGATTTTTAAAATTTTCTCCAACTACAGTTTTACAAACTGTATGTCCATCGTTCATCCAGCTATATGCTGAATAAGGTTATGCAAATGAATATAACTTGTGTTCTAGAATTTCCCCATAGCTCATAGTAGAATAAACACTGTTGTGCACTAAAACTTCTTGCCCCCCCTTGGCCCCCCTGACAGTGTCTCCTAGATCCGCCTATGTCTAGGGGCATTCCCTCAAAGGAAAATTCGCAAATTTATAGCTTTCTCTGATCGAATTTGGCGCTGAACCTTATTGAATAAGCATTGTGAGCTGCTTTAACTACATTATTTTCCAGCAGTGGTAACTAGCTCATAAAGGGCAGAGCATTATAATTAATGCTGCATGCAGTATGGTTTGAGTTCAAAGTTGTAGTTCAAGGGGTCTAGGAGTTGGTGTGTGCAATTGTTCAATGATGGATGTTCTATTAGAGTAGTTGCATGACTGTTCTATTAGAGTAGTTACCCCTTTGATCCCCTCTTGTTGATTTCTATAGGCCTAGCTGATGATATTAGCTAGCTCTTCTTTCAGTGCTTTTACTGCCCATGTATGCTCTGCATCTGCAGTGCACTATAGCTAGCATGGACACCATAATTTTTAAAAGAGGGGAGTGCTTCAGCTTCCCATTCACACACTCCTCTCTCTCAACTTTCAAGCCATTGCCTTATTTGCCTGGCACAACCATAAAAAAGTCGCATAAAAGTATACTTAAGCTTTGTACCTTCCAGTTGCAAACACCGTATATTATCTATGCAAACACAAACGAAACTCTTCTACCACGTGAGCCCAAACGCGCAATTTTACATCGAATCGGGAAAGGTTGAACGTGGTTGCTTGCGTAGTTGAGTTGAGGATGGAGGCTGCGAGAGAACACGTTATAAAGAGTCTCTGCACATCTTAAGTCTTCCTGCTGAGTTGTTAGATCTAGTATACATAGTATCCTTTCTACCGACGGCATAGTCTGGCGGCGCCCGCCCCTTCGCACAGAGTAAATGCGAAGGGGCGGGCGCCGCCAGACTACCGACGGCACGCGACAAAGTGAAGTTGCGATACGTTTCACGAACACTCGTACGAGTTGTGAGCGAAACACCGTCCCTGTGGAATGACTTTGTATGGCCGCTTTATGACCGTCGAGAGGATCGTTCTGTAATGAAAGTGTTGAAGGCTTGTGGAGGTTACATAAAGCATAGTATAAAGGATCTATGCATAAAGCGATTGGTTTTCTCTGATCACGTGACACCGTCGAAGTTATTCAAGATGATGGCTTGTTGTAGCAAAGTTACGCAACTAATTCTACCAACAAGAGCAAAGTTAGACACCGAACAACTGAAAGTTGCCGTACAACACATGGAACATTTGGAGAAACTGGAAGTTTATTTAATTGATGAATACGTCGATCCGTTACTTCAGATTGAGGGCCGGCCGAAAGAACTCACAGTGCATATACCACCAAAGAGTCAGATCCTTTGTTTTGTACTGTTGACAGAGTGGGTGCAAAATAATTTTATGCCTCATGACTTAAATATTGTAGCCCTGATGTTCTCGTGTGATCTCATTTTTTGAGATTTTGGTTCCGATGGAGAGGTTTCAACATCACACCAGACCATGCAGCTACTTTCAAGGTATTTAAGAATATTAAATATCCTTTTTATTTAAGATACTGATCTCTCTGTGACATTCATGGATACAATTTCAGCTCATGGTCAGTTAGTACAAGTAGCAGCACATGTAAACTCAGTGGAAGCCGATGGAATTACCAGTCTAGTTAAGAATTCTCCTCAACTTTTGAACCTCCTTATATGTACATGCAGCTGTATTTTTGATGAATGTGGCAATAGGCTTATCAACTTGATAAAATTCAAGATGAATCTGAAGAGAAGATTCCCAAATAGAAAATTGTTTACTATAATTGGTGAATACAAGGTGGTACAAAATAGTCAGTCCAATGGAGTACTTGTATAAATCAGATCTCTTTTCACTGTGGAAGTGACTGCTATAAACATGTTGCTTTTGTGATTAGGACATTTAGTTGTATCTTTTATACTATATTTTGTAGGTTCATGCATGCACTTTAGCTGTGTGTCACAATTTTTTGATCAGTTGAACATCGTAGAACTGAAATAATTGTTTTGATGTGCAAAAGAGAAAGGAAGCCATTGCAATTTAGTGAATTCATCAGTGTGAAAATTAAATATCATTGTCAGTGTAAAGTGTACAAACTGTATTAGTGGTAAAAACATTGCTGCACAGTTGTACATGTGGGACTGCAATATTAATGCCTGAATAATCCACACACATACATGTTTAGATAAGGTCCCAATTAAGTATTTCAGTATGATTATAATCGGGCCTGGGGTAGGCCCCAGGAAAACTTGGATATATACTTTGATGATGACTTAAAACTTAACTATAGTCTTATCAGCCAGCCTGCAGCTGTATTTATGCTTTTATACTTTGTTGGGAAAACATGTCCTATATTATAGCCTGCTAATGGATAGTGAATATTATTGTACCCTACAGAATGTGAGTATTCATATGATTGCTTCTCTATAGGTGTTAGGTTGAACTTGCAAGGTTTGAGGTTAACCAACTCAATTTCCTGCCCATCAACAAGCTCTGACTAGCTGCTGTGAAATGGTAGTATGTTCCTTTGTTCTGATCTTTTCTTTGTTGACTAATCAGTTTGTTACAAATATGCTTCATCATATTCATGTATGCCAGTATATGCCAATAGTAATTGTGAATGAGTGTCTGCATGTTATGAGCACATAATCAATTTAGTGACCGAAGACCCTCAAAAACAGGTGGTGAATATGCATAGCATAATCTAGCCATATACTACCATTAAATTCCATGTTTTACAACATCCTGACTGCTGCGTGACTAGCTATTGGTTATTTTATTGTCTTTTTCTCAACCAAAATTAATGTAAAGGAAAACAATACTGAGACTATAATTTACCTCAGTTTCTACTGTCATCCACACATGCAGGTTCCGACAACAAATCAATGGCAAAATGAATTGTAGTTGCATAGCTTTTGTTAGAGTGAAGAATATAAATTAGTAGTAAATCTTGATTAGGTTCATTAAATTCTCCAATAGAATAACCAAATGTTGTAATGATTGTTTGATTCTGTAGTTCTGCCAATCAGATTGATTCTTTTCTTATTGGTATTTCCCTGACCAATAATTGCTAATTAAGTGATTACAAATTTAGCAAGATTGTACCAAATAAGCAACAGCATAGTCCAGTCTTACTAAGAGTTCTATGGCTACAGTGTATTGTGTATGCACATTGGTAACATTATAGCCTTCCATGGGTTGCTATGGAGTGTCCCTTTATAAGGAAAACCATTGCATGCTGATGAATTCAGCAAAATTGTCAATATTGTACATAAAACCACTTTAAATTGTGGCCACTTTATATGCACATTTTAAAAACTTCTAAAAGTACTGAGTCATTGTTGACTTTAAGTGCATTTGCAAAATATTTTAACAGTGAAAAACAATGCTAAAGAGCAATCATTTGCTATAGCTACTATGACTTGTATAGCTAGTTTGCTATAGTGGACTGTTTTGCAAGCCAGAGTAGAACTTCCCTTTGGATTTACATTACTTTGCTCCCAGTGTAGGGCGTATTAAGGGGAGGGGGTTTTCTGAGGTTCCAGAAACCCCCCTGAAATTTTAATTAGTAGGCTTACAAGCAGGAACACCAGACTATCTTAGTTTAACAGGCACAACTGAATATACACAATTATTAAATGGGAACAGGGCATAACTATACAATGTAATGGGAACCTTATAAAAACAATTCCTCACAGAGAGAATAAGGTTATGTATTAAAAACCTTTTAGAACTCTATAGTAGAGCAGTCAGGTGTATTTTCAAAATATAGTAGTTGAACTACTCTAATAGAATATTTAGAACTAATTAATCTAAGACCAACTTGAAATTTACTAAAGAAATCAATGGTTTAGCTTATTATGGAGTTTTTATATTGATTGGAGAAGGATTATTATATTACCTGACCAGTACATATAGTTGATTAACATTTAGGACTTAAAGGGAACCAAACATAATAAAGTGTATGTTCTGTTTCTTTTTTATTGTGTGTGTCTGTGTGTGCCTTGCCAGGGCCCCAGCTGCTTTAAAGCTTCTTGGTACCCCTGTGTCTAGACCCCTTATTTATTTCCTGTGCACTTGTTTCTAAACCTGCATAAGATGTATAGATCAATTGATTATCATCCATGCAATCATGAGTCTAGTAAATTTTGAAGTATTTTAATGTACATAATCTGTCAGCAGCTGGGAGTACACCTATAACTGACTACCAAATTTGGAAACCACCTTAGATACGCCCCTGGTAGTATAGTTATCAAACTAAACATAGCTACGTATATGTATATCTTTTGACAACAGTTTATACTTAACAAGTGTAAATAAATGTTAATGCTTTAACACTACTTGAACTATCACTTAATATAATGTCAGAATACAGTCCTATTTATTAGAAAGCTAACTAGTACAAAAAGGATGTAGCTTATATGTGCACTCATTTAGATAACACCAAATAAATATGTGTACGTATGTGTACATACAAAGTTTATCATACTGCTGGCAGAGTGTCGAACATAACAATCAAGAGTATCCAGCGATGTTCCACTATATTATGATTTAGCGAATAACAACACATAGATTCTAAATACTGTAATTTGAATAACAATTTCTTTTAATATACACCAATAGAGCAGTCATTCACGTAAATTATACCCATCCAAAAACAGCTTGTAGCTATAAAAAAGTGTGCGTCCAAGTAAAGCAGAGTTAACTGACAAAAAGTAATGATATCATAATGCGACCATGTGTGAGGTGTGCAAGTTGTAAAATTAAAATTAGCTAATCAGATAATACAATATTATTGTTAATGAGAACTATGTGATTCTGGTAGTTTTTAAGTGTGTGAGTATCTTCATAAATGCCACATAAATTTGATTCTCAATAAAGTAATGTGTATAGATTCTCTGATAGCAATAAATAGTTTGAGTTTGGCCGCCTTTCCTTTGTTCATAGCATTGCCGTACACAGGAAAGGCGACCAAACTCAAACTATTTATTGCTATCAGAGAATCTATACACATTGCTTTATTGAGAATCAAATTTATGTGGCATTTATGAAGATGCTCACACACTTAAAAACTACCAGCATCACATAGTTCTCATTAACACTTTAACAATAATATTGTATTATCTGATTAGCTAATATTAATTTTACAACTTGCACACCTCACACATGGCCGCATTATGATATCATTACTTTTTGTTGCAGTTAACTCTGCTTTACTTGGACGCGTACTTTTTTACAGCTACAAGCTGTTTTTGGATGAGATTTCAATACTTTTTGTTAGAGTAAGCATATACTGTTGAAAACAATAGGTGAGTTTCCATGGTTTTGACAGAAACTCCAGATTACAGTGATAGAATATTAAAATACAACTGTAATTTTAGTGGCATGCAACTGCAGTCAGCTAACACCCATTTTAACTAGTAAACCCTTAGTAACACTTTGCCTTTCATCTTGTACTGCATCAAGATACTCTAATAGAGCAGTCACAAAACAGCTGTAACACAGCAAAATCAATATTACAGCATATTTACAACTCCTGCCTAACACTGGATTGTATAGTTTAAATCACTAGCTACTTACAGACTTTACAATATAAAATACAGCACTTGTAGAAACGTGACTGTTCTGTTAGAGTCAATTTGACTGCTCTATTAGAGTATCTCGATCTTCTTCGCGCATTGACTAATTCAAGCGGAGAAACCACGCCTTTGCAACATAAGAATAGTAGAGAAATGACAAGTATGTACAGAGACAATAGAGGGGCGCGTAATTATGTCTTGTTGTAAATAAACGCCGTTAAAATTTATATTACTACTAAATAAGCGCACCAGAATAGGCTGTGATCTTTGAGAGGCTGTTGTCTCATACTCTCATTGCTTGCCTTTTCGTGTAGAAGGGATGTAGTGCTAGTCTAACTATACATGTATTTGTGTTGTAAAACTTAATTGTAAAAAGGCGATTAGCACATACCGGCATGATAAAAAACTTGTTGTCATTTACTTGTACATTATTAAGACTTCTTATGTAATTATTATGTTAGGCGCTACAATTGTTTTGTATTGTAGTTGCGTATCACGTGATCATAACATTGTTGACAGTGGTTGCTTTAAAATTCGATCCTTCACGATCGTTCTGCGAAGTCCAGTACGAAGAGGGGAACAACGGCTAATCGATTTCTTACATGTATCTCGGTCTGTACAGTAGAGTCTCTCACGATTATTAGAGATAGAGTGGTAACACCTGACGTCACAGTCGTTACATAATCACTTCCCTGGGGCAGAAAATGTACGCATACCATTGGGGCACAAGTTTACTTTGCCTGAGGTTTGTTGAGACTGTACATGTCTTTCTAAATGAAACCACGTTGTCAGGAACAAAGAAGAGAGTAGTATAACAGATATTCAAGTAGTGCAGGTTAGTTTGATCCGTGCTGGGCGAGTTATGACTGATAATTGTGTGGGAAGCCGTTTTATCCTTTTAACCTGGGTAAAACCAACCTGACAACAAGATTGGGCAGAGTTTGTCTCTGTGCCCACTGTGGGCATTTATTATTGATTTATATTATTATCAAAGCTACTAGCTACCTTTTAAACCAACCTGATGCCCAAGTGATGTTTTTCATCATGTTTCCCAACTTCTCATCTATGTCTTGAGTAAGTTTCATTGCGAATGGAGCACCAGAAGCCAAGTTGCAGCCTCTTGAAGGTGCTCCACCATTGAATTTGCCCCACTTTTTGCCCTGCGGAAGTTGCAGTTACACATTTTAACGTAATTTTGTGACGTAAAAGTTATCGCTCTATTGGACCAGGGTAAAAATTTTACTGCTATATTTAGAGGTTGCAGCATTTGTATATCTTAGTATCTTAATAAATAATCCTCCATGATCACTAATCACTAATAGTGCAGTGAAAACTGGTCATTATTCAGGTACAGACAAAATTTTCTGACCTAGCTTATTAAGGAGGTGGCTGCATTTTGCGGCCTTAAAATGGTAAGAAGCATGCTGTTCTAATTGGCTATAGAGATGGATTAAGTGTGAACAGTGTATGAGACCGTGAGTACCGGCAGCAAGGGGGCAGCCAATCTGTTAGAGCACCAAAGGCACTGCTTCAGACATAGGTAGTTGGCTGTCAGCCCAATGTGTAAAAATTTTCACTTTTGGTCCTTATAAGTGAAAGTGATGAAGTCATTATCCATAGGATATTATATTTTTCAGAGTATCCCTTCAGTTCTACTATATAGTAGCCAAGCATAAGATGAACATAACACAGCATTCCAGTGGTTTAGTGGTGACCACAACACTGCCTGAGTTAAACTGTGGTGAGATTTGAGACTACCAGAAGCCCTGGAATGCCTTGAACACATGAAATACCAAATATCTAATGCCTGGCTTTCATCCACAGTGGACCTGTCTTGGTGGCCACTTGTACAGAAGGGGAACAGCTGCCACACAGTCTTGCAAGCGAAACAGTTGCCATACCCCTTAATTATCAATTTTTAAAATTTTGAGCAAAATCGTGCGTGCAAGCAAGTACGATGTTATGCTTTGGCAGTGCCATGTATATGGTAGCCATATCAGATACTGCCTAGCAGTGACACATCATGAGTATTTAAGTCATGAGTTACTTTATCATCCATCTAAATACTATCCCTGAATGTGTCATTTTGTGTACAGAGCAATCTGCCACAAGAAGTGACCTGAGTAAGGTTTCAGCGTATTATTGTTAACCATTAATATTGTTTACCATTGTTAACCATATGTATAGTGAAACCTTACTTAGTGTCCACCTCTTCAATAAGACCACCTCATTATATTGGCCACCTATAGAAGGTTCAAAATATAGATAAACAGTAGTTTATGACCTCATTAATAAGGCCACCTTGTTATTCAGGTCAAATTATTTTTGGTCCCAGAGCTGGCCCTATAAATGAGGTTTCACTGTATTTATGTGCATTTTTATTTTTTGTAACTTTTCTTCTTCAGGTTTACTGATGGGCACTATGAAGCATTGTTGACTGGTCCATAAATAATGTGGTGACTTGAAATGCTAAAACGGTACGTAGCATGTCTTGTATGCACATGTTGTAATGTGTCCACACATCTTAGAAATATTTATAACTGTATTCTCTATAACTACTCAGTTCCATTGTGCCACTGGGTCATAAGTGGGTTGAGTATGGATCATCCAGAACATTTGGGTCACATTTTGTCCTGGCCAAGTGGATCTCATCCACTGACAGAATATACAAGATGAGATCACTGCATAAATTACGGTGGAACTTGTTTATTGCCACCTTTACTCAATAAGCAGGTAGCAGTGTATAAATTCTCAATTTGGAATTGGCTTTTCAAGAGAGGTTGTATTTCTATACTGGTGGCCCATTAAGACAGGTTGTACTGATGGAGTGTGCATACTAGAGATGCAACAATATCCTCCACTTAGTGTCGTTTGATAGTGATACAATGGAGACTATGTATTGTTGTAAACTATACTATTATATTGCAACTCTAGCACATATATAACAGGAATGTTTGTTAACTGTTTAGACATACTGGAGGCACACCCATGCACTCATCTGGATTCTACAAATGGAGTCATACCAACTTATGACTGCACTTATTACTCGTTACTCCCACTGTGTTTGGATGAATATACATGCCATCGTGTGAGACTTGCTACCATGGCGGGCCACTGGAGAAGATTTTCATAGCAGTTATATCACAGTCATTGTTGTACAATTCTTACATTATTGTTGTGAAAACTATTTGGTATTCATGTGTCCTCTGTATGTTGTAATTTCATGTGTAATTTTTGTGTGGGGGTGCTATAAAATGCATGGTGACAATTGTAAACTTTTCAGGTGGTTTTGCACACTTCCTTCAGCTACATGTGTTAATTACTTACAGCTTGTGTCAACAACTGGTAACCGCAGTTGTGCTCTGCGTCATTCTTTAAGCCGCGCCCTTAGAGAGCAAATTACGTGGGGGCGACTAATTTCAAAATCGAACGATGGTATGCAGCACCATAGATTATAGACTATAATCTATGGCAGCACACTTCTCTTTGTGGCTACATGCACTGATCAACTACACACAGCGCCAGTTCATCAATAACCAGTGACCGCAGTTGTGCTCTACGTCATTCTTTAAATTCCGAGTTAAATTCTTACAGAGAGCAAATTATGCGGGGGCGATTAAATTCAAATTTCAAACTAGCCATTCTCGAAAAAATATGTTTCAATCTCAACGAAATTTTTAGAACAGTTTAAAGACACATTGCCCTACATGCCAAGCGAGTATTGCAGAAAACAACAATATGGGGCTTGTATTTGGCCTCTAGGTCGACTGAGGACGACTGAAATTTCGTTTGGTGCTGAAATTATGACTAGGGTAATGGCAAGAGTTAATAATGGGAGAGGAGAGTGTCTAACGCAATAGAGCATTTTCAACACGTGATCTACATTACGTAACTTCAAATATCGCCTACGCGTCCGCCATACTGGTGAACCAAGCACTGGTGAACCATATAATAGTTCGCTCAGTATTGCGTGTTTACAGTATTCTTCTGGCAGTGGAGAGAAGTCATGGTTGCTGTGGAAGAGAATTGCATCTTTGGCAGTGCTTTAGAAGGCAAGGAGGGTGATTAATAAGCACGAAAGGTGCCGGCCGACTGAAAGAAGCCGTTCTTTATAAAGAATCTCAAGGGAATTTCTCCGTGTTAAACACCCGTTATTTGGTATCCCTGACAAGAGTGATCATTCCAGTGTGTAGTGGCTCAATGTCAAAGGACTGGGATGGTGCTGTTCAACATTTCCGCGTAAGGGAGAGCACTACTGAGCTATAGTTGTTATATTGTAGTTGTTCAGCGAAACAACTCGCAACAACCTTGTTGGCCTTCTCTGCTCCATCTCTAGTTAGTAAATGTTTTGTTCATGGTATGGAGACCAGACTGTATACAGGCATATTCAAGAATGGGAAGAACACATGTATCAAAACAATAGCATTTAGCTAACTGCTTAAACCAGACATTTTGCTATGTTAATTCAGTTACATCATAAGGCCCCTTACTGAATTTGCCTTTGCAGTGATCATGTTGATACCTGTATGCTGTGCCCATTTTAGGTTGTTGTCCAGCAATAACAACATCCAGGTACAGCACTTAGTATGGCTTACTAGGTGTTGGATAGGCTTGGGTTGTCAGAACTAACATGAAAGTGAGACAACTGTAATTATGACTGCTGAAATATGCCCAGTAAATGCAAATCTCACTAAGCCGGATTTTACTGAATGCCACATGTGTTCTGTTCTTGATAGCTATGCCGTGGTGGTATGACTAGACACTTGGTCTTATTGGACAATTTACAGATAATATAATAGTTGTTTCTCCATGGCGAGTTCTGCACACAAACAGAGTTGCGTGAAGATCTTCTGCACACCTGCATGTAAACTCAAGTGTCATGATCAACTACATGCAAAATTTGAGTAGTAGACTAGATAGTACAGTGGAACCTCTCTCAACAAACTCCCCGAATTAAGGACACAATAAAAAAACCTCCATATTGACAAAAATTTTGGTCCCAACATGTCTGGTCAATACATTTTTACCTCTAAAAGAGGAAAACCTCTATATTACAGCAAAAAGTGGCCAAAACTTCTCAGTCCCAATGTCCATAATAGAGAGGTTCCATTTTAGATGTCCAGAAAATGTTTATACAACAGATGGATCAGTCCACACATTTGTGTCATTTGTAAGATTTGCTGTTTTGTTATAGAAAAACAGCCATATTCTTGGACTCCATGCATGCACTGTTTACCAGAAAACCAGTAGCTATCTGCAATTTAATGACGTAAACAGTACACACATCAGGGAAATCGATCACTTCTGATTAAATGTTGTCATGTCTGTCCATGTGTCCCATCAGCAGTAGTTTAACTTCTCACATCTACGTATACTGGATAAGCCACAGTTATGACAGTCATGTCAGAAAGGTTTATTGTATTAACCACCACTGAGACTCACCACTTTACAGTTGTGAAGTGGATCACCCAAAACTATAATATTCATGAAGTTCTTGCATTTAGTATATAATGATTATTGTACATGTTTGGTTTTGTAAGTTTTTGCATTTGTATACGTCTGAGGGGCAGAGACAATTAGTATAGTGACCCATCTATTATCCGAACCCAGAGTGTGTTCAAATAATTGAACTAAAATTGAAGTTCATTCATTTCTGTACAGAACTGTTCAATTATAGAATGCTCACTTATTCTAACAAAACACTGAATCATTTCTACAGTTCGTGTATGGCCGTAGGACCACTAATAAGTCATCAAACATAAAGACACTTTAACATATTCAGTCTCATCACCTCAGCAGTAATACTTAAAAGTATAGCATTGATTGCAAGGTCTGTGAATGACACCTCCCAGAGTCTTCCTTTCAGCAATCCCATTTGCAATATGTGCACTGAGTATTTCTAGGTGACAGCTGGCTACATATACAATGGACCAAAGAATCATAGAACATCATAGCTAAGCATTTTCTATCATGGAACAATTAGTAAAACATTTACAAAGATATAAAGAGCTTATATCTCACTAAAAATCAGGCTGAGCCTGAACCATGCACACTCAGTAGCTCGAACTCAGCTACAGTGGATCTGCTGAGTTAAATCCCGGGCGTTACTCCAGCCAGTAGCCAATACCTTTAGTAACAACAGCAAACAGAGTAACGAAACTTGTCCGGAATAGCCTTTAAGAGAAATTCCAACTTGTTGCGAGGCTCTATTTTTAGTCCACCCCTTCGTGCAGTTACTAATCAACCTTGTAAAGAATTACCAGAGGTGTACTTCTCTTCCACTTCTAGTATGAATTCTCTTCACCGCCAGAAGAATTCTGTAAACACGATACACTGAGCGAACTATTACACGGTTCACCAGTACTAGTGGTTCACCAATATGGTGGACGCGTAGGCGAAACTTTAAATTACGTAATGAAGATCACGTGTTGAAAATGCTCTATACAGAGCCGTTACAAATGATTCGGCGTGATTCAAAGGGCTTCCATCAGATGTGTTAATATGCGAAAGTATTTACGAAGGGCGCACGCATTAGCATATAAAAATACTTGGTATCGAATGTGTTCACACGTGAGTATCAACTCAGTACTATGGCGGCGTCGAGTGCAAGTAAAGCGTGTGCAAAAGAGCGTTCAACAAAGAGAGGCAGCAAGCGAAAAGGAACAAATGGTGGTGATGGCTAGACAGCGCCGGACAATGCAAGCAAAAAGAAGCGACGAGTAGATAAGGTGCTGCCGAAGAAGAATCGCACTGAACTGGTTAAGATTATGAAAGCAGTAGCTCCACTTAGTCTAGTTGAAGAAATGCGGAGTGATATCGAAGAGCAGTTTAAAGGTAGTGGACTAGAAGAATTTACTAGGAGATTTTTTGAAAACCCTGAGCCAATGTTGCAAATCGTGACACACCATCGCGACACCTTCGCTGTTCTCTACGAAAAATATAAACCCATGAAGAACTCGTTTATGCAATTCCAGTTGGATTGGTATGCAAGGTGCAGTGCATTTCTTCTAGAGGAGCAATATACATTAGCAGCCATCAATATTTCAGAAAATGATGCTGGGTTTTCTGAAATAGTGACCATCAGAAATAGTTGGCTGGAGTTTTGCAAAGCATGTAATACTCCTGTGCCAACCAGCAATCCTATAATGTTGGCTGTATCATCAAGGCTCTACAGGTTTCTTCTCGACCAAGTCTCAAGTTTTCAAGACTCTTTAATAGAAAAGTGTACCACGGAAATTGATCAAACCAGTTCCAGCATTACTGATGGTGACGATGTGTACTATCGTTTTGGTGGGGCAACAATCTGTAGTATGCTTAAGAATCGATACAAGGCAATTAAAAAATGTGATAGTACCAAGAGAAATATGTTGTCTGTAGAAATTTCTATGTTGCAAGCCATGAAAATGAAAGATAAATCTACTATTCCAGCGTATTTGAGTTATCGTGACAGGGGGTTTTTGTATTTTCCTGACAATAGCTTGATACCATTTCTACATAATTTTGATGATACTTTGAAGGAAGTAGTAAATGAGGAAGGATTTCGTAAACATGGAGACTATTTAGTTAAGGTTTGTGTTGAATGTACTTCAGTTTTTGGCAAATATTTGGTTCCGTCTTACATATAATTTTGTTTAATAGGCTGGACATGAAAAAGTTAAGGAATGTACAAGCCTCAGGGAGGAATTTATCAGTGTGCTAAAAGCACTTGTTCCCTCCATGGTACAAGATGCTGACAGTGAGCTGGCAATGATGAATATCTATGAAGAACTGTCCAGAAAATTGTGTAATACACAAATACAGGAATTTGTATCTGCTACAAAACAAGACCTAGCTGCTAAAAAAGGATTAGCATTGACTACAGATACTAACTTACGCACAACACTATTAGCACATCATACAAAGTTGTCAACTATAAGAAAACAATGACAGATAAATTTTTAAACAACAAATTATTTTATGAATTTCCATATGATTTCTTGTGGAGGGGCAATTCCATGTAGGTCAATGTTTCATCCCGGTAGCCAACTCCACTGTGGTGTCCTGATGCACACTGCTGGACCAGATGTGCACACCTTGCTGTCACATAATTGCAAGAATCAAGTTTTCCTCCAGCATTACGTTTAAACTGGCTAAAAAGGCTCTCAACTGCAGAGCCAGATATTCTCAATGGAGACACAAAATAACCAGGATGTTTTGCAAAAAAATCTTTACAGAATGCTCTAAAGCTGTAAACATCGATGCGTAGCAAGTCCCAGGCTATATAAAAGTATTAGTATAGATTGTTTGTAAAACAATTGACTAACTTACTTTGCCATGACAAAAAAGACTTCTGATTCGATGAAACATGTGGATAGTCCGAATCTAAAGTGTTATAAATATGATCGTATGTAAGTATAATATATAACATCAATTGTTTACCTTCCTCAAGTAGTGTAGACAGCCATGAGGTAAAATGTTTATACCCATCATCGATGTTCTGTAACACAGGAGAATCCATGTTGTCTACTTTATCATGTGATAGAAATCCACTTTCAAATAGCTTGTGACATGCTTGCAGATACTCCCAAGTTTCATTAGTAGTATCGGAATCAGCTGGCGGTGGGTCTTGATTGGTGTACCAAAACAATTCTCCCAGGACTTGCTCTTGCTGTAATACTACTTAAAATTAAATACAGTGTACAAGGAAATTTACCTGCATGATCTTGGCTGGTGAAACGTTGAGTTTAGTCCAAGAATCCCTAACAACATGGACCTCTGTCAAACGTGGCACCATCCTGGTCAGATTCTGTTTAGCCCGGCTTACTTCTCGTTGGTACATAGCTATAATGGAATTCCATCCAAAAACACCATGATGTTGGCCACGTTTGAACAGTTTTGTTCCACCACTCTTGGAGGAAAAGAGCGCATTTATCATATTTTTGAGCTATACAAATAAAAAGAAAAACAAATGAATATTATACGATTCATTAATTATGACTGGATTTGCAAAACGGAACCAGTTTCACACACAAAATTTGACCAATTTTGTAATTTGCATTCAGCTGTCTGAAATTTTTCATGTCCAGCATGTTTGGCTACATGTTGATACAAAAAACACCTTAACCAGATTGAAGGGTTGACTGTGAGTACAGGTTGTTTACTTGCATGTAAAATGTGTGGAAAAGTACCTTTTTACAAATCCAGTTACAATTTTTAATACAAATTACCTGGTGAGTAGGGCATATCATCCAATAGATAAGCCACGGAGGATTGAAAGGATTAACCATCCACGGTTTGACATCATATATATCATTACTGGCAGTATCAGATATCACTGAATAAGCACCAGAATGTCCATGACTTAACTTAATGGTGGTAAGGTTGGCAGGACTACCATCGCAGACAATCAAGCTGGTTCTCAACCCACAAGTCTGGAAAAGATGTACTGTTTCTAACACACACGACAATATAAACTGTGCATCCACCGATTCCTTCGATGTAAAGTAGGGCCCTACAATGTCGTAGCTGCTGGTGAGATCTCGCCATAAGAACTGAAGTATGTAGGAAGTCTGGCCTGGTGAATCCGGTTCCTTCAAAACTCTGTAGATGTCATTAAGGGACGACATGTCCTTGTTAGTCATAGCCAACCCAGAAAGTTTATGACTCCTGGAATTCCATATTAGCTGGCATGTCACCTTCACCTCATCAAATATCATTACACCGTCACTCTGCGGCTTGCGTTTCCCTAGTAAGTATATTAATAGTCAAACTGGTATGACAAAACAGAAAAGTTGAACTACCTTGTTTCTCACATTCTGCTTTAAACATTACATACCGAGCCACCTGATCTGCAATACACTGGTTACTTACACCAGGTTCATGTAAAAACGTTCCAGTGTACGATTGCAGTGTAGACCGCGACGGAAGTTGAAGAATTTTGAAACTTTTCAGAGCTTCGTATGCAGCAGGACTTCGGGTAAAAATAGCCAACGCTAAATAAAACACACAAATTAGAATTTAACTTATTACTGCAATATCAAACATACCAATCCTAATTGTGATCATGCTCCACTGGTTACTCCGTTTTCCAGTTACTAAAACACAATATAGATCACTGATATAAGTGTCATGTTTTGCCTCTAGATACTCACCATTTCTATCTTGATCTACTTTAAACTGAGCTAGTTGTTGTCGTTTATCTGTTGTCCACACCTCTCTTATTTGTGTGCCTACCCCATGATTATCTCCTTCAGCAAAAACCTTCTCCAATTCAGCCTTATCTACTTCTTCAACTTTATTTAAAATTGCACACATCTCTTCGTGTTGCTCATCTGCCAGTGTTATTTCGGTCCTTTCATATTTGGTAAGTTTTCTTTTATCATTGTTTCTCTCTGTGAGGGCGTTTTGCTTTCGTTTAGGCTGGCTAGCTGGAGACATAAGACAGTTTGGCTTTTGAAGATGGAAGCTGTCGTTTTATTTTCTTGGATGGGCTTTCTGACACTGTGAGCTTTCGCCTAGAATTAAGACGATTCTTCATGCATTTACAAGAAGGACACATCACTTCTTTAGCAAATTTATCTGCTAAGGGTGCATTTGATGGAAGCTTATACCAACGTGCACAGTTTACGGAATCTACACGTTGGTAGGGAGCTATAGAATATCGCACACATCGTAGGTGGTAGCGAATTACTTTGTGATAATATTCTTCATACAGGTCCCACTCAATGCCGGGGCAAAATTTGTAAGATGACTGGTCTGAAAACATATTACACAGTTCATGGACTTCTTCATCAGTGCTTACTGATCCAGACTGAATAACAACACCTAGAACATTCACCACATACTCCTGGTCCTTGATTATCAAATGAATCCTGGATGTATGCCCAAAAGGAGGATGGTGGTGCATCTCTCGCTGCGTAATAGTTAAAATTGGCTGTCTATCTTTACTGGAAAAGCCTGTTACAAATGCTAAATCTTCGAATTCCTTTTCCAGCTGAAGGCAGAGTCGATCCAATTGTAGCACACTGTCACTTCTCGTCGTCTGAGACATCTCTTTAAAAATTGTTTCTGTCGATAGTTCCGTTTCCATTTGGCCACTTTCCTCGCCTCTATCGTTTTCTTCACCTCTATGGTCTTCCTCGTCTCTATCTTCTTCCTTGCCCAAGTCCTCGTCTCTATCGTCTTCCTCGCCTCTATCTTCCCCCTTGCCCAAGTCCTCGCCTCTATCGTCTTCCTCACCTCTATCTCCCTCCTTGTCCAAGTCCTCGTATCTGTCGTCTTTCTCGCCTCTACGCACAAAAAGCCTCGAAGTTGCTGGAAAAGCATACGCACGATTGGGCGTAACGGATTCCGCCATGTGAGAATTCTTTCTTGAACACTTATCTTCTTCTCCACACTACTGCAAACGATATTCAACAATACGGCTGCACTGGCGCATGAAGCAGACGTGACGATCACAGTAATTTTTCACCTGTATGGTATTCGATAATTTACGAAGGTTTACGGAGAGAAGCCCTTTGAATCACGCCGAATCATTTGTAACGGCTCTGTATTGCGTTAGATACTCTCCTCTCCCATTATTAACTCTTGGTAATGGTGTATGGTGAAATCAATGATGTGAATCTTGAGGCGATCGAGATAGTACTGAAGCGATAGCAGGGCAATCAGTGTTCGGAATGCACAAAGGAACGTAATGCATGCACCTGCGGTTGCATCTAACCATATGCGAAAAAAAACGAAACATCCCCGTTCATGTTGGCAATCTCGATCACGAAACAGTCGGCATGGATTTGCTTCACTGCTTGTGTGGTAGTTACTAGTGACACGATGAGTTTAACTCTAGAGTTTCAGAGCGATAGCGTAAAAGACGGGTGAGTTATAGACAAGCCAAATTTGACAACGTTCGTTCCTGTAAAATCCTCACGTTAGTGGTCGCGTAATTTATTGTCTGCGGCGCGCGTTTCTGCTTTACTGGCCGCGCGACTCACTACCGTGAGTCTTGATGAGAATGTTTAAAATTTTTATAACAAATATTTTTTGCACAAAAATAAAGTGAATCACAGTATCAATTAGAATATATTAGGGATTTCTTTTAAAAATTGCTAGCACTATTATTTACACTAAACATAAATATAATCCTACAAGAGGTTGGACTATAAGTTAACCTATTACTTACTTAGTGCAGTACATTACATACAGATGTCTTTGTATCATTTGCTGTTGCCAACTCTGATAGCTTCTTTCTAATAGCTTGTGAAATATCTGAATTATCCTGGCTGCCATGCTTTTCTGTAATCTCCAAGAACTTGTAAAAGCTATCAGTGCAGTTTTCAAATCCTGCACTTAATGGATTGGCCACTCTGCTCAATAGTAGTGTAGCTGCTCTGATTGAAGGTGTGGTCGGTTTGGTAATTTCATCTTCATCTATTGTAGAAATAATTTTATTTGGCACAAAGTGAGTAGCTAGTCGTTTAGCAGTGGGAGATATACTGTCAACTAGTTTGCTGTAGTATTCAATGAACACTGTATACTCAGGTATCTGGCTAGCTACAGTGAAACAATTATGCATCTGGTTCACATTAATTTTGTTGCTGCTGCTATATAATCTGAGTGGAACACGTAATTTTGAAGTCTGTTCACATTCACTCAATATAATATGTATACATTCTCCATACAAATGTTTTGTATAACCTGATCATTTTTCCATTGTCACATACAGACGTTCGCCCCTACTTTAATTAAACACTGCACTTTGTAGCTCAACACTGCATTTGTGCAAGTGGTCAGGGTATTAAAAAGCAATGCTTTCATAGCTGTATTACATTAAGCCCAAGTTTCCTCAATACTAATCTATAGGATATTTTTAAATTTTTACATGTAACTCTTTTCTCTTTTGAGTTGTGTCAAACCCTTTATGTCAGTGTTTAAAGTCCTACTGTATAAATGTTTAACATATTTAGTAAGGGAGAAGAGACAATATAGCATAATTTTATTACCATAATGTAGAAAGATTACAGTTAACGTAGCCATTATAATAGTGAATATATATAGCACAGCTTGCAACTACAGCTTACATACCTTCAATGCCTAACTGATTATTGGATGAGACAGCTATCTCAGGACTGGATGGATATTGCATTGAAGGCCCTGATGTGTCTGGAGTGACTGTTAATGACAAGTTGTACACAACAAAAACAACACCTTTATTATTTATTTGTTAAAACCATGTATATAACATTGTGCATGGCATCATATGTATGTGCATACATGCAATTAATGAACATAACAGTACATTGTACCTACCTGTATAACTGTTGACAATTTCTCTAGTTTCGGCAAGTTTTACTCTAATTTCTCGAGATAACTTCTCAGTTGCAATATTACCATGATTTTCCATGATAGCAAGAACCTTGTGGAAACATTCATGGCAAGTGCTACTTTGCAATAAGACTGATATCCTATTTAGGAGAAATTCAACTGCTACAACTGATAAGGTAGTGGGTTTAGTAATCTCCTCGTGGTCTGTTAGTGAAATGATGTATTCTGATACAAAGTAGTGAAACAGATTGCAATCTAGTAAAGTGTGCACTAGTTTATTATAGTAGTCAATAAACACTTTGAACTCTGGTGACTGATAATCTGTATAATACAAAGCACATGTTTAATTTAACCTGGTGCGTGCATGTGTAGTATTAATGTGCATGCCACACCCAAATAAGCTTCATCAGTTAAAGTATACACTGTGAAAAATGAGGGATATAAGATGGTATTTCCAGTGGCTTATTGAATACAGAAAAACTTGTAGTATACTAACAATCTCTTGTAAGGCTTTAGTTAATGTGTTAAACATACTGAAACCACATATGTGATGGTATAGTGTGGGCATTATATTAGATATAAGCTATTTCAGGTAATGTGGTAAATAGACTGAAACCATATATGCAATAATATAGTATGGATTAGGCTAAAGTACAAGATGAGTATAATACAGGATTTATATTAAGGCTTATTTGTATTCAATAAGCTACTGGAAATACCATATGTGACTGGATCTACGAAAACCGTTCTTATCGCCCAAGACAGGAAGTTTGATTTTTTCACACAAACACAAAGCTTAATGAATGCACTATCAAGTTTCACTGCCACAGTCGACCAGAGTAAAGTGGTCTGCTTTTGCTGGCTGCTTTTCTAGAGCACAGTGGCGAGCCGTACAAGTGGTCTGGGGTCTTGATGGAGCCCTGGCCGACCAGGAGATGGCTGTGTGTGGCTGTACAGCTCTGTGGTGTTGGACAATGACCTGTGCTGTAAACTTCCTTTCATTTTAGCCAGTTCTGAGCCCTGAATGGCGTATAACTTGGCCTAATTCATCCTAGCACGTCTCTTTTCAATTTTTGAACACCATCTTGCCCGCCTTCCAGGGCCCCCGCCTCCCACCCCTTCTGGAGCTCGCCTGATACAGACAACCTCGGTTTAAAAACTATCTAAAATGGCGGGAAACTTAGCTGTTGACTACTTCTTCAGTGGATGATCAGGAAGGTAAGAAATTGTAGTGAAACGTGTGAAAATTTGGTATGCGTAGCTACCACCATTGGCCAGCTACAACACACAGAATATTTAAAACCGACGTTTCTCGATACTTTTAAATGGGCAATAAGACCGGTTTTCCCAGAGACAGTCACATATTATATCCCACCTTTTTCACAGTGATATAGTATACATGACCCAGTCTTGGAAAGCCGGTCTTATCGCCTATTTAAAAGTATCGAGAAATGACGGTTTTAAGTATTCAGTGTGTTGTAGCTTGCCAATGGTAGAAGTACGTGTACCAAATTTTCACACATTTTACACCAATTTCTTACCTTCGATAGTTTTTAACTTGATGTTGACTCTACCACGCGATATCCAAAAGGGTGGAAGGCGGGGACCAGAGATGGGCAAGGGACTGTTTAAAAAATTAAAGAGGAAGGCATATTAGGCTACGTTGTGAGCCATTCGGGTATCAAAACTGGCTAAGACGAAAGGACATTACAGCACAGGCCTTTATTCAACACCATGAAGCTGTAAAACCACACACAGCCATTCCCAGGCTGACCAGAGCTCCATTGGGGCCCCAGACCACTCATATGGATCACCACTGTGCTTGGGAAAAGCAGGCCACTCAAGTCTAGATTATGAAATTTGATAGAATATTCATGTAGCTTTGTGTTCTTGGTGAAAAATCTAATTTGTTGTCATCAGTGATAAGACCAGTTTTCCCAGACCCAGTCACATATATAGTGCATAGACGAGCTTCAAACTTTAGATTTGAAGGTTTGGTGGTAAACTTCTTCTCTCTCTCCACACACACACACACACACACACACACACACACACACACACACACACACACACACACACACACGCGCGTGCACACACAAGCACACATACATGCACACATACACGCACACACACATGTACACACATGCACACACACATGCATAAACACACACATGCATAAACACACACATGCACATGCACATACACACACAACCACCACACACAAACACACACACACACACACACGCACACACACACACACATACGTACACACAAAGCAAAGCTAGGCAAAGCAAAGCCTTCAGCTACCATGCTTTTTGGAACTGTTATGCCTACCCAGTGGATCAGCACTGAGACAATTGTGTGCTACTCAGGTGCTATGAGTCAGCAAAAGCAAATCCACCTAGGGCAGGGCAAGTAACCCGTGGTAGGCTGTATCATGTCTCACAGGTGAAGGTGTGGGCACCCAAAGTCCCACCTGGACCTTCACCCACTAACTATGGACAGTTGGTGTGCACGCACGCACACACACACACATGGATGCACAATAATAATTTATGTACTAGAGCATAATCTCAACCCAGCCTAACTCATGACCTGAAGCAACTATATATATGTGTGTGTGTGTGTGTGTGTGTGTGTGTATCACTCTGACTTTGAGGCAGCTATCTTGGATTGGTCATGCAACCTTAGTAAGTTGCAGAAAAACTGCTGGAAATTATACTAAATATTGTAGCCTTACAACATTGGAGAGTTGTAGTTTACTGCTTACCAGTCTGACTCTGAGTTGCAGTTTGACTTTGATGTGTAGTTTGCTTGAGGTACTGTTTATCCTATAATAACAACCATTTAATGAGTATGCAGTTAACTTCATTTTCCTACATACCTCAGTAAACCAAACTACATGGCTGTGCTTTAGTTCTGTTGGAATTGTGCTTCCACATCTACACTGTGCATAATCAAAGGGAGGAGTTAGTTTAGCAAGCTCTGCAAAGTGTTCCTCTTCCTTCTCTACACACTGACAATGAAAACCATATCGGATTCTCCCATGATTAAAATTTAACTGTACGCAAACAATTGCTAAAGCACTTCCTAGAACATCTTGCACTGTGAGATGGATAGGATGTTGTAGGTATTGCTCAGACTTGGTGTGCCTGATCTGTATTTCTAGGTAAGACAGCTTATCCATTAATGACAAACAATATGCACCAGGCAAGCGAAAAGTAGTCAAGTTACTGTACGTATGGTAAGTGTCTTTTTTGAAGAATAGAGGATTCCAATCTTTTGGCAATTGTTGAATAATTTGGACCACTAAGCAGCAGAAAAATCCTCGTGGTAAAAGGTTAGATATAAACTGAATTAAAAGAGGTTCACCTTGTAGGTAGCCATATTGGGATAATATATCACCACTCTGTGATTGGCTAGTACAAGTTGGCAGTACATAGGGAATAAAATAATCATCGCCTGCACCATCGTCTCTTTGTATGGGAGCTATTATCTTCATTTCAACTAGAAGAGATAGAAAATACTCTTCTTTGAGTTCTTCAGTCCAATTTAATTCCTGGAGCAGTTCTTTTGATAGAATTCCATCGTATTTCAGCTTGTTTTTAGCACGTATGTTAGAAGATGGCCTAAAAGTCCAGCTCACTATGCTACTAAGTTTATCAAACAGCCACTGATGATCAATAATCACATAATCACATAGGCCTGGTACTTCAGAATAGTACAACAATACACCCAGCAGGTGGTGATATAATAAAGCACTCTTGATTTGTTCAATGTCAGTGATCAACTTGCTGCGTAGTGCAATGGAAATGCATTCCTGAAATGATATGTAAGATTTATTTTGCTTGGAACACACTTGTCGTACTTCAAGTTCAAACAACATCCAAGTGATTGGCAACTCATACACCTCTTTCTCTGATGCTAACATTTCAATCTTATTACGAATAAGTTCAGCAATTGGATCTTCAGCCTTGTCACTCCCAGCTGTAGTATTATTAACTGGAAATAAAATACCGCCTTCTTTGTTTTGCCAAACTGCAGCTTTGCAGTCAAGAATTTCAACCATCTCAGTTAGTGTATTATCAGTAGCCTGAATACTTTCTGAGGTAACTCTGTCTGAATGTGTTCCAATGCAACAAAGGTAAGAGGTAGTGTTCTTTCCCTGAGTTTTGACCAACTGTGGAACTTGACATGATGGCTTTTCCAAAGAATCATTAACTGACGACATTAGAAACTTGATCATATCAAGGTTGGAATACCTCAAATGATAAGGTTCGAATATATGTTGACCATGCTCACTGTATTCTACTAACACTTGCTGTTTAAGGCCCTTAGACAGATCATGAACAATGAAATTCACCATAGGATTGACATTAACTGTTGGTAATAAGTGTATATATTCAGGTTGGCCGCCTGTATCCAGTAGAGTGATAATGTTTAAAACTTCCCCAGGACGGTGGATAAGTTTATTTACCGACAAATGGGAATGGAGAGCATCATTGACTACAGTGTCAAATGTTTCCAAATGATCACTTTTAACTTTAGGTTTAGAAAACCAACTGCTTATTGATTGAGATACTGAACTTGGAGGGTTGGCAAGTGCAGTATTTTGGTTTCCAGGTGATGGCGGCTTGTCAAGTTGTTTGGGACTCTTGACAGCATTATCAGTTTGTTTGTGCTTATTATCACTACTACTGCTACGCTGTGGTGCATCGACTGATGATGGTTTAGCTTTTGCTGGTACAGACCTTCTTGATGAAAGCAAAACTTGTCTAAAATATGCAATCTCTGAAGCAATGTCCATTTCAAACCAAACCACACCTTTAGTGTCTACTTCTTTTGATCCTAGCAGAACACCTTTTCTGACTGATACAGCATGTCTAGCATTAACAACGCCAGTGCTGTGGTGCACCTTACTGATTTTGTTTTTCATTAAAAGATTGCTAAAACTAGTTTTACCAGCTGCACCAGATCCAGTAAAAAGTAATTTGATGAATCGCACAGGTATTTTTCCACCTTGTGATTTAGCTCTATCAAGATTCCTTTGAAGCATGCCAGTAACATGCTTCTGTAACACAAATGAAATATTGTACTTAAACAACCATTATTTTTTTCCAACTATAGTATGTTCACGTTGAGCTGAATCCTGAAAAACAGCTAAAAATTAAAGTGGATTTTTCTCAATAGAGTTAACATATTAGCCAACCAGATGATCATTGGTAACAGCAAAGGTGTCATGAACAGACATGTACAGTTTGGCTCCACTACAAGTTCGAGAAAGGGCCGTAATGGACATTGTAGTTATATGGCTTCCCCATAGGAAATGTATTGTGAAAATTTTGACTGGCCTTAAATATTATGTCAAACATTTGAACAAAAAGATTTTGAAATATTTTTTAGCGGGTCAAGCAGTACTACAAATGAGCCAAATTTCAAGATTGTGTCTGCTTGCATCCATGAGTTATTAAATGTTTTTGAGGATTCAGCTCAACGTGAATGTACTATAAAGTACGTCATAAAAACAACACATGATTCTCCTGTTTGACTAATATGTACATAGGAACCATTCAAAGATGGATGCCATTGGGGAATTTATATTCTTCCTTCTTAAAGCAGGTGTGCACCCACAGCCAGTCTTTTATCGGCTGGTTGTGGGTGCACACCTGGTTTACTGAAATTGCTTTGGCCAAAACTGTGTGTCTGCATGTTTGCATGTAGGTATGTCTGTCCAACACCCATGTGAGCAAACAGGCTTTGAGCTACATTAACTTTGTTGGCTCCATGAAGTGGTAAGCTGCTATCACAGAGACTATACTAGCAAGGAATGGGAGATTGGGAGCTGTGTGCTGTAGACTTTTATTAGCCTGAGGACATGAAGTCGCAGGGCCTTGCTGTAGCTCCCATGATTCATGGTCAGCAGGAAGGTTCCTCCACAGCTGCTTCGCGTGGCAACTGCCTGAGCAGACTGAAGGTCATTACTCAACCATCGCCTTCCTTTCAAGGCAGTGGGGGCCACAAAACTGTAAGATCTCTTCCTAATGCAAACCTACAGCACAGCCCATTGTCAAACTAACGCTGCTGCAAATTGTGGGTAGATTGACTGGTTAGCGGAGATAGAAAAAAAGGAGAACTAGGAGGGATCAGGGAGGGCAACAACACAATTGCTGCTCTGGAAATCATGCAGAAATAGCGGGATTAACCAGCCCACTTACACAGAAAACCGCTTTTATTCCTCATGTGTAAAACCCATGATGACTACAAATGCTGCATTGGGGCACCCAATAGAGTGTACGGAGTACAAGGCTTTGCCTTCAAGTTAACCCCTTTTAACCTGCAGTTAAACTTCTATTAACTTTGCCGGCTCCGTGAAGCGGCAAACTGCTATCAAAGAGACCCACAGAGACTATACTAGTGACAAATGGGAGAATGGGACATGTGTAATGCCCTTAGGACACAAAGTTGCGGGTGATTTGTGGCCAGCAGGAAGGTTCCTCCACAGCTGCTTTGAGCAGAAACTGCCTGAGAGGACCGAAGGCAATAACTCAACCGTTGTCTTCCCTTCGAGGCCGTGGGGGATGACAGACCCTCTCAAGCTAGACTGCTGAAGCAGTCTAGCAGTTCCCCCCAGCCTCAAAGCCACAGCACAACAGAGCTGTATTCCTCATTCAAGAAATTACGCATTTGTGCGATTATACTTTGGATAACGAAAAACCATAATTGATTGATGCATACGGTAAGTACATACAGCGACCACTAAATAGGATGTGGAACCATCAAGGGAGATGCCATTACAACCATGTGGATAAGGTGCCAGAACCACATAAATGCTGTGACAGAGTCAAGGAAACTGCGGCCAAGTTCTGAGGATCCAACCAGCCGATAAGATGCAATCTTCTACCGTCCCAATGTCTGGATAGTGGAGTCTTTTATACTAGCCATGGCAGCTGTAGTGGCTGATATTATTCTGCAGCTATGGCCTGCAAAGTTCTGAGCGGGAAGATTAGCTGCTGTCAGTGCTTGACGAGTAGCTATTACAAAACCGGGTTGGGATATAGAGGTGTCCCAGGAATAAAACTTCAGGAGCACTCCCTTATAGTTGCAGATAATCCAGAAGGGCTGAGACTGAACAGAGATCATCTCCTGTCTGCCCTAGAATCACTTTGACATCCACTCTCTCCTGAATCAGATTTGTTTTAGACCTCAGGGAAACAATCATTGGGGAGGCAGGATTATCTACAGCCACATCTGAATCAGAGAAGTGGTCGTTGGGGTCAAACTTGGCATCCTCGCTCACCGTGGTCTTTCCTGAGTAACAGAATGAAAGAAAAAGTCACAACTGTTACTGCCCAGAGTATCACTAAGTTGAAAGAGAGTTGATCAGTGATCTATCACAACTTCATCCTCCTCAATATAAAGGGGGTAATGGGCAAGCGGGTGCATTGAGGATGCCCTTCTTTGCCCTTCTCAAATTTAATCCTCTTGAGAATTTGACGCAGGTGAGACATTTGGTTAATATTGGGCTCTTGGAAGCCATGTGATATCTGAAGCTTGTGTACTCCTGACAGATAAGTCCAAATCATGCCATCTGTGGTGGAAAGACCATGCATGTCATGAAGTAGCACAGTCTGATGTTGGCAGTACAGCAATGGAGAAAACTATTACAGAAGTTCAAGTGACGCCGCTCAGCTGCAATGTAAGTCTTGTGAGTAGAGGCAGCTAGGCCAGCCATGTAGTACCTCTTGGAGGCCACATCCAGCTGAAAAAATGTTGTCACCACTGAGCCCAGTGGTAGTAGACTTAAGGAAAAAATTGGACACTGCATGTGTTATTATGACGTACATGAACATGTAATACAATAGGGGTTGTACGGGTACAATTGCGTATGATATGTACACAGCATGACAGATACAATTGACACAGATAAATGAGGGTAGTACATTAAACAAATGATGGGTAAAGGTTAGCTGACTCTGCAGTACATGTCTTGAATGTCTAGATGCCAACTGAGGCTTCCTTGAACAGCTCAACTCAGAATGAAGAGATCCAAGTGATATACTGAGACACCAGTCTCACCAGGGATGAAGATGCTGGGGTTGGGGAGGAAGCTGCCTGAGAAACTTTGGTGAAGAATTGGTCCAGGTGATTTTTGGAGATAGCATCTGCTTTAGAGTTGAGCCATCCTGGGATGTGAACAGTGGAGAATCAAAAATTGAACTTCCAGGAGGCGCACCAGGTGCATCATGTGCACATCACTGCAATAGATGGAGTTCAGGACTGATATGACGGCTTCATTGTCAACCACAAACTGAATGGATTTCCCAGGCCAGAATCTGCTGAAGGTTGCTGCAGCTAGCACCACCGGTATCATTTCCTTCACAGCAATTGAGAGATGGCGTAGTCTGGGTGTCCACTCAAGCTGCCACTGGAAGTCCTGAACTGCCCTATAGCCCCATGAGCCAGAGGCATCTGAGTAGATTGAGATATTGATCCTGGTCTCAGAGAAGGGAGATGCCATTCCATTGGACTGTGAAAAGGAGCCATCAATTGCAAGCAATATCAACTTGAGCTGGAATTCTAAGGCACAAGACAGTCTGGGTGTAGGCCTGTGCCAATTAGGCAAGCATAATTTTGAGAATAATAGGTCACCAATTTTGTAAGAATAATTCCAGAATTATAGGATAGTTAAAGGAATAATTTTAGAATTATCAGACGTCCACGGGAATAATTGGTGAAATTAAGGGGCACGTCTTTTCTTGATTAGTTAGAAGAATATGTAAAGCTACTAAGAATGATATATAGTTGACATTATTTTACAAGCACTGGCTGAAAAAGGGCTGAAACCTGAACAGCCGCTAAAAGATCAATATACTCTAATAGAACGCTCAAATACTCTAATAGAGCAATCAGATTGTTTCATATTTAACAGTTTGCAGCTAGCATCAGGGATTTAACTGCATGATTATCTGCAATTATGAAGCTTGTGCATCTTATACCACTGTATCTTCTTTGAAAATATTGATGTCATATGTACCAAACTTATCATGTATATTAATAACTGAAAACCCTTGAATTATTACTGCAGATAGCTATTTCAAGTCTGTTGTAACTACTTATGGCTAGAAAAATGATGCATAATGCTTCATTTATGGCTATTAATTAATTCTGGCAAAACTACTTACAGTATATCAGCATCTTGAAAACCAAGCGACTAGCCACAGAAACTAAGTCAGCATTATTATGGAATAATAGGATAGATGCAAGAATAAAAAAGAATAATGGGAGAAATTATTGGAAAATTCTGGAAAGAACAATAGGTAAAATGTTAAGCATAATAGGCCCAGGCTTATCTGGGATACCTGGAGGGTGTATAATCTCTTCAAGAACAGTCCACTTGGGCAAACCACTTTGGTCACAAATTGTAGAAGCCCAGTTAGAAGTTCCAAGCCATGTTTCCTCACTGAGCGATGGTAGAAGCACTGCTGCAAGCAATACATCAGCTCCAAGAGCTTGGCTTTGGGAAGGAGCTGAAAGAGACTTTGATACCTAAAAGGTAAGGCAAGTGACTGGACCTGCAAGCTTACCTGGAATTCCCAGATGATCAAAATGTGACAGCAGCATAGTTTCTGAAGTACTATGAGACCTCGGAGCTACAAAATTGTTTAGGTAATGGAGGCATTTTGATACGCCTTTCCTCCTGAGCATCTACTGAACTGTGTTTGCTATGGCTGAAAATATCTTAGGGGCTGATTGTAAACCAGAGGGGGCAGCATCTGGTCAATGTACATAGCTATGTCCCACTGGATGCCCAGTAGATGTTGGTGGTGGATTGGTACCATGCGGTATGCTTCCTTCATGTCCACCTTCACTAGGAAAGACCCTGGACACAATTAGGGTTGATAGGTGGTCTACTGACGTGTAGGACAGAGAGGACCGTTCACGGTTAATGCCATTGCTAATGCTGTAATCTGAAGGAGATGAGAGGTCTACTATTAGTCACCACTTACCAGGCATATTCTTCTTTGGGACTAGGCCAATTGGGCTTATATAAATTACCCTGGGAAAAACCTCCTTCCACATCCTACCCAGCTGCACCTCACATGATAAGTATTCTGACACTAGTGAGGGCCTCGGGAAGTACAAGTTCCTGCCTGCACACTTCAGTGATTCAGAGTTGTGAAAGCCAATGTGAAAAACCACAATGGATACCAGATAAATGAAATCCACAAACACCGGGTCAGGATGGTCGGCTAGCTCATGAGCCCAGACCTGCCAAAGGAGGGGGGTGTAGATCTCTCTAGAGATGACCACTTGGGAGGTCCCTTGCAGTGTCCAAACCTAATAAACCTTCAGAACATGTAGGTATTGTCTGACACTATTCCTTCCATGACAAAATGAGCTCCTCACCTGCAATGAAGGGGAATAGATGATTACACACCACAGAGGTGGAGATTTGATTCCCACAACCATTACAAGTTATACATGAGGACCTGCTGTAGAAGGTAAGGAAACCCTACCCCTACCCAGGGAGTATTGAGGAACATTGACTGACTGAGCCAACCAACTACTTTGCCTTGGAAGATGATACTTCCTTTGGATGAATCGGTGTCCCCCAATTAGGATTCCATTTTTTGTCTGTTTGTTTGTTTTGCGTAGTGAAACAATGTTAAGTATCCATAACTGACAAATGACATAGCTGACATGAGAAAGAGCCTGCAGGAGGCCAGCTCCTGTATATACATACAAAGTTTGCAGTAAGATGATATGAGCAAAGAGTCTGACACTCTGCTATGATACACAAGTGTAATAGTAGAGTCCAGTTCCTTGTCCAGATCTTATTACCTCCACTGGTTTGAAGGGCACTGGCTCTTCCTGTGAGGGCCACCACACTCCGAGCACTGGTGTAGGCATTTGCAACGAGGCCTTTGGCAATGCCCTTGATTCCATTTGAAGCAGACTGGAGTCGGTGAAACAAGGGAGGCCATATCCAAACCAGCTGAAGATGGTGAGGGGAGGGATAAAGATCGTCCGTAAATGGAAAGGTTCAGCTCCCTCCACACCTTGATGGTCTTTGCTGCTGCCCATTCTCTGAAGTCGTGAACATGCAGTAGCCACTGACGGCACCAAGGTCTTGGATCAGCTGAATAAACAGGTACTGCTGAGAAATGAGGCCTCCTAAATGGTGGCTGGGGGTGACAGGAGTACTGCCATGAAGTGAGAGTAGGCTTGTAGCCAAGTGGTAAGATCTCTAATCGGTGCAGGAGCCTTTCTTGGAGTCTTAGAAGGTGGGGTGGCAGGTGCCATGCATTCACCTGATGAAGGTGAGGTCTCTCCAATGTCTGCTCCTTCCAGAAGCAGAGCGAGGTCAACAAACTACTACTACTACCTGATTCTCGCAATGACCCGTAATGACACTGGGGGTATTTCTTTGATAACCACCACTATTGGTGACATCACCTTAGGGTTGAGGAGCAGTTGATGAGTACAGGGGAAGGGGAGGCACCTCGCAGTGCCAATAGAGGGTCCCCAGGAAACATAGGTACTGCACTGCGGCCACCTGTATAAAATAGTAGTGCTAACAGTCCAGCAGAGTAACAGCAGTGCGCTGCAATATAAGTACTAGTAATCTCCATACCACACCCTTTGCCCTGCCAATGAAGGGTAGAATTTACAGTACCAGCTAGAGACTGCTAGATGGCTTCTGGAGAGTAGAGTGCGCTGCACTGACAGGGTGAGGCCAGGTTGGTGGGTGTACTGCACCTCAGTCAAACGGTACACATTAGCCAAGAAAAACAAAAAAACCAAAGTATATAAGTTACCTGATGAGCTTGGGAGGATGGTAAAACGGCAGCAACTGAGTAGGGTTCCTTGAAGATGACCCCGGATGCAAAATACCTGCCACAGCCATTGACAGGTCTTCAACTGTAGAGGATGTATCAATAGGCAGAGGGACTGACACCACCGGGGGCAGGAGGCTGAGCTTAAACCGCCTGAACTTGGGCTGCTGAAACTGCCGAGGTGACTGGGGCTGATGTCACTACTGCAGTCACTAGCACAGCAGAGGGCACAACTGTCACACTGGGAACTGCTGGGTCCATTATGCTCTTGGTCACCTTCATTGAACACTTGACAGAGCAACAACAATGACACAACTGCTGCTCTGGAAGTCGTGCAGAAATAGTAGGTTTAACCAGCCCACTTACCCTGAAAACAGCTTTTATTCCTCACATGCCAGGGAATTTAAAACTTGTGATGACCACAAGTGTCGCATTAGGGGCACCTGACAGTGTATGGAGCATGAGACGTTTCCTTTAAGTTAACTTCTTTTAACTTATGGTTAAACTTCTAGAAAATAAAACTTCAGTCAATAAATAAAGGCTGTTTACATACTGTATTAAGCATACTGTATTAAAGCTCCACTTTCTGTTTTCATTGTGTTTACTTGAAAGTAGTGTGACCAGTATATAACTGAAACCAGGTAAAGCAGTTTAGTAGGGCTAGCCTACATGCTGTAACAGGTGTATAACAACTGAAGAACAGTATAATAGGCCTCATAAACTACCAGTAATTGCATATCTTCTTGAGTTGAAAGGGGATATATATCCTTTTGTATGCAAAAGAAAATTAACAGCAGCCATGAGGCTTTGTGTAGAGAATCTGCATATGAAAACATGATTCACAAACTATATAACAATTGTGAAGATACTTTTGTGCGTAATTTGTGGTTTAAAGTGGTTTGTTCGAGTTATGCTCTCTTAGCGATGCTTAGTAACGTAATTGATAAATTACAAAATAATTGATGAATAATGCAATACATTTAATTTTAATGTAGTGCATGTATTGTCCAGAAACAAAGTTATAGCGATCTAAATTGCACATTAGAAGTTTAACGGTTTTAAAGAATTCAAGTCAGCATAACTTGCCAAAGATAGCAAGCATGCATATGAAATTTACACAAAATATGCATCAATCTATTACCTTTCAGACCACTTCCAGTACTTTTAGCTGCTTGTAGAGATAAGATAGAAAATCTGAGTAGTTGGATGAGCGAACTAATATTACGAGTAAAGGTGGACCGATACGGATACCAGTATCGGATCGGTATCGGTAATACAAGGTACAGATACCACAGTAGACACTCACCACTTTTATTAAACCATCTATAGCTAAGTTTCCAGTAGCTAATAACTTAGTTGAGCTAACAAAGTAGTGAAACAAAGCCTTTGTTACTCTTTTCCAAGTATTGCTGCAATTGCTCCGTGTGTATTCTAATACATTAGAGCACATGAATCTTTTTAAATTAAATGGTAGTGTAGTTGTTCATCAAGAAATAAGTTTATGACTACTTAGCTTGCTTTTTCATGAAAAGGTTTGGTAGAAAAGCTGTAACAAACACTGTACAATTATTGGCCGCACATGCAATTAATTGCCTTATCAATAAGCATACAAGAAAACTACCTCAAATCAAGAAATTAGTAATCCACCATGATGTTTATCATGTTTAGCTGTTACACAACGAATATTTTAAAACTTGATCGAACCCCTGAGATCAATCAATTTTAATAGCTAGCTATGTATCACAACAATGAAATTTCTATAATAAACTTGTCTAGGCTTCAATGTATAGTATCGGCATCGGTATCGACAAATAATTTCAGTACAAATACTCGTATCGGAAATATTGGTAAAAAGTGGTATCGGTCCATCTCTAATTACGAGTGCTCACAAAGGGGTGGAGGGTGGGGGTGGTGATGTGGGCAAGAGATAGACTTCAAAATGGAGGTAGACCATGATTGGAGTACATGTCAATGATTGGTTGTAACATTATACATTAACATTACATGTAGTTTATGATCATGTGTAATAGGCTAGGAATATGATGTCAGTTTGTACTTTGAATTTTGTGGCACATGTAATCAATAGTAGTGACAGTGTTATGTTGCATACGTATCCACGGTGATTGTGGCAAACAGTGAATGAGCAGAGCTATACTAATCAACAGTCCCCCACATTTTTGGTACTGTGACCAGCAGAAGTCCATCTCAAGAATGAAGCCAACCCTACCAAGCTAGTTGTGCTTGCCCCTCGAGTCCAAGTAGTAACCCATCACTAAAATGTTGTGGTACCATGGCAGAATAAGAGAATGGTACCCAGAAAGGCAAGCACCCCATACTCAGTGAACTGTTGTTGCTTCCTCGTTACAGGTTTTCCAGTGGTTGGCATTAATTCAAAGACAAGTTCATCACGGCATGGAGGCACTCAAGCGTCATTGCTTATCATGTTGTGGATACAGAAGTCACCTTACCAGAATAATTGCTGCCACTAAAGACATTATTGAAAGAGACACCAGTGAGCTCACAGAAACAGATTACATCTCATTAGCGGACTGGCAGAAGCAACTTGATTGAAAGAAAGAAATCCTCACTGATGTTGATGCTAAGATAATTGGTCTCATTGAAGAAGAAGGAGAGCTGGAATCCGAGGTTCTTGAAACTGAAGAGATCCAAGAGACAATCTCACAACAGGCAGCTCAAGTCGATGCAGTTTTAAGACTATATCGTCGCACTCATCCAGACCCCAGGACTGTTGTAACAGGAGTCACTCAACCGCAGGTCCCAACCCCTGCCATAAACACTGAAGATTCCACTACCTCATCTGAAACATTGAGCATACCTGCCACAGATGACACAGTCAATACATTAGTGAACTCAGAGCTTCCAGTCACAGCCACACCCCCAGTAATCCCCAATGCTGTCACCTCCCCAGAAAGCCTTGTGGTCACATCCTCAGCAAGCCATGTAGCCCCACTCCCAGCAAGCCACTTACCAAGCAGCAGTAGAGCTACTACCTGCCTACCTAAGCTCAGTTTTCTCAGGTGACCATCGCTGTCCCACTGAAGATAAGTGCTACCTCCAGAGTCAGAGCACTACCATACCTACATGAATTACAGTTAGCCCACCCTGTAAACACAGATGGAGACTTCAATATCTTTCTCCTCATAGGGGCTGACCACTACTGGGACATAGTGGAAGACCACATCATTAGAGGGGACGGTCCAACTGCTACTAGTTCCAAGACTGGCTACCTGCTTTCAGGACCAGTTTCACATACACACTCTCAATATAGTAAAAAGTGCCCTTCACATATCCACCCAGCACAATGAAGATCACACCATCCAGATTTTTTTATGACTTTGAGACAGCTGGAATAGCAGTAGAGAACAGCTCAGACAAACAGTTTCTACAAGAGTACTCACAGACATGTATCATTCGTCTTCCTGATGGTTCGTACTGCACCAGATTCCCGAGGAAAGAGAGCCACCCACCATTGTCAACTAATTCTAATTTATGCAGGAAGAGAACCCGTTCATTGGCTCACCGTCTTTCACAAACACCAGGTCTCCTACAAACATACAACAACATTATCTGTGATTTACTCAATAGGGGTTTTACTGAAAGAGTGTACACACCTGAAATACCTGGCCTGACCCATTTTATTCCTCATCACTGTGTCAAAAATAACTCAGTAACAACACCAATCCGCATTGTATATGACTGCAGCTGCTGTCAATCAAAGGACCATCCCTCCTTGAATGACTGTTTGCTCACCGGTCCTCACTTTCTAAATGATCTATGCTCAATCATCCTTCGTTTTCGTACACACAACTATGCTATCTCCACTGATATTGAGAAAGCCTTTCTCCATATCCACCTTAATGAGAGTGATAGAGATTACACCCGCTTTCTTTGGCTCAGTGATGCTACAGATCCCAACAGTGAGCCCATCATGTACCGCTTCAAGACAGTACTCTTTGGAGCTGTAAGTTCACCATTTATGTTGTATGCTGCACTGTATCATCATTTACAACACTATAACACACCACTCTCACATGACATCCAAGCCAATTTATATGTTGATAATATTGTTTCAGGGTGTGAGACAGAATTGGCTACAACCCGGTATTACAAACAAGCTAATTTAAAAGTCATTATGTCAGAGGCCAAATTTAACTTGAGACCATGGGTATCACTGGCCAAATTTATCATTGATTCCTTCCAACTACAAAACACCTCTGTTTTTATGTGGACTGACAGCCAGATTGTGTTGTACTGGATCCATAGCAAGAAGACCCTTCCACAGTTAGTTTCCTCTCGAGTAAGTCAGATTCACAATGTACTGCCATCAGCTTTCTGGAGATTTTGCTCAACCAATGACAACCCAGCAGACCTTCTGACAAGAGGTATTACTTATGACCAGCTACAGTCTTCCTTGATGTGGCTTAAGGGGACACCTTGGTTACTGTCTGATAACCTTTGGCCAGAGTGGAAGCCTACAGAAGCCCTTCAGCTACAAGTTTCAGTAGTGGAAGCCGAAGAGACTGCTCAACCAGAGACACAAGTATTACCTTTGTGGAAGACACTGACCTTCACTGTATTTTTGATGTTTCAGCATACCACAGCCTATCACGACTCCTCAGTGTTACTGCATATACCTTAAGATTTGTGAGAAACATAAGAAAGCTGTCCATCAAGTACTCAGGTCCTATCTCCCCTGCAGAGCGTACACAAGCTAACTTGACCAAACTGTACAACAGCAATCATTCCCTGCCCAAATCCAGAACATCATTTCTCGATCAAGTCGATTACCTTTAATTCGTCAACTCCATTTATTCATAGACAAAGGTGGACTCATTCGTTGTGGCAGGAGGATTCATAATGCTCCAGTCTCTGAACTGGTGAAATTTCCTTACTTGCTGCCAGCCAAACACCTGTTCACCAGAATCATTGTCTATGCAGTCCATGAGAAATATCTGCATGCTGGAGTGACTTCGACATTGACAGCCATCAGACAGAGCTACTGGATTCCTGATGCAAGACAGTCAATACGGAAACTTCTTAGACATTGTGTGATCTGCAGGAAGACTGAAGGAAAGCCATATCAAACACCGGACCCACCTCCCCTTGTCAAGTGTAGAGTTCAAGAGACTCAGCCGTTTGAAGTGACTGGTGTGGATTTCACTGGCACCTTATATGTGAGAGACATAGGTAAAGAGGGTAAAGTGTATGTGTGCCTCTTTACTTGCGCAGTGACCAGAGCCGTACATCTTGAGATAGTAACCGACCTCACCACCAAGAACTTCCTACAAGCCCTCAGGAGATTTAGCAGTAACAAGTCTTTGCCCAGGGTTATGTTATCTGACAATGCGTCCACTTACTTAGCAGCCACCGATGAACTCAACAAGCTGTTCAGTTGCAAGATCTTACTAGATGCTTTAAGTCGGAAGGGAGTTATATGGAAGTTCATCCCAAAGTGTGCTCCCTGGTACGGGGGATTTTGGGAGTGATTTATCGGGTTAACTAAAGCTTCCCTTAAGAAGCTACTCAGAAGATCGTATGTGAGTCTACTTGATCTACAAACAATAATCATAGAAATCGAAGCCATTCTCAATGACCATCCTTTAACACATGTCTCCTCTGACCTTAAGGACCCAGAACCACTCACTCCAGCACACTTGCTGTATGGTAGGAGGATTGTTTCTCTCCCACACCCTATAACCAAAGGA
This sequence comes from Dysidea avara, assembly GCF_963678975.1. Taxonomy (NCBI): domain Eukaryota; kingdom Metazoa; phylum Porifera; class Demospongiae; order Dictyoceratida; family Dysideidae; genus Dysidea; species Dysidea avara. The sequence continues at coordinate 17,559,537 of NC_089277.1, forward strand.
GATGAGATTAGTGACCCTGATTACAGCTCCGACTCAGAAGTGAAAGGGAGAGCAAGAACCATAACAGTGCTGTTAAACAACTTCTGGAGAAGATGGAGGACAGAGTACCTCACATCCCTCAGGGAATTTCATCGTACAAGAGGAAATAACTCCCAGACAGTCAAGAGGGTGAAATTGTTTTAGTCCATGATGACATACGCAGAGCTAGTTGGAAACTTGCAGTAATTGAGGATATGTCATTACTGGACATGATGGACTCATCAGAGCTATTAACATTTGCACAAGCAGTGGCAGGACGAATAGACCTATAAGCAGACTTTACCCACTCAAGATAACAAGTAAGACTGATGTTGAACCTGTTAACTCAGATGCTACCAACAGTCAGGACAAGTTAGATTTTGAGAGCAATCAGCGGAATACATCACAGCCACAGGACATCCGCCTCACAAGACAAGCAGCTATGAAAGTCCGTACAAGAGTAGCTGAATGTACCAGTGTCTTGCGTGGCCCCCCGGAAGATGTCGATGATTAGTTGTAACATTATACATTAACATTACATGTAGTTTATGATCACGTGCAATAGGCTAGGAATATGACGTCAGTTTGCACTTTGAATTTTGTAGCACATGTAATAAATAGTAGTGACAGTGTTGTGTTGCGTATGTATCTGTGGCGATCGTGGCGAACAGTGAATGAGCTGAGCTATACTAATCAACAGTCCCCCACAGTACAGACATGAGATTACAGGACTGTGTTGGCTCCTTAGTGGCTGATATGTAGCAAAATCAACAGAAAAAACGTCTGGCCAACATTATCAGGCTAACATTATCAGGCCATCCACCAGTAAACCACTGATTCTTGTCATGCCAGCCAGAAACCACCATTTGAGCTCTTCACACCACCCAGAAAAGACATCTGTTAAAACCAGCCTCAAGTAGTTTGAGTAGTACTAAGGGTCAAAACTTGTAGTATGATAGTGTGGCTATCCGCTAGTGGTGTTAGTTTGATTTTTCCTGATGTACGATTTGGATCGGTTTTGTAAAATCTGATCACAATTTATAATGAGCCAAGGGATAGTGTATACTGTGCACCTGGTTTCTAAAAGTAACACAGTATCAACTTGTTAAAAAGGTGTAAGATGTGTACATGATACTGTTGAATTGGGAACTGGATGGATGTCTTACTAAGTCACTCTACACATGTTGCTCATTCAAATGTAATTTAAAAATTGATATTTTCATATCTATATACAGCATGATAACAAGGCAGCTCCAGGAATTTTAGTGAATGGTTTCCAGACTTCCTGCTGCAAGCACATTCATACATATGGCATGCAAAATCAGCTTGGCTGTACAAAAAAGGCATGTCCGTGAAAGTAAAAGTAAGTGGTGACTAAAAGCTGATACCTGGAGCTGTCAAGAACGAATGGTACATATATATATTAGAATCTTACATTGGTCCTTTATCACTGACTCGTGCAGTCTTGCTGCACCCTTAATCGAGGGGTCACCAACTGATTTGAAATCTCATACACCCCTGGCTGCGAAATCTTTGAAATCAGAGTTCTAAAATTTGAAATCAAATCATAATACTACTCCGTAATCTCATTGTAGTTCTTTGTTCATCATTTATTGAAATAGCTAACTGGATCATCTTCACATGAGAGAACTATTGCCACCACCATTGTAACTAAACTAGCAACATACTTACGATTTGAGTAAAATAGGGTCGCTTGAAATCACTATACTTCGCACTAAACGTTGCTAGCTATATAAATATAGCATATGCTATTTTAATACCTTTATATGTTATTTAACTAGCTATAGAAGCTGGAGCTAGATACAGAGTATAGCCCAATATAATTCATACTGATAGTACAGCCTTCATTCTAACTTTATAGCTGTAATATCTAGATGTATAATAGCTACTCAATATAATAAGATTAGCTATGCATTAACTGGGCATTACCTCTCAGATGTCACAAAGTGTGTGGGATTTGCTTGGGACTATGTACTGTACTCACGTGAGCAAGAAAGGATCTGATAAAGCTGTTGTATTTATGTTTTCCTCCTGATTTTAGAAGGTTTCTCTCCTGCTTTTAGGTGGTTTCCTTGCCATTTATATATAGACCTTCTTAGTAGCTACACATAGATTTTGAAATTTGTTGGGATCTCTTGTTTGCTGAATAGAAAGATGTAACTACTGTACACTATTGTACTGTACAAAAAGCCTGATGGCTGAAACAGCACCTTCAAACCCGTTCTTTGAGGTAGATGGTGACTTGATGCAGGAAAAACCATGACCTCTCATACTGTAGTTAACTCTCTTGTAGCTGATGGTAAGTGTGAACTGATTGGTATTAGTAATATAGTACAGGTGACTAGCACAGGTCACACAGCAATTTTATTATTACAATATTATTATAATAAATGTATTACTGTATTCAGTCTTATTCTTATTATTAAACAAAGCTTTACAATGATCATGCAAGATCTGACCATAACATACCGTTACCCTCCATAATATGACGCTAATCATGTATGATTCATTATGCATGCAATTAGGGATGGGCGGTATTGCATTTTTGAAGAACGGTACGGTATTAGGAGAAATACCTCGGTATCACTAAATACTTTTTAAACTTGGGTATGCTATGATTTGCACTTATACCCACATTTTTTAAAAAGAAACAAATGAAACAACAATAATATTGTGCCACAAAGTAAGTTTTGAAGTATCCCAAAAAGTGAAAACCATTGTGAATACTTTAACATGCACTCACAGCTCTGTGTTTGTCCACAGCGTAATTATGGCTGTATGAGGCTTGACTTCATGTACGTATGGTCATCACTAAACCACCAAAAATTAATTACTACATCAAATCCGGTATTCGGTATTTTTAGAAAACCACTGCGGTATCTGAAAAATACCTTTTTAACTACTAATACCTAAATACCTCCCATGCAATATAGCACAAAGGAATTCAACTGTAGTATAGCTCTTGGTATTAATACAGGCAGATGTGCACTATCTATATTGCTATATTATTGTAGGCATGTATGCATAAATGTACAGTACTGTGTGACTATACTCTACAACATCACCATTATACTTTTCTGTGTATTGATAGGGTATATGATGTAGGAAAGTGGTAAAGTTGATAACTTTGCCAGATGGCATAGCCGATATTGAGGATTTTATTACAGCAAACTTCAAAAAAATGCTTTGGTCAAGTGAAAGGGAAAACACTCCACCTGGACATGCTGCAAAACCAAAAAGCTTTATATCTGAAATAGCAAACAATGTCATCTTGAACAGTGCTCAAAAGAAGAAGAAAAAGTTACAGCCATGCTCTATAAGCCTCTTTTCAAGCCTATTGTAATGCTTGAACCTGCCGATATCTACGCAACCATTTAGGCAGCAGATTATGAATGGATACATAATCACCATATCACAATACACGTGTCAGAAAACTGTTGATCATTATACAATTGAAGTGTCATGGTCTCTATTACTTGCATCTGAAGAAGGCTGCTACTGAGTGATAGTACACTGTCTATTATGTTGCTTTAAGAAAACCAGATTGTTTAGCAAGGTGGTGTCTTCATGCTAGTATCTACGGTACAGCTCAACTATAACTTCACACACGCATGGTACCCCACGCATGATAACACACGTGATTTCGCGGAGAACTGCAATTAACCACTCACAAATATAATTTCCACGTTAAATATATCCACGCAAACCCCCATTCAGCTGCCTGAATCAGAGCTCGGACCAAATGCTTGTTCTTGGGCTTTCCAGGTTACATAGCTTTACTCATTCTGTACGTATCTCGTACAACTTTGTGGATAGTCTAGTATAAGTAGTACGTACTTGGTCCAAACTTAAGCAACGCCTGCCAGTGCCAACTTGTTTGGCACAAATTGCTCATATAGCTAGACAACTTGGAAAGTTAAGTATATAGATATACAAAATATTTTTATAGTGTGTTATGTATTTGTTATGCTTGTACGCCAGCGTTGAAACCGGGTCGGGTCATCCGGGTCACATTTTCTCCGGGTCATCCGGGTCTGACCCGGTTTACAATTTATCCGGGTCTGACCCGGATTGGATCACGTGAGAAACGAAATTGTTTGTTTGACGACGTGGAGCTTATAAATGCTATCGCGTAGCTCTTTCGTGAGCCACGCCCACTCATCGCATTACCAACATATGCTCAGCCACACCTATTTGTTAGTAATTGCAGTATGTAGCAAGAAACTGAGGGTATCTATGGTGAGGGGTAGCTATTGTCAGTAGGTGAAGACCTTTTTTTTTTTTTTTTGGTCTTCAACCTACAGCTAGGCTGAAGTTGCAATATTTACTCAACACGAATCAAACGCTCAAAATGTAGACTCGTTCGCTCTCCCGAGACTAGCCGAAACATGTCTCGGCTTTAATTAATCCGGGTCACATCCGGGTCAATCCGGGTCACATCCGGGTCAGCAGTAGTGACCCGGTTTCAACGTTGTTATTATTATTATTATTTTATTATTTATTGCTTTATGGTGTAAACACACCAAAGGTCTGTTGGTAACATGTACCAACAGCCGCGAAAGTACATTACATTACATTACTTATTTACCTACTTACTTACTTACTTACTTACTTATATACACACATACATACAGATTCTACAAGTAGTTCAGGTTTGAGGTGGGTGGACGTGACTGGTGGCATCTTGAGCAAGGACAGAGATAGTGCAATGAGCAATTGTTGTTATCTTCAAAGTTAGTTATAAAATGATCCCAGAGAAAAGTTTTTAGTTTTGATTTTAGCAGAGGAAACGTTAGATCCAAGTTAAGGATAGGCATGGCATTCCAGAGAGTTGGTAATCTATGGAAATAAGAATGTCTAGATACGTTATTTAAATGATGAGGGATGATCAATTTGTTGCTGGTGCCAGATCTAGTATTAGCTGAGCTGAAGTTGATATGATCATGAATATTGAACTGTTTAGATTGTACCTTGATTGATTTGATTGCAAATAATATATCTTGTAACTCGAACAGGTACATCAGAGGAAGGATCCTTAGTTTTACTAGACGGGTTTTGTAACTACTGGTGTAATCATTTAATAGATACTTAGTGGCACGGCGCTGGATTTGCTCGAGAGTTAAAATGTCTTTCATCAGGTGTGGACGCCATAGTTGGGTGCAATAGAGCAGCTGAGATCGAACCATTGAAATATATAATGTGACCAATGTAGAAGTAGAATGGGTAGAAGCAATAGTACGACGTATTAGTCCCAATACCTTGTATGCACGAGCAGAGATTGATTTGTAGTGTTTGTCCCAACTTAGATTCTCAGATAATATGAGCCCTAAGTCCTTGTGTGAGTCATTATGTGGTATAGTAATATCCGAAATGGTGTAAGTGGTTTCAAACTTGCATTTAAATGATAAATGTACGAATTTTTTTAGATTAAAATTCAGATCTGTCTCTCTGGACCAAGTAAATAAAGCGATGATATCTTCTTGCAGAGCGATGTAGTCAGATGTAGTACAGATGTGCATGAAACACTTGGTATCATCGGCAAATTTTAGGAGTTGGCTTTGGTGTATATATGATGTCATGTCATTTATATAAATTAGAAATAGCACGGGGCCAAGTATGCTGCCCTGGGGCACACCTGAGAGAACTGGCAATAAATCGGAGTAACAGTTGTTAATGCAAACACGTTGATATCGATCAGTCAGATATTCCCTGAACCAAGCGCAGAGTGTACCAGTTATTCCAGCAGACCAAAGCTTGTTGAGCAAGATGGCATGAGATACGTAATCGAAGGTTTTACTGATATCGAAGTACACCACATCAGTTTGTGAGGGGCTGTTAATTATGTAGTCTAGGAAAATTAGCATTTGTTGTAAGGTTGAACAGTTTTTAGTGAAACCAAACTGAGAACAACTAATATATTTACTAATGTGAGTGATTATTTTGTTGTAGATTAGTCTTTCAAGAACTTTAGACGTGTTGGATAGGAGCGAGATGGGACGATAATTTCTTACAGAACAATGGTCGCCAGCTTTGAAGATAGGTATTACTTTGTGAATTTTCCAGCTAGAAGGTAAGGTGGCATGGCGTAGTGACATGGAAAACAGATGATATAGTGGCTCACACAGAGGTCCAGCACAGCTGTGAAGTACTTTAGGAGCAATTCTGTCAATGCCGCAAGATTTCTCAACATCTAATGAAATGAGAGCTTCAAAAACATCAGTGACAGTAATAGTTATGGAGTTTAAGGATTCATGTGTGGCTGGGTAATTGTCATGGTTTGCTGGTGAAGATGAATTGTGAAAAACAGAGTGGAAGTATTGATTAAACAAATTGTCCTTGCTGGAGTCAGTGCTAGCAGATGAAGAGTCAAAGTTCATGATAGGAGGATTAGTATTAGACTTAGTGATAGATTTTAGATATTTAAATATTTTGTTGTTGTTAGTTGGGGCAAAATTGTTTATGAGGTGAAATTCATAGTTCTGTTTGGCTGCTTTTAATTAGTCTTGAAGAGAGTTCTCAAGGGAGTCAATGATATGGGAAATGTGATATGTTGGGTGCCGCTTATTTCTACGTCGAAGAGTTCTGAGATGTTTGATGCAGTGCCTTATTTCTGAATTGAACCATATGGGGTGTCGATCTGAATGAACTTTATTTACAGGAATGAACAGTTCCATGGCTGTAATTATCTGATATTCAACAATGTGCCATATATACTCAACGTCATCACTTGAATAGCATGATGTAAAGTCAGAGCAACATAGGTAGTCATGTAAACCTTGGTAGTCACCTTTGGAATAACCAAATGTAAAGTAAGTGGTTGGCTTAGAAGACATTGTAGTACTTGTAGACAGTGAAAAGGTAATGTTGAAGTGATCAGATGGTAGTAGTGGAGTTGAATGGACTTGTAAATTGGAAATATTGTCATCTAAATTAGTAAGAACCAGGTCTAGTATGTTGCCATGATTATGGGTAGGTATGTCGATGAGCTGACTTAAACCAGTCTGGAAAACCAGATCACAAAACTGATTGGAAGGAAGAGAATGACTTGACAATGAGTCCCAGTCTATGTCTGGAAAGTTAAAATCACCAAGAATGATTAATTGATCAGACGCATTAGATAAATTTGAAAGAAAATCGAACAGGGTTTCATAATAAGTAGCAGTACTGTTGGGGGGTACGTAAACTGTGCAAACAGTGACAGGATTAGGTAGATTCAGTATGACACATACGGCTTCCAAGTTTACAGGTGAAGTTAATTTCTGGGAGGAGATTTTGTCGTTGACTGCAATGAGGACCCCACCACCACGAGATTGACGATCGTGACGAAACAGGGTATAATTGGAGGGTAGAATTTCATTATCAAATATGCTATCGGAAGCCAAGTTTCTGTTAAGCCAATTATATCAAACCATTTAGAGTAAGCTACAGATTGGAATTTCTGGAGTTTATTTACTATACTTCTGGAATTGGTATAGAAAAAAGAGAGTCATTGAGAGGTAGGTGTGACAACTTCCATTGTAGAATTACTGTTAGAAGTGTTTGATGCTTCAGATCTAGATTTAGGTACAAAGGTTGAATCAACTAGTTCACCATGTATTTGGTTTTAACGTAAATTTTAGTGCCACGAATTTTAATGTGTTTTTTATCAGTTCCTGAACTAATCAGGCTCCAACGTTCCTTTAATAGTAGTTGCTCTCTCAGCTTTTCTTCTTTGCTCATATCCGGTTTGACTTGTGTGCCTTCGGGGATTTTGAAAAGGATAGTATTTAGTTACTAATACTATCCTTTGAAAAGGATAGTGTGCCTTCGGGGATTTACATCAAAAGCACGAGATAATTTCACAAGTAGAGGTCTTGGCTTTGTTCTAGTTGAATCGAACTTTCCCAGTCGGAAGCAGTCTCTAATAGACTGTTCAGTGATGTCATTATTTGCTTCCTTCAAAATGTGGACACAACAATCGATATCTGACTTAGTGCGGGCACTCCTAGGAGTGCCAGTGGGATTCTCTTTGATACCATAAACAACGACATTGAATTTGCGATCTATGGGATTGTCAGGCACAGCTACATGTTTGTTGTTTGGTGAAGAAGTAGACTGTGATTTGCTGGTAGAAGATTCTGAAGTGATCAGTTGTGGCTCTGGAATGATATGTTGAGTGATACCAACAATTTCCTTGGGTTGGGGACTTTCAGCTTTCAAGTCTGTGACTTCTTTTTTGAGGCTATCTATGGCGGATGTAAGCTCATGTAGTTGCTGCTCTTGAATGGCTAGGCGACAGTGGGGACAGTAGAATGGATCATCTCCATCTTGGTAGACTTTGTAAAGTGTTTGTGAGAGACCGGCACACTGCCTGTGAATCCAGGCGTTGCAAGTACTTTCACAGTATATGGCTTCTTGTCCTTCTGCATCTTTTGTGGCATCTATGATAGGGTCCAAACAGATTGGACAGATCGTTGCATCAGAATCGCCAGGTGAGTTTGGCGGTGGTCGCTTCCTCTTGGAACGTGGGGTTGTTGACATTTTGCCACCTCAATCTAAATAAAGAACACCATGAAGAAAAAAAAACGAACCTGAAATCACAGTGACTAGCCTTAGGTGGTACCGTTATTAATAACATGCCACGGTACAACAGCGTCTCAACGTAGTGGCGGAGAACACGAGAGGAAACAGTCCTGAGCAAAAACAGCATAAACGTGTTGTACGCTGTATGCGTGTAGGCTTTCAGTCCAGCTTGACATCACGTCTTCGGTAGCCTTGTCTTCTCTGGCAGGCCAGTCCCGCTGAAGGTGCTCTCGAAGACTTTATTAGTTAATCGCATATACAGTAGGAAGCACAGACACATGAACTAGCTCTTGAACCAGCTCTTGAACTAGCTAGCCATTATAATGCACTTGCTACGTAAATATTAGCCAAAATGGAAACGCTTGTAAAATGCCAGCCAAAACGGAAACGTTACGCCAATGGGAGGTGTTATACAAAACGTTAAATGCCGGTGGCCCCGGAGCATTTTTTGTCCGCTAATGTACGTACTTACATGTACAAAGATTAAGTTTATTTGTGTACTAGCTATTAAATTGTGGTACGTGTAGCTATCAGTCTTACATGATTTCACTGTGTGGTTTGCTGGTTCAAAGTTTCCACTGTATATTCCACGAGAATATTGCATGTTTCCACGAGACCTTCTAGACCACATGCGTGCTTCCACTAGAAGTGAGGTACGTGAGCCCCGTACTAACGTGGCGTGGAATCATGCGTGTTCACGCGTGATATGATGAAGTTATAGTTGAGCTGTACCGTAACTGGACCAGGCACATAAATCTTAAAAAATTTATATTGTGGAGAAATCATACTTTAGTGCAAAATCAGTTTGGCTGTTTCCTTTTGATGTCAGTTTCTGTATATGCATAGCAATACATATACCATGAGGCTGATGGGATACACTATTTACCAGAAAAACCAATTTACTTCAGTGATGAGATGGAATGGACAGAATTACTTGTATGATGGGCTCAAAGATACCCTAAACAAAACTGCCAGAAGATCTTCAGAATCTTATGCATATACCATAATTCGCTTTATTTTTGTGCAAAAAAATTCATGATAAAAATTTTTGTGTAAATATATTTCCGTATGATTTATGTAAATGACTGCTCTATTAAAGTATTTCGATCTTATGCAAAATATTTTGTGTAAGAAATTTTTGTACAAGGTTCAGCATACGAAAATTATTTTACAACAAAAAAAAAGCAAATTACGGTAATCTATTATCTTACATGTTGCATATATCTCTCATGATCAATGATTTCTAGTTTGTACAATTACATGTGCCGCACATTTTGTCACCAATAGCTGCATATAACCGCCATTCTATTGTCTCCACAATGATGTCCCAGAAGATCTTCAGAATCTTATGCATATTACAATATTTTATCTTGATGTTGCGGTGTAACATCAAATCTAACATGGCCAACTCTTAAGAAGAAAAGAAGAATTGCAAGACTAACGACCTTTTATAAATTCATTACCTTACTGCTGTAAAGATTCCATCTTATTACACCACTACTGCAAGGGGATGCCACGACATACACTAACTTTTACCCTCCTCATCAACAGATTCATACAAATTCAGTTACTTTCCCTGTACAATCCATGGTTGGAACAATCTCCCTATCAGAATGATTGAATAAAATTCCCTAGAATCATTGAATCAAATTCCCTGGAATCATTTGTATCAAACTTAAACAATTTTATATAGTTATACAATGGGCATGAGCGCATTTATACAGGCAGAGCATGAGTGCACATTGTATAACTGTTATGTACCACTCACCTAATAGGTGGGGAGAGAGTCTCACAAGACAGCTACACCTCTTATAAAGGCCAGGTTTCTAACATTGATTGTGGGTGACAGAGCTGAATGCTGTGGTACTGTTCCCTCTGCAGTATCTCAGCCACCAGGGATATTGAAAGCTAATATGCTATGGGATACCTATAACACTAACCTGCATTTGCTGTTCGACTCTCATCATGTAGTGCTCAGCATACATGATCACCTGATCACCTGTGATTCTCTCGAGCGAAAAAGAGTAGCTATAATAGACAGTTTGAATGAACAAAACCTAACTGCTAAACAATGCTAGTTTAATTGTTACTATCCATACTGGCTAAACTTGAATCTGGTGGCATGACAAAAACTGGTTGCCACAACTGAACATTACGGTGAGTATTATTTAGACTATAATACATGTAGTTTTACTGAGTCGTTGTCGAAGTGGACTACGGTTTAATCTGGGCTCAGCTAGTAACGTGTATAAGAATGTTTATATATATATATATAGATATTACGGATGCAACAATATTACAATATATCGATATATTGCAATATTTTCTACTACAATACAATACAATATTGTCATTGCTGCATTGCAATATACAGCAGAGCTGTGGTTTGTGGACAATTATCCAGCATCAAAGGCACCAGAAAATAATAATTGATGATTTATTGGTGACCAGAAGCTATACCCTGGAAATATAGCACAGTAGTACTAGGCTAGCTACTTGTAAATGCATTTGATGATGATTGCTTGACCTGTGGGCATACTGTCTGCTGTACCTCAGCATATAGATATGGGCTATTTAACAATTGCAACATTTACTTTACCACTTTTCAACATCGTATTCAAATATTGCAATATAACAATATATTGCAATATTTTTGAAAAAAATATGCAATATGGAGTTTACCCATATTGTCATATATATATACATATATATACATACGTAGTCTAGAATTGTGGCCACCACATGGGCTTTTTTGATTGCCATTGGCTGCTTGGTAAACATTATATGTGTTGGTGACGTTATGGCCCACAATCAACTTTACATGTCAGGCTATAAAAGAATTCAAATGATCTGAGAGGTGTCTTTCTCCACCTACTAGGTGAGGTGTTATAGCAGTCTTGGCTACCAGCACTTGTGCAATGCTGCACAAAACCACAGCCAGTGCAATATCTGTATTTTGCACTGCGGTCGGTGCACTATAACTTATAAAGCACTCGTTACGGTCTGCAAAATTGCAACCAGTGCATTATAAGTTACAATGCACTTGCTGTGGTCTGCAATAGTGCCATATACAAATTATGGTACTGGCGGTGTCTTTGAACTGCTCACGTAGAGTAGTACATAAATTAGATTATGTAAATTAATGTATGTAACTTTTGGGCTGGTCCCTTGGACAAATCGGCATAAGCTGCCTGTCCAGTAAATAAATTCAAATTCACAGCATCACATATTCTGTGTTATGGTTCAAAAGGAAGGTACTCCCAGGTTTCAGCACTAAATATCACGATCTTGATAGTGTTTGCCTTGGTTCAAGCTTTTCATCAGTAGTTTACTACTTTTACTATGACAGCATAATATTATGCAATATTTCATCTCCTATTCTGGTTTCTCTTTCTACTTCTGATAAAACACAACAGCTATGTACTCCGTTTTATATGCTACCCTAAAGATTGTTCTAGAAATTCCTAGCTAAGATCAAAGTAAAAAATGTTACTACTGTATTTACTGTTCTGCTGAGTCACTGCTGACATGTGCGAGGCATGATTATTCATGTTATGGTGACTGTTTGGCCTAATAGTTCTGGGTACATAAAAACAGTGAACCCAAGGACCAGGACAAGGGACCATGAGGACCTTACATTTTTCAGGATTTTATGTTCCTTATGATATGTACATATATACAGATTATAAGTGCCTACTCCCACAACCTTTCATCATGTTGTCTGACACACAAGTTGCTCAATACAGAAACTTTGGTTTACCAAGGCGAGTAGCTTCTTCAGTGAAGCAGTGGCTCCATGCTAAGATGGACCACGAAACCGGTACCTTTGACTGCCACAAGTTGAGTGATTGTAGTTGAAGACTTGATTATTGCCACATTGCTAGATTCACCACCAATGAATAAGTGGCTGATGCTAACCAGCTGCTAGCAGACCAAAGTCAAGACTTTTTTAGAGTAGGTGCTTATAATACACTAGAAACTTCTAATTGATAAGAATTGCAAGCGATTATGACATGCAGAGTAAGCTACTACAAGAAAAAATTGTATAATTGTTATGAAGTTGATAAAATATCATTGGGTCCTTGGTCCCCAGGTCCACTATTTTTACCTACCCAATAGATTTTGTTGGCTTGGTTGTTAAGCATGATCTTTGCAGGAAACCTTGGCAAGGAAAGAAAAAAACATGCTTTTAAGATGAATAAAAAAATTGGAAATTTTAAAATTGGAATAGGGATCGCTGAAAAAAGCCACCAAACAAGAAGAGATCGCTGGGGTGGTAATGTAAACCACAAATCCCTATTTTGACTCTCTGTCATAAATCTTTAGTTACATGCTTTGTCATTTTGAAGTGAGTCAAAATAGGGATTTGTGGTTTACATTACCACTGACAGAGAGTAAAAATAGGGATTTGTGGTTTACATTACCACCCCAGCGATCCCTTCTTGTTTGGTGGCTTTTTTCAGCGATCCCTATTCCAATTTTAAAATTTCCAATTTTTTTATTCATCTAGTTTGTGTACTTTTTTATTAATCCAGCAATGGATTATGAAATTTCTTTTATTGATAATGAAGACTGCTGTGAATAGTGTAATTTTGCATTCTGCATAGTAACACCATCAACATTTCAGTACACATATGAAACTGATCAAATTGCAATGTGCATACAGACTGAGAGTCTCCTAATATGAGCTACTGGTGCCTTTGATAGCTGTCAAATTCAGTGCAAGGATTGTAGTTATACACTTGACTGCATTATTAGAGTATTTAAGTGACTGCTCTATTAGAGTATTTGAACCCGCCCACGTACAATAATCACGGAGCGAAAAACCACCTTGCAACAAAGTCATCAGCCCAGATTAAGCTTCCTGGCCTATACCAAGTTTAATTCTATTAGCCACAAGCAGCGCACACCAAAAAACCTAACTTTGAGTATGATCTTATATGGCTTCTCGAGCGTATGGCGTATTGGCAAGAGGAAACGGCCCGGTTTGGGCTGTTTCCATCCGAAAACGAAATCAAAAATAGGTCATGGACATGCACAATGATCCATTCAGCAAGCCTTGCTACTTTTTATCCAGGATTCTCCTTGTAAACTTCTGTGAAAGAATAATAATAATATGAATAATAAGAATAATAATATGAACAAACTGGCAAATTTTAGTGTTGCCTGAAATGCACATACTGTTTCCTTTTCACTTGATACTTACTAGTGGACCTATACTCATTGTAAAGAACCACTAGAGGGTTATTTTGTGTTGAAGGATGCTTTTCAAGGTGGTTTTTAGGTGTGTGTTCTATTAGGATTTTTGCAAAAAACATGGGTGATCCCTATTATGAACCCACTATTGTGGTTCATGACATGTATGTATGCCATTCTGGGAGAGTTTGGGGTCATACGTTTTGAGCTCTTAGATGATAATATTGTACTGTGATTTTACAGTTAAAAATGTTAGGCAATAAATTGAAATGTGTTCTTAAGTATACCTGTACAATTGTGACTGGTCTATATTAAACTATCTTAATCTTTAGTGCTCTTAGAAGTGTGGGGAGTATGAGGATCCACACTCTATTCCCATCATCTACAATATTATGCATTAGTGTATCATTGCTCTACTGACCTTCCTTTGTCGTATCAAGACCAGTTGTTTTCTTCCACCTGTCACCTGCACATGTGTACATATAAATACATTAAGACACATGGTAGTGCATCATGTGGTCCACGAAGCTGCACTAGTGTGTTGTTGACAGGAAGAATACGTAGCTCCGTGCTGCTGCCTTTACACAATGAGATGATTTTTGTCACGGAAATGTGCATAACAAATTTCAGCTTAAGGTTACAGGATACTGCAAACCCACATGTACACTATAAATCATTTTTCATGATTTAGGGTTTGGATTTCTCTTAATCCATTATTATCAAATATTTATGCATTCTTAACTCTTCTCATTAATTGACATGGAATTTAAATGTTGTTGTGGAAACATGAGTTGTCCCTATGAAATCTATGAACCAAAAATCAGACCAATGAAGAACCATGAGAGCTTACTAGCAATTCTAAGATTTGAAGAACATCACTTGTGAGGGACTGACAAGAGGATTTGTGAATAATGTGTCTGGTTGCTGAAATATGGCTACAATATGTCTAAAACAAGACACTGTGGTTGCAAAATTAATCTTTAAATTAATATTACAATAACTAGAAAGGTTATTTCTTACAAATGTCTCCGTCAGGACCTAGACAAGAAATCAAACTGTTAGTTTGTTTATACAAAATGTTTACAATTTGTTTGACAGTCCTGATTTTTGGTTCAGGAAAATATCACCATCAGTGAACAAAATCACGCATGCACTTACAGGTGTGCCAGTTGCTAAGTGTGTTGTTTCTATGTTATCTTGTACTGTTACATGTGTTTTCATGTACCTTGTAACTGTCCAGTCAACACACTATTGTTCTCCCAACAATTTAAGCCTGTGACCAGCTGATACACAACGCATCAACACCAAGCCTGCCTTAATTATGTAACAAAATTTTTGTTCGACAGTCACTCACTATCCAGTAATCTTAATTGCTTCAAGCATTCCTGAGATACAGCCTTCAATATTAGCTTAACTTCTTTGTTTTCTTCTATTTTGCACACCTACTAAAGCTCCCATAAAATTCAAACACATCCGATTTCCCTGAAATTTGGTTAGTACCAATCTTGGCTTGAATACACTCACTGAGTTATTAACAATTATTCATGAAAAATAACACCAATATGTTGTCATTCCTACACTGTAAACTGCTTTAGGAAGAAACTGAAAATTTATACGTGGATAGGTAACCATCAAACCTCAAACCTTTTATGGTTTAGAAAAATCAAGCTAAAAATCATTAAGATAGTATAAAACCAACAGTGTGTGACAATTTCGTGATCGTGCTTGTTAAAAATGATTACTTTCCATGCTTAACGGTAAAGGAATGAGTCAAAAACTGGAATATAGGCAGATTAATCATCACAGAAAAGCTTTTAGTGATTTAGAGGAGTTGGATTTAAAACCATTGAGATATACTCTAGTGGACATTGTTAATCCCTATACTTCAGCCTATACTCATAAGGATTAAATGTTCACTAGTATATCTGCAGATGCAGGCGACCTCCCTTGTTTCTGCAATATTTATTTCTATCATCCCTAATTGAACTTAAAATTCTTAATTTTTCTTAGACTTGTTTGTTTACTTTTTTGGAACATTACTACCCATGCATACCGCATCAAAAGAAAGTTTTCGTCTGAACTCATGCCCCAGGTATCAATTACTGACTCAAAAGTGAAGCATCCATTATGCTTCACTATCAGTTATACTCACCCCATTGTACAGCACTATAAATGAAGAACATTAGGAAAAGCACCTCTGCAATCAATCCAATCAGCACAAAAAATACGGATGATTTGCAAACCCCGAAATTGAACAGTGGCCATTACACTTCGCTTTCACCTATTTCAGTCTGTTGCACAACATTACAAATGAAGAACAGTGTGAGAGACATCTCTGAAATCAATCCAGTCTCTATGGGAAATATGGTCGAGATACCGACACAACCACAGGGAAGCTGCATCGTGCTATATATCGCAAATCGACACTTTGCCCGTGAAAAGAACTGGAATACAAAGGAGGACAAAGGCAAGTTCATGATCCCTGTATTGCATGTACTGTGGTTGGCGAAAAGGCAGATCTCAGGACAAAGAGATGTCAAACAGTGAAGAATTCAAGCTTGTAGCTATCTATATCCATTGTCGAGTTATGCTTGGCTGAAGACATCAGTTAGTTAGTCAGAATAAAATTTTGCTAAATAAAAAATTCCATAGAACTTTTTGGAAGGATTTGAGGTTGGTCTGAAGACATTTTTGGGCTAGGCTGTGCCTAACTAATACTGACAAGTTGTCATGAAGGGAAATTGAGGCTGGTTTTAGGGTGATACAGTACGGTAATACTGTATACTGTACTGCATGGTAATACTACTGTATATGGTATGGAAATTGAGCGCTGTAAAACCAGCCTATGGAGAGTTCAGCTACAAGCAATACAACCTGTAGGGAGTTCAACAATGTATATAACAGTTCACCCTGTAGAGAGTTCCTTCAAGTGTTACATCTGTTTTAGTAATTTATTAGTTGTTAACCCTTTGACTCTGAACACCACTATAGTGGTTTTAGTTCTTAAAAACTAATGTTGTTTTATGTAAAATATACGTTTTGACATACAAAACTTGGCTCCTGTTGCTCCATGTAGAGACCACCTATTCCTCCATGGTTTGTACTAAACTACTCACAAAAGATATGTAGATCTACAACATCATATAACTTTTACTTCTTTATTCTCTCTTTCCTTTGTGACAGGTAGTATTGTCATGATTACCATTTTAAAAATGGCTGAAAATCCTTTCATACTTAGATCAGCCTTATATTATGCTCGATTATGCTACAATGGCTAAATAAAGCTTAGGATAATATCCATTAACCACAGAGTAGCATGGTCTAAACCATATATTCATAGGATATTTCGTTTACAAGATATAAGCGTTTGAATACATGTGTATAGCGAGAGCCACTGTAGTGGAGTTCGCATTTAATGGAACACTTATTTATTAACTTAAGGGCTAAACAATTAAATGGCTGACCAAAAGCAACTGTTATCACTGTTTTTTAGCACCTTGGATTCAAGCGATTTTACACCAACTGAAACCATGACCTTTAAAAACCAAATACAGGCAAGACTGCAAAGGAACAGGTTGAAACGCTTGAGATCTAAACAGAAAGAGTTACATTAATAAGATGTAGCATCTTTCTCCTATTAAGAATATTCACACTATGTACACCAAGACAAGTGTGGAGACTGCTACATTGCTGTGGTCAGCACGGTTTTGCACTTAATACGTAGTGTCAACAAGGGCCAGCTTGGTGTTAGGCACAGTTTACTTTGTTAACATGCCAGAACCAAGCTAAGTGTAAAACGGTATTAGTTTTTGTAAACAGTATAGTTGTGACTGGATTTAGGAAAATCACCCTTATGGGTGCATTGTTGATTCAGAGAAAAATATATTTTAATAATTTAAAGCTTTGTTACTCACCAGCATTGGCAGCTACACGTTTGGATTTTTCAGCAAAGATGGACAACCTTTAAGAGCAGCTAGTGGCCAAGGTAATCCCTGTAGAGTTTCCCCCCATTTTAGATAGGTTTTTCACCAGTGTTGCTGTATCATGAGTCCTCAAAAAGGGGTGTGGGGTGGGGGGTGGTGGAGTGGGCAAGAGATAGACTACAAAATGGATGAGAATGGTAACTGAAGGCACTAGACCACAAAACAGCCTGTCAGAAGCAGGAAATAGACTGAAAGCTCACAAAACAGACATACATCACACATTCAGCTCTCTGCTCATCTGTCCAGAGTGTATGAACCCCCAAAGCACTTCCCTGTTGTTCACAGACCTATACAGATGTCTGGTGTGGTTATACAGGCCGCCAGAGAACAGTCCACCGAAAGCAGACCCGACAAGTTGAAGGCGAGTTTGATGTGGAAATTGTAGCCTGATAATGCAGCAACTTCATACTGGTGTTATCTCAATGTAATTTATTGTATCACAATAAATTGAAGTTAACATGCATGCTGCAGATATTGCGATATAGCACTATAAGAACTTGCAAATAATTTCCGTGACCTAAGCGCACGCTATAGCGTAAGGGTGCGCTATGATCTAAGCACGTGAAGTAATGTTGAGATGGTTTCAAGTATTGTGTAATCAACAAACTAGTTTAACAGGTTTGCGGTCACGTGACATGCCACGTTCTTGAAAGGTGAATGGCCTAGTTAAAGAAAAGTTCTAGTAGATGAAACAAGACCGCTAGTGTCGCGTTGTGTACCGGGGACAGTGGTTGGTGAACAAAAAATGTGCCACTCGCACGAGTTGTGTATGAGCCGAGTTACCATGGCCAGAGGTTCTTCGTAGCAGTCCTTCCAGCCTACTGAATCGATCGAGATGGTAAACAAGAAACAAGGTCGTCATCGCTGGAAGTTCATTATAACTGGTGAGCTCGTTCCTTGTGTGACACGTCTTGCATGCGGCACACTAAATTGAACAAAACTGATTGCACCTTTACAATAAGACGAATGGCTATCGAGGGATACTAGCCGAGTTCTCACGCATGTTCTATGAGAAGTTAGCATAATTAAAGTGACGCTGCAATGAATTGCTGTACTGGCTTAGTCTTGTCGTTAGCTTTCAAGCTTGTCCTTAACATTGTGTCGTTAGCTTCCGGGCTTGTCTGTTCAAGTTTGTCATAACCAAGTATTGTCAGCTGTTACACTTGTTTGTTTGAGTTGTTTAATTGTTATCAGGGTGTAATAAGCTTTCACCATTAGCATGTTTATATATGCACAGCTAACATGTGCCTTGATTTGCATGAGGTCTTGCTGTGTTTATTTTATATGCTATGTATGCCACTACTGTTGCTCATGCCTTAGTTAAGTGCTAGTGCTGCATGCTGCTATCGCATAAGGCACTGCTGCATGATGATGCCGCATGAATGTTATTGTGCTTTAATAATAATGTGTTACGTCAATGATTTGCCAGCTGTAAGTGCTCCTACTGTTCAGCTTCCATTAGGTCATTGACACTAGGCACTACTTATGCCGGATACATATAGGCACTGGCTAGGTTACAGCTAAGGGTCACAGATGGTGTTATCAAGCTTATATCGCTGGCAAAAGCAAAATCAAAAACTCGTAATGGCTTAATGCTATCGCATTGAGAATGCTGCTGCATGATATGCTGCCATTGCATGATTGAGAGTGCTGCATTGCTGCTGTTGCATAATGAGAGTGCCGCTGCATGATATGCTCCTGTTGCATAATGAGAGTGCTGCTGCATGATATGCTGCCATTGCATGATTGAGAGTGCTGCATTGCATGATATGCTGCTGTTACATATTTGGCTGAGAGAGCTGTTGCATAATGAGAGTGCTGCTGTCGCATAATTGGCTGAGAATACTGCCGTATAAATGTAGCACTGGCAAAAAAAACAAACTTACGCGTTCTAATTACACTGTGTTTGTACACTGCTCCATATAGTTTGGTGGCAGCTGAGGGATGAGGATGGGACCACAACCAATGGGCAAGTATTTACTGGACAAGCTTTCTCCGGTAGCGTGCTATACGTAAGGCTTACAACTTTGTATGTTTGATGGCTGGTCGCTCGCAAGCTGTTGCAAATATATGAAGCTATTGTGCTTTTACGCTATGCAAAGTATGTTACATGATTCACTTAAGAGAGTACTGCTGCATGAATGTTATTGCTGCTACGATTGCATTGAGGGTGCTGCTGCATGAATATTGCTATTGCTGCTGCCAATGCACTGAGGGTGCTCCTGCATGAATACTGTATTTACTTGATTAAACGCAACGGCGTTTATTACCTTAGTTCCAAAAATCAATGCGGCGACTATTCAAACTCAACTACCACTCGCTTCTCGTGAACGATGTTTAAGCCATTATTTTCACAATCGATTGTGGGACCACTCAAATGCTGCGACTATTAAAGGGCGGTGTTTAATCAAGTAAGTGCAGTATTGCTGCTGCTGCTGCTGCTGCGGGTGCTGCATGAGTATTGCTGCTGCTGCTATTGCACTGAGGGCGCTGCATGTGCTGCATGAGTATTGCTATTGCTGCTGCTATTGCACTGAGGGTGCTGCTGCATGAATATTGCTATTGCACTGAGAGTTCTGCTGCGTGAATGTTATCGCTGCTGCAAGAATGCTATTACTGCTGCTGCTGCATGAATATTATTGTTGCTACTGCTATTGCTCTGATTATTACAACTTCCGTTAAAGCGTATATATTCCAGACATCAATTGGTCGATATGCAATACTGCCCAAGTATGGCTACTACGGCATCTAGTGACCCCAACCTGATCCCCAATTCCATTTGTGGCTGCATGAACGTTACTATCGCTGCATGTATATCATGGCCCCAGCACAAAAAAATAAATAAATAAATAAAGTTAAAAAAAAAAATTATCGCCACTTAATGAAACATTAGTGCGGCCACATAAATGTAATCACCGCTGTGAGCTTAATGGTGCCACTATTGCATGATCTGCCGGTAGTGCGGAGACTAGTGGAATACTGTGCGATGCTCTTGCTGCTGCATGATATGCAACCTCATGATATACCAAAGCACTACTGCATGAATTTTATAGCTCCTGCATGTCTGCTATTACTGTTGCCACTACTATTGAACTACAACTCTGCCGCAAGTAATTTACTTCTACTGTTCCATTGCTAGTATTGCTTCCACAGCATGCATGCTCTTCGCTATAGCCTTGCGAGTTATCACTGCTTCTGCAGACAGGCATGTCCTAACTGTTACTTTCATGTAATACCATGCTTATGTGACTGCTACACTATTTAGTGACCACCTCAGTTGCCTAATCCCACTCTAATCTTACTAGCTAATGCATAATCATTACTGCCACTGCTACTGACATCATTATATTTCCATGATTGACCTACCACTAATGTGTAACCACTCTCCAATTCCTTCCACACCAACCCCCTTCCTCCCCCACTCTATGCTATTAATTATGTACCTAGTGGGTATTTGTATACATCCCTATGGTCAAAAGTGTTTTTTCTTTAGTAATACTATTATCTCCTTAAGCATGGCAGCTCTTAGATGTGCTTGGGTTATTCCATTTCCACCTTTGCGTACGTGAAATTGCCACCAGTTAGTTACATTGCAGTAACTTTCTGTCGTTGAACATGCATATGTGACCACTGCACTTCAGCTGTGTTACTCTCTGCAGGCTTGCTCCATGTCCATGCATATGCAGGTCCATTGGTGGCTACAGGCAGTCAGGAGGTGCGCATATCAACACCAAGGTTGCACGTTCCTTCTCCATGTATATAATAACACTTTACTATAGGGTTTCCTTTCCCTGGTTTAACAGTATTATTATTAGCACTTTACAGTGACTAGCACTGAAGGTCTGACAGTAGGATAGGTGTCATTGTTTAGGGACCCTTTACAAGCTTTTCCATACCTCTGCAACCTATCTACCTTCTTATGCAATGAAATATTTCGTTCGGTTGCCAATGTAACTTGTAATACCTCCAGTATACACCAACTGTCATATACCTATATAGCTCAATGGCTGTTGCTTTCGCAGGCATGCTCCATACTCGGGCGTACTCATGTTCATTGGTGGCGGCATGCAAGTAGGAGGCTGGATGCGTATATCAACATTTACCTGCTTGTTTTTGGGGTACATACTTCCAATCCTCAGTTGCACTTTCCTTCGTCAGTACATAGTGTCTGCGTGCACAAGAGTACTCTTGTACTTTAAACTTGAAAGCATTTGCATACAATATAAACTGCTGCATGTCTAAAATCATTGCAGGCTTTACACTACATATGTAACCTCTTTAGCTCTAATTGCAAGTTTACTCGTACTTACCAATGTCTGTATGTATAGTACTTGGCTGTATTCAGACTTGGAATACAACTGTTGCTGCTGCTTATGGGCTTTTACATTTATGTTCTGCTTACATGCTTGCAAAAATGCGTATCAGTATTTGCGAAGTCACTTAATGCTCACTAATATGTGCATACATTTGTTGCTGCATACAGGTAGTTGACACTCGCATACAATCAATTGGCAGGCCTACTGTGTACATTGCATTCATGTCATATGTACACACTCCTTTATACTTATGCCATACCTGCACACTCCTTGGTACTCACAGGTTCTCAGGCATTAGTCCCTGCTGGTCCTGCAAAATTCCGCTTAGTAAAATGCTTACTGCTATTGGTACACATACAGGCTCACTTGTATTCTCATTTGGTATTGTTGTAATTTTCTATATACCATTGGGATGTGTCATATACTTCATGCATACTTGTGCTATGTGTGGTTATTATAACTACAATAATATTACTGTCTAAGTACTATTGTAATTTTATATGTGGGGTACAGCAAGCTCGGGCAACTGGGGAAATTTGGAGGAATTTGGGTGAATTAGATGCTAGTTATGTAGCTGTAATGCGTTATCAATTGATGCCAATGTCAATGTTCATGACATAGCTTGGTCTGTCATTCTGGTTACTAGTGATCAATTGCTGCAATTTGACATGTCTTAGTGGTTTGCTATCATCACTTGCAAATGCTATGTTCATTCATCTACCCTATTTATGGAAGAACTTACTGCCTGCCCTATGATTTCCTCAGTTGCCCGTTATTCATCCAGATTCATCCTCTCTATATCACATATTATATGATCTATATATAGATATATATTGTCATGTCATGCATGATCTCATGTAGATATAATCTTACTTGCTACTATGGTATCATTGTATTCTTGTTGCATGATTGTTGAACTTGTGTATTGTCACGTACACTACTGGCTTTGTGGGAAAATGTTATGTGATTAGCATTAGGGAAAAGAGTAGGCAATGTAGAGCTTGGTGCGGTGGAAGGGTGGATAGCTAGGTTAATAAATGTATTATATATATGAGCATATATGTGTAATTTAATCCTCTATAAATGGTGGCAGTTGCCACTATTCCCAGGGGTGACCCCCAGCAACCAATATGTTAACTTTTGGCTTTCGCACCCATATGGTTGATTTTGCTAAATCCAGTCACATTTTAGGATGGAGAACTAGACTGATATTTGCAACTAAGTGCGCATTCTATTACACAGTTAAGTTACTGTTCTATTAGAGTATCTCGATTGTACAGTACAACAGGCTTCCTTCCACCCCTCTGACAACACTATCTTGCAAGTTCCCTCTCTTCAATTCCTGACAAGCAGGCAAAACACTGGCAGTGTTAAGCCACCTCGGTCACTTACAAAACGGCAAATGGCTAACAACGAAATTACTACTAACATTTCTATGCATACTTTCAGAGATGATGGCTCGTCACTTCATTGCTTCGGCTTGTCATTTCTAGATTCAGCAACACATGTTCCAATAATGTACCAGCACTGATTGAAATGCAATTCAATTGCTAATCTGTTTTGATTGGCATTAAATAGAATTGTTGCATCATTTCCATCACTGGCAATAAAAACTCCCAACTATTATATGTTTGTGCCTTTGTTCACCTGCAATTTGAATCCCGGTTTGTGCAAGCCTTGCAGTTTTCTCAAACATTAATTATTATTAATTAATTTATTTATATTGTGTCATAATTTTGACCACATTTCTTATTATTCTTAGTACTTGGTTGCATAATTACTAGGCTGAGTCACATATATGCAACCAAGTACATACAACAACGTGGCAACCTACCCATAGGGCATGTACAGTTAGTGTCATAGCCAGCACTCAGATCAGGTGGAAATGATACGCATGCATACACAGGCAAGGGAGTTTAACTGGTATCAGAAAGCACAATACTAAAATGTGACTTACAAAAAACAAGTGAGCTATAGTGGCATTAATTAATTTGTTTATTATTGTAGGTGTGAGATGTTGTAGAATAATTAGATAACTACTCTAATAAAACAGTCACTTCTCATACAAAGAATATCCCTTTAACCCACATATTGCACACAAAAAATGCACCCATCTTTCTAATTATATCAATAATAGAGGTGTATCAGAATGGCTAAAATATCGGCCACCGATATGGTAACTTTACAAATATTGGTATCGGTACAGAACAGCAGGAGGACCAATATCGCTACTGATATTTATACAGTAGCAATAGTTTGTACATAAACGGATTATACATTGGTTTTCTATGTGCTGTTTAGTGCCAGTGGCTTATTGTCAACTCTGCAACCAGCACTACGCTATGTGAAGCCATGCAAATACAAGTGTTTGTTGCTGGAAAGCTAATTACAGTCTGTACAAATGAAGCAGTTATAGAGTACCTTTATAATAAAAAGAAGGGTCACAGGATAACCAAGGAAACTTGCTGTACCAGCTTTCTCACAAGCCATTAGAATGTGGAGTAATGCAGAAACATCCATTTAAAGCTTCATGGGAGTATACATAAAAGGGAACCTACTTGTCTGGATTGCACAATAGAAACCCAAGCTGTATACAATACCACCACAGGCAGAGTATAGCAATAGATACATGCACATGTTGTGGTAAATGTACACTTTTGTTTGCTTAAAACTATGATGCAAATATCGAATCGACTCTTGGTTATTGGCTTCTTTTAATGGCATCAATATCGGATATTGGTATATGTCAAAAACCCATATCAGTACACCTCTAATTGATAATGATAACACATTAATAGTTATGGTGTATATAGGTATAGTGTAACTTAGAAATGGAATGTAGTTACACCAAGAGTTATTATAAAGTAATTAGGGAGAGTGTCAAGCAGGAGTACATTCCAGCAACACACTGGATAAGATAGAATATCAACACCTTGGTTTGTTCTATCTATCAACAGTTCTTTATTACTAGTAAAAGTGTCAATTTGATCAAAAGTCTATTTTACCCAGTGTGTTTGCACAGGCTATATTAGTAGTTTGACATTTTATCGATAATTTACGAACAGTTCCAGCTTGGCTCACAAAATCCAAAGACTATACCAATGGACATCCTTCTGCTAACTTCAAATTATGATTACCCCAGTTATTAGCATCTTTATACTGCTTCATTTCAGGATCTCTTCTTTGATATAGGTATTTTTTTTACCTCTTTCTCAGCAGCCTTACTGGTCTTTTCACTAGATATCTTGCCATCACCATGATTGGCATCTTTGTCATCACCTTCACTTGATTGCTTCTCCTCATCAGCTTTGTCATCATCATCTGCAGACCTGTCACTAGTGTGGCTATTGTTTAAGCTTACTTTATCACACTTCTGGCATGATCCCTCTAAATCTAACGATTCTGCTGGTGCACTGAATGTTTTAATACAGGAGTACTATTGCTGGTTTACTCCCCATTACTTCATCTAGCTTGGCCACCAGTAGATAATTGCTGGTACATCATTGGTGTGGCAATGGCACAGTATTCCGTACACAGTATATATGCATACAAAACATATAGGAGAGAGGTATATATTATTGTAGTATTGTACGCAGCAATACATTACTGGCAACACTGAAAACAGATATTATTCAGCTATGTAGCAAACCAGGTGAGAGATGATGTAATTTACATTGTAGTCTCTGAAGATGACTCAGTCAAGAAGTGAGGCTATGCACGACAAGGTGGTGAAGGCCAGCACAGTCAGCATATGATCCCAAACCAAGCAAACATACAAGTGTACACAGCACAGTATCAATTACAGGTCACAAAATGTGGTTCATCAGTGATGTGACAACGGCACAGTGATGTGTACACATATTATGCATACACAGCTTGCAGGAGATAAACAATACTGTAATAGTTAGAATACAGATAATAAGAAACGAGGTTTAAATTACATGACAAATAACGAACGAATGAATGAATGAACAAATTGTACACAAAAAACAGACACGTACTAACCAGTGACAGAATCATCATCAAACAAAGGCATGGACAATAATAATTAGGATTGTTTGTGCTGGTGACTGAAAAGCCTTGTAATTCTATATAAAGACCACTGCTGAAAGCAACTGATTAGTACACCCATATCATGGTCTACTAACTCCAATGACTAATTGTTTGTGCCAACTTTGTTGGTACATTTTGTATTGACAAAACTTGATCACATGATTGTTACATACGTGACCATCTCAGCAAAAACCCGACTTGTTCGCACAATTAAAAAAAATTTTTTTATTCACTCAGCAATATCTGCAGTATTCAAGGAATGTACCACCAAAGTTTCAGCCTTCTGTGGCGTGTAGTTTTGGAATTATAGCGCTAGACAGTAGGAAGAGCAAGATAGTCGATTTGTACAGTGACTATATATACTGAAAATAAACTACAGGCGCTTACATTCACAGCCATAACTTCCGTTTGGATTAGTCTACAATGTTGCAATTTGGCTTAAAACATTCACCATGGATCAGTACATTAGCCAAGGTATAGCATTAGCCCTGTAGATACCTGCGCATATGGATATGAAGGCGGTTTGGTAGAAGAAATGATGACGATTTTGTTTACGTTTACCGCATCATAAACAAACGCACGTGACACACATACCGTTGGAGCTAGAGAAACGAAACAAAGATTTTCAAACTCTCCATGAACAGGCGAATAGGATAGTATATAGTTTTAATCGATTTGAGTCTTACTTCTTCAAGTACTGGCCTGATAAAAACTTGTGTACTTTTTTGTAGCATGCGTAATTTTACGAATGATTTTATTATTTCGATTTTCTCAATACGCATGCTTGTGTGAACAAGTCGGGTTTTTGCTGAAACGGTCACATATACTGTTGGTTTTTGCACTGTATCTTCATGGTATTGATTTTAACACCATGAATGTTGATTGGATTCTAACTATAAACAAGTACACAAAAAAATTGGAATTTCAACTAGAGTAGGGACCATACAACATTGATAAAAGGTACTGAAACAAGCCAACGATATTAAATCACAGTAAAACAATAAGAAGTGTTATATCCCTACTGTGCATTTCCATTATGGTATCCTGAGCACAGTAGGGATATAACACTTCTTATTGTTTTACTGTGATTTAATATCGTGCACTAGTCCAGTTTGTTTCGGTACTTTTTATCAATGTGTTATGGTCCCTACTCTAGTTGAAAATTCCAAATGTTTTGCGTACTTGTTTGTTAATTTTTTGTAAAATAAAATTATTGTAACTGATGAACCCACACATACCACATCAAAAGAAGAAATGGGGCTATGCGCCAATTATTGTCTGAAAGTGAAATATCTATTATGCTTCATTGTCAACTATATTCAACCCATTACACAGCATTAGAAATCAAGTACTGTTCGAAAAGTACCTCTGCAATCAAAGTAGCCACTATGATAAATACAGATGATTTCCATTATGAAAGGAAGCCATCACGTGCTACCACCAAATTGACACTTTTCGCTGTCAGCAAAGATGAATGGGACATAAAGGAAGACTCTGGTAAGTCCAAGAAGAATTCATTGTACATACTGCGGTATGCCAAAAGGCATCTCTCAGGTCAAAGTGATGTCAAATAGTGAAAAAATCAAGCCTGTAGCCTTATCCATTATTGAGTTACGCTTGTCTGATGGAATCAGTCAGTTACTCAGTCAGTCAGTCAGTCAGTCAGTCAGTCAGTCAGTCAGTCAGTCAGTCAGTCAGTCAGTCAGTCAGTCAGTCAGTCAGTCAGTCAGTCAGTCAGTCAGTCAGTCAGTCAGTCAGTCAGTCAGTCAGTCAGTCAGTCAGTCAGTCGAAAATTATTATTTACAAAAATAAAAATTCTGTAGCAACTTGTTGAAAGCGTTTTGGGGCCAATCTGAAAGCTTCTTTGGGCTTAGTTTTACCTAATCAATACTACCTCATTGTCATTAGGGAAATTGAGGCTGGTTTTTGGATGATATTATTTTGTGGGCCACGCTCCAACCTTTTTGGTCCCTACTATACAGTACTATCATACTGTATGATTAGTACTGAGATTTGCTATAATAAGCCCTTTAAGCTGAATAACAGCTTGATTGAAGTATGCTGTGTGTTATGGTGGACTTTACAAAGTGGGCAAAAGAAGTAGAAGGAAAATGAAGTAGAAGGAAAATGAAGAAAAACCTGAAACTTTGGTTGCTTCCTTCAAATTTGGGATGTTGATTCCTATACCTGGCAGACAACTCTACAGCAAAATTGGTTCCAGTTAGTTAAGGGATCACGGAGCTACATATGTGCAAATCCCATTTTACCCATGCTGTGGTGCACCAGCTTCATGACACACTACTGTGTGTCTTGATATGTACTATGCTGTATGTGATCATCTCAGCAAATCCATGCATAGTTCACACAAGCATGCTTTTTAATAAAACAAATTTAAAAATTAGTTATTTCAAGCAAGTTTTAATCAAGCCAATACTTTGGAAAGAAGTCTCAAGTCAATTAAAACTATACACCATCGTATTTGCTTGTTCATGGAGAGTTAGGAGATGTTTATTTCGTTCCTTTATCCCCAAGAGTATGCATTCCTTTTGTGCTTATTTGCAATGGTATAGATGAAAACAAGATTATTGTCATTTCTTCGTCTCCATACTGGTATGCACAAGTAAATACCTAGCAGGGGATTTACCTTGGTGGAATTGCCAATTCATGGTGAACATGTTACGAGGGTCCTGCAACAGTAGACTAATGCAAACAAAAGTTATAGCTGTGAATTTAAACACCTCTTGTGCTTAATTATTCATACACGTAGCACTTGCAGCAATGCTTTAATGTATAAAAGTTATGGGTCTGAAGCATGAAATTGCAATGCTTTTATGCCAGTTTCACAGACCCATGGTGCATATCTACTGCATATAGTTTAAAAAATTCTTGAAGTATAAAAATGCACTGTTCTAATGTCATTTGCACAACAATATTTCCACAGTAGTGATATTTAATTGCAATCAACTGCATACATGACCGGATCTGCAAAAATCCCACATGTTAGCGCAACCCTAATTTACAGTAGATTGCAATATATGCAATCGATGAAAAACTTACACAATCAAAAACATCTATTAAGATTTGAATGCTCCTTTCAAGATGAAGGAAAGCGATAACAGCGAAAACCTTGGTACCGTCATAATCTCCAAAGCAAGAGTAGCTCGAAAGTGTTGTTTCATGTCAGTACTCCCAAGGAGATGAAAGATATGAGTGCTAGTCTGCCTCGCATTGGACAAGCGGTTTGTTATCATTTTTTCTCATGTTTTCACTTTTGCCATACAAAACATACCCAGCAATGATTCGCCTCTTCATGGAGGACCTGATGGTGTAGGTAGAGGACTGCATTTGTAAGTTATAGTTTGATTATATGCCTGTAGTTTATTTTCCATATTGTCATAGTACAAATCAATTTTTTGTTATAGCTACTTTGTGGTGCTGTAACTTCGAAAGTTCTTGGCTTCTAAAGCTGACACTTTGGTTGACAATTACTTTGACTATTTAGATAATGAAAATGTAATAAAATAGAATTTGAAAAATGTGCTAATATGTGGGGTTCTTGCAGATCCATCACATGTTTGTTAATCTAAATGTCACTGCTATTTGTGTAACTACGTACTAAATTTTTAGGATTGCAGGCATAATGCATTTTTTGTGAGTGCAAATAATGTACGTATGATTTTCGCATTGCAAGCACCAACTCACATTATCTACTTCAGCTCCATGTGATAGTAACAGCTCCACCATTTGTGTGTCTCTTGCCTTTACTGCTAAGCTTGATGGAGTATCTCCTACCTACATTATGACACACTTAGTAAAAAATGTGACAATATATAATTATTGTTACTGACTAAGGTTACTGTATATCAGCAAGCTCTAAATGATACATATATATATACATATACATATATCTACCCCAAAAACACCTTTGCTGTAAAAAAAAGGCACGTCCATGAAACTACAAGTACTTGTAAAACAGCTCAGTAATTGTAGAGAAAGACCTCATGAGAGTAAAAACAACTGGCAACTCAAAGAGCTGATATCTGGAGCGGCCAAGAATAAATCTTATCATACAACTAACTGCCATGCCTTGGCTGTAAAATAGGTGCACCCATCAAAGTGAAAGTAACTGGCAACTGAAACAGCTGATATCTGAAGCAGCCAAGAATGAATGTTGACATACAATCAATTGTAATTAACAAAAATTTAACATTGAACCTTTATCATTCAGCTGTGTTCTATATTCACTGTATATAGCTGCATCCTAAATTAATTTCTTTTAGCTCTAATTGGCTGGTAATTTGGCCGCCTTTTATAATAGTGTACAGAGCAAAAAAGGTGGCCAAATTACCAGCCAATTAGAGCTAAAAGAAATTAATTTAGGATGCAGCTATATACAGTGAATATAGAACACAGCTGAATGATAACGGTTCAATGTTAAATTTTTGTTAATTGCAATTGATTGTATGTCAACATTCATTCTTGGCTGCTTCAGATATCAGCTGTTTCAGTTGCCAGTTACTTTCACTTTGATGGGTGCACCTATTTTACAGCCAATGCATGGCAGTTAGTTGTATGATAAAATTTATTCTTGGCCGCTCCAGATATCAGCTCTTTGAGTTGCCAGTTGTTTTTACTCTCATGAGGTCTTTCTCTACAATTACTGAGCTGTTTTAAAAGTACTTGTTGTTTCATGGACACGCCTTTATTTACAGCAAAGGTGTTTTTGGGGTGGATATCACTCATTTTTTCAGTGATAGGCTCACTGATGGAACAGCAACTTGGTACAAATTGATATTTGGAAATGAGCAAGTAAAATGTATAATAAAAAATATCTTGGGATGCACCTGTTGATTATTTTCATCTTTTTTTACAGTGTTATAAAAGGCATGGATAACTATTGACTGTTTTATTACACCAGAAGTATGAATTTGAATATACTGACTTTTCTATAGAGTAGATATATCTTTAGAATGTCATATTCTTTTACTACAGTATTTACAATATCTCATATCTGCGTGTGGTAAATGCTTCAGACACCTTATGCTCAAATGTTTGTATAATTGTCAAGTGCCTAATCAAACAGTTCAAAGTTACTACACAGCTAGCTTTTGCTGTTCTATTAGAGTAGATTTATCTTTATTGTGACATCCAGTATAGTATCTCACATCTGTAGTAATTAATCATACTTCAGGCACCTTATGCATGCTCAAAATTAAGCTAGCATAATTAGCAAGTCATGGGTGTCTAAATAGTTCATGGTGCTCTTATTTTGTGTTGCTGGATTCACAATTACTGAAGGCTTGTGGACTTTCTAGGTCACATTATAGAAGATGTAGAGGCTGGAGGTAAAGCAATAAGGCATCAGATAATTCAGCAATAAAACGTAGCTATAGAGCTACCTCATGCACATTTCTCATAGTACTTGGATGTATATATCGAACAAACAAATGTAATAATATAGATTGTATGGATACACAACTTGAATGATAGCTAAAATAATATTTATTTTTACTATAGAGAGTCCTTAAATAATTAAGTAATTAATTATTTTTATATAACCATTTGTAACATTGCGGTCACAGCTTCAGGGTTGGAGTAGCAGAGAAAGGATTAGAGGACTCATGATCAATCATCAAGACCTGGGGAGATGGAAACAGTACTGCACACCCAAAAGGACATCAGAGTATAGTATATGCAACCAGTGTATGAGACCACAGCCTTGATCACCACTGAAATTAAACAAGCTTTCAAACTAGCTTGATGTAGCAATCAACTTAAAACTAAAAGTTGCAGTACTTATGCTTTGCTGAGGGAACATGCCCCCATGCAGACTCCCTTGCCCATTTAGCAGAATAATAAGCCACCTTATCGTCATTGCATGTTTATATTTATATCAAATACTGTGCGAACCTCCCAAAATGGAGTATCTATATCCACAGATACAACCAATTACACAAAATTTATACAGCAGCTAGGTTAAGACAAAAATATTTCAATACCCTCTTCTACATTTGTTGCTTTGCTTCAATAACTGTAACTGGTAAACTGTTCCACATTTTAAGAGTTGAGGAGAAAAGGATAAACATCAAGGTGAGCTTGCAACAGGGGTGGTGGAGCAAGCCAAAGAGTGAGGGGGCCAGGCCAACTTTAAGTTGAAGACCAAAAAAAAAGGTCACAGCCTGCTGACAATAGCTGTTATGTCTCCTTATTTATAACTATACACATATGTAGCTAAGTAGCTTGCTACACTGCTTCTCTGGATGCTGTAACTGCTCTATTAGAGCATCCATTCCTGATTGTTCTATTAGAGTATTTCGATCTTTTTTTCTAAATAGTATCCATTAAAAGTGGGGGACCATGGCCCCCCTCCACTGCCTGTGCTTGTAATCAGTGTTGGAATCTTTGCGAATGCAACTATCCTGGCCTCTATATATCAGTAGGGACCTTAGCTACCACTTTTATCTTTGCTCTGGTGCCCCTGATGTATCAGCAACATACAGTAGCTGTAAGATAAAGCTAGTTAATGCCCCTACATATAGGCACAGCTAGGGTGGGACTGACTATCACAGTTCCTCTCGCATTCTTTGCCCCCAATAACTGCTGTCAAACCATATGGTCAAACCATCACACCAATGATTTTAGCTGGCAGTGCACAAACAATTCTTGATAGCTTATAATAATACTATTATTAAAGTACATGTACCGCATTGTGACAATTCAAGTATCACGTGGCCTATTTAGGGGAAGGCTCTTAGAAAATCCCTGTAGCACCTCAAGCGGAAACACATGATGCGCGGTTTAAAATTGAATGTTTAGTGGCAATCCAAGTCGAGACAGAGAAGTAAAGCCGTAGTACTAATAAGAAGCATTTCTTTGGTATTTCAGTGGTGAGGCGTACTTTAGACTAATTGTAATGCAACGCACACCGCTTGAAGGATAAGAGAACGGAATGAGGAATGAAGAAAGATAAAGTTGGCGTGTAAAGTGTCACATTGCCACACACACTGAGTAACCGCATTTATGTGATAGGTTTTTTTTAGAGGTGTACAGTGCAAATTCACTGAAAAGTTCTAAG
This sequence comes from Dysidea avara, assembly GCF_963678975.1. Taxonomy (NCBI): domain Eukaryota; kingdom Metazoa; phylum Porifera; class Demospongiae; order Dictyoceratida; family Dysideidae; genus Dysidea; species Dysidea avara. Next base: position 17,592,761 of record NC_089277.1, read on the forward strand.
TAGCAGCAAAATCCTCATGGCGTGACTGTCGACAAGGCAACTCATATACCACTTGCCACTTACCGCATCGTCAGAAGTCTGGGAACTTTGGCTGCAGGTGGAAGAAGTAGGCAAATGTAACATGTGCAATGTTTGTATGTACTCATTTACACTGGATATTGGCCTAACCTAAATTAATGTATAGTGAAACCTGTCTAATCAGGTCTCTGTGTAATCACCTGTTAAAACCAGCCAACTTGTAAATCCCCAAAAGCATCATTTGTGCAAAAAGTGACAGATTTCAGGTGTAAATGCCCACCTGTTGGTTTTTACAGGTAATCTGGTTCTGGTCATAGCATGCAGTTCACCACTAGCAGTAGCAGTTAAAATAATTAGATGCGGTCATGGTACATACATAACTTGGAACCAGGCAGAAACTGAGTCATAAATTGCAGGTCAGTTTACACAAAGAGGAATTGTAATATCTTGTGTGTTCTTTTTGTAGTTCTAAAATCAAGAGTACATAGACTGTAGTGACATCAAGGGTGTTATGAATTTCAAGGTCAGTCTACATACTAAGGAATGTAGTCATTTATTATCTCAGGTGTTTTCTGAATTTCCAGGATCACCCACTGGCAGTAATAGTAGTAGTTGAATGTGGTAATGGTGCGTACATAACTTGGGAACTAAGATCAAAGATTCAAGTCGGTTTACATACAGAGGAATTTTATTAGTGTTCCTTTTGTAGCTCTCAATTGTCAAGTGTACATGGACTGTAGTGACATCAAGGATGTTGTGGATTTCCAGGTGAGTCTGCTTACTTATCCAGACTTCTATTATCCAGAATGAAGTTTGGTTTAAATGAAACACGAGGAGAGAGCTTAAAAGTTGCTGTTTACCTATTTGGTGGCTTATTTGTTCTACTAATAATAACTAACACTTGGTTGCTAGGTGATAATGCATATTTACAGCCTAGGGGAGTGACCATGAGTGCTCTGTAGTGAATTCCCCTCTCTGCACACTAAACTACACCACTGATAGCAATCACATTACTTGTATTTAGTATATAGCATGTAATCACTAATAGCATACATTTCTTACTTACAGATATTTCTGAGACATGGACAGTAGTATGTACCAGACTGCCTGGACAAGATAGGTTCTACTATACCCAGATTTTAGGTGCATTGTATTTAATGCCCGCTTGTCAATTTTGCAGGCTATCTGGTCATAGCGGTTTACCCACTAGTAGTTCATGGTATGTAACTAGGAACCTGGCAGGAACTAAGATCAGAGTGTTGAGAATTTCAGTTAACAGCGGAGTTGTGTGTTCTCTTCTGTACTTCAGTCTATGTAACTCTAGTGATATCAAGGGTGTCGTGAAAATTCCAGGTCAGTCTATGTACTAAGGAATACTGTATTATCTCATGTTTTCTGAATTTCCAGGATAAGGCATACTGTTATGATGGGACCAAACTAATGCCCAGGTCAGTTAAAATGTTGTGTATTTCATAGCATCCAGATTTTAGGTTAATGCCCGCCTAACAGTTTTTACAGACCATCTGGTTTACATGTTAGCAATCGGGTATGGTCATGGTGTGTAATTTGGGAACAGACAGCAACTGAGATCAAGTGAATTTCAGGATTGTTGACAAGGTGTATGGATTGACCAAGTACCAAATAGCTGTGGCTCTCTTATCATTTGCCACTTACAACATCATCATCACTTTTGGTGTTAACTATTTGATGTGATGTTTATTAAATTTTTGTTACATGTTGTAATACCATTGTTATGTATGTTTAGCTACTGTAAGGCAAAAAATTTCATGGATTTCGCAGCCATCTTATCTGCAATTAGAATCACCTCATTTTCTGTTTGTAGCTGTCACGGCAGTTTCACACATCCATGGCAGTTTCACTTTTCCACAAAGCACTAATTAAGGTGGAGCTTGTGTCGTGGCTTTCATTATGTACATGCTGTACAGCAACACTTTTTTGTCAGAAATGTGGTTTGTGACTGTACATGAGGTTTGGTCATTCCACACAACTTGCAAAATCAGTAGTTCTTGTATGGTGCATGGCACTAAATGGAGTCTTAACTTATGACTTACACCTTTCCTAGTGTCTGTACGTTCTCTATGCTTTCACACCTTGCTTATAAGACATCTGCCGGTTATAAATGCTCGCATGAGGCGTGGCACTGAATGGAGTCAAAAAGATTTCTGCTTAAAATACCTTCCTAAAGTAACTAACGGCTCTGCACGCTTTCACAACTTATTTGTCAGACATTAGGACTTGTGTCCACATCGTGTCTTTAAAAGTTATTGTAGGGATTGGAGGTTTGAACAGAGAAAATATGCGTAGAGGCGATCCAGTACTAGATAATGTTAGTGCCAGATGGACTGTAGAAACACGAGTGCATTGACTGGTATAATGTGACAATAGCTGAAACACACGGTGAGAAATTGAGTGAATTATATCTAAATACGGTTGTTAAGAGGTTGCGACAAGAAAACGATGACACCAAGTTTTTTTAAATCACAAAAATGCAGTATAAACCTATTGAGAAAGGTTGCACAATTCAGGGCTAATATTGCAAAACCGTCCCTACATGTAAATAACTCACAGTAGTGGCTGTGCGTTTTAATTGTGGGGTGTGCTTTGTAGTTTCTAGGCCGCGCGACTCACTACCGTGAGTCTTGATATATATATATATATATATATATACGTATATATCTAATCCAAAATAGCCAAGCTGTAAAAAAAGAGTGCAGCCCTCAAAAAGACTATGGTGAAAAAAGATGTGAAATCCAAGGTGGCGGCCAAGAAATGGTTGTGATGATAGGTTAATGGTAAAAATTTTAATAATGACAATTCAGGTGAATTTGTTGCTGCTTGCATGGTCTTGGCACAAAATATCACCTGAATTGTCATTATTAAAATTTTTACCATTAACTTACCATCACAGCCATTTCTTGGTTTCACATCTTTTTTCACCATAGCCTTTTTGAGGGCCACACTATTTTTTTACAGCTTTGCTGTTTTGGATTAGATTTCACTTCCTTTTGTATTCGTATACCTGAAATCCAGCCTATGGCTGGCTTTGGGGCTTTTTTAACCTATTTGTTTTTCTTTACCACAGGAAGAAGAAAAAGATGAAGCAGATTTTAAATACTTTAACTATTTCTGATTTTATCAATAAATGTACAAAATATATAATGTAACATATATTTATTACATGTCAATTATTCCCTACGGATAACTTATTGCAGCTGATCTCTACTGGGTGACTTGAAATGTAGCTGAAGTCTCTACAGGGTGATTTGCTTGTACATGAACTCTCTACAGGATTCTCTCTACAGGGTGATAGCTGAACTCTCTGCAAGGTTATCTATTTATAGTTGAACTCTCTACAGGGTGATTTTCTTGTAACTGAACTCTCTACAGGGTGATTTTGTTTGTAGCTAAACTCTATACAGGGTGATTTATTTCTAGCTGATCTCTCCTTTTTTTCTAGTCGATCTCTCTAAAGGGTAACTTGTTAACACAGTAGCTGAACTCTCTACAGGGTGGTTTCTTTGTAGCTGAACTCTCAACAGGGTGATTTGTTTCTATCTGATCTCTCTACAGGGTTACTTTGTCTAGCTTATCTCTCTAAAAGGTGACTTGTTTTGTAGCTGAACTCTCTACAGGTCACTTGATTCTAGCTGATCTCTCTACAGGGTGACTTGTTTGTAGCTGAACTATCTGCAGGGTTATTTATTCATAGCTGAACTCTCTACAGGGTGACCCTTCTAGCTTATCTCTCTAAAGGATGACTTGTTTGTAGCTGAAATATCTGCAGGGTGATTCGTTTATAGCTGAACTTTCTACAAGGTGATCCTTCTAGCTGATCTCACAACAGGATGAATTGTTTCTAGCTGAACTCTCTACAGGGTGATTTGTTTGCAACTAAACTCTCTACATGGTAGTTTATTTGTAGCTGAACTCTCTACAAGGTGAATTCTTCTAACTGAACTCTCTACAGGGTGATCTGTTTGTAGCTGAGCTCTCTACAGGGTGATTTGTTTGCAGCTGAACTCTCTACAGGGTGATTTGTTTGCAGCTGAACTCTCTACATGATTACATGATGGTTTCTTTGTAGCTAAACTCTCTGCAAGGTGATTTCTTCTAGCTGATCTCTCTACAGGGTGACTTATTTCTAGGTGAACTCTCTACAGGGTGACTTGCCTATAGCTGAATTGTCTATCAGATTAACTGTTTGTAGCTGAATTCCCTACAGAATAACTTGCAATGTAATATAATTCTATAATGGAGTAAGTTATAAACATAGCTGTATGCTCTATTATAGGGTCCGCAAACCAAAAAGTCGATATCTTCAAATTATCTTACAAACTATAGTCATGTGTAGGGGTAGGTCTAATCAAGAAAACACTAGAGTGGCAGCAAATTTTGTCCATCTTTTCTAGTGAAAATAACATGAAATACCTTGAATTTGATCGATTTTTCACTGTCGTTATTTGCAATGTTATTCTTTTGGGCTAAAACTCTCTCTCTCAAGCTTTTAGAGGTTGTCCATTATTACTATGAAGCATAGGTAGATTAATATAATTAATTAATATTTGGTAGTGGTGTCGCACGCATCACCGATTGGTGAGAAAAAAAGATGTTTCATGATCTGGAGCACAGCAGACTTGCAGAAAATACTGCAACATTTACTGCAGTGATCACCTCCTAGTAAAGTACCTGTGTGCAGAATATGGTGTGGTTTGGAGTTGGTTGATCATCTGGCTGAGACTAGCCTCGCCCAATGTAGCAAAAATTCCTCCACGATCCAACAAATACTGCAGTTTTGTGCAAATCAACACCTTTAGGTGTGCTGAAGTGTGGAATTATTGCTCAGAGCAAGTATAAACTTACAGTGATGGCTTGATTATTGACAGTAAATTTTACAGTTAGCTGATAACACAATTTATTGCGTGACGCTAAAAACTCTTGTAATGAAAGTTTTAAGGTGCTCAGCATAATATTGCTGACTTGATATGATTATAAATCACTGTGAGCGCAGTAGGATGATCATTTCTGTAGCAAAGATAGAGTCCAGAGGTCTTGAGTGCATGGCCAGATATAAGTAGCTATAGCTAGATACGTACATGCAGGTCATGCAGCATAGTTATAATCATGCACACCTTTTTGATAGTTAAATCAGAGCTTATAATTATCTGATGATCTATTTTCATGTGCTACTCTGATGCAGTAGCATGCAAGGTCAGCTGGTATGCTCCCCAGAGAAGTTTTACATGACTTGAAATCACATCTGCATAGAAAACTATCATACAAAGTTGTGATATTTCCTGGTAGCTAATTTTGTAGTAAAGTACCAACTTATTCAGCCTCAATCATGTTTAGTAGCTATTATCATATCCTGTGCAAGGCATTAAAAACATAGTATTACTTTCATGACACAAAATCTCTAAAAATGAAGTTCAGTTATTTGTGATTTGGAAGAAATTTTGATTTTAATTGTTATAATGAGATGCCAATGAGATGATTTACTGGAACTTGAAAATTGACATACGTAGTTATAATGGATTTTGATCAAATATTTAATAAGAGCAGTAGTCACATATCACTGAATTAGTCTTAAGTTATTATGATGACTTTGTCATATTAATATACTAAGATCTTTTCATAAAATTCAACTATTAAAGTTGTCCTGCACTGGGTCCTGATTTTGAAGTTTTTGAGGTAGAATTTTATTAGTTTGGAAAACTACATGGCATGTATGAGAGTGGCCTACACAGATAGGATATACAAAATGTACATACATTAAATTGTTGGGCTTGAAGATAGCTATATCTCAACTTTTGATGTAATTTTACTTATCCTCACAGTAGTCGGCAGAGTCACTCTTCCCCACCATCAACTATGGAATTGGAGCAAACCCTTGGTTTCTGCTTTTGATAGCTACTATAATTATTGCTAATATACTGCTCCCATGCATAAGTGGGCTCAGCATATACACGCTAAATAGTACATGGCATAAAATGCAGATGTATGTCTAGATTATACCTATTAGCCCTGTTGAGTATGAGGAAGACATTTTTTATAAAAAGGCACAATGATTTTACTATAGCATGCAATATGCCACATTAAATTATATAGGTCAATTTACACTGATGAAACATAGCTATAATATGTATAACTTGAGGAAACTCTCCAATAGAGCAGTCAGATATTCTTATAGAACAGTCAGAAATTGATTTTTCATACTTAATGTCACTAAAAGTGATCAAAAATCACAAAAAATGTTTATTTAACTGCACTTAGAGTAGTTGTTATTCCACAATGTTTTTTTGTAAAATATTAGCTACGAGAGGCTTGGTTTTGTGCAATAAATCGTGTTTCGCATGCCGTATTTGATTAAAGTATTTGTATTAAAATCTAGCCTTCGCTAGAAGTATGTACTTTTGTTGAGTAATCATTTCCATAATTCAACACACTTAAAGGTGCTTATGTGCACAAGACTGCAGTATTCGTTGGATCACGGAGGAGTTTTTGCTAAATCTGGCAAGACTGGTCTCAGCCAGATGGTCAGCAAACTTCATGAAATCCACACCATATTCTGCACACAAATACTTGACTTGGAGGTGATCACTGCAGTAATGTTGCAGTATTTCCTGCAAGTCTGCTGTGCTCCAGATTACGAAATGTCTTTTTTTTTGCTGATCAGCTATGCGCTACACCACTAGCAAATCATACAGTACGATGGTAACTGTATAGTAGGGACCACAAAGCAGTAGGCGTGGCCCACGAAATAAAATCACCCAAAAACCAGCTTCAATTTTCCCTGACGACGATGAGGCAGCATTGGTTAGGTAAAACTAAGCCCAAACAAGTTTTCAGATCGACCTGAAACGCTTTCAACAAGTTGCTACGTAATATAAAAAAATTTTATTCAACCGAATTTTCTACTGACTGAGTAAGTAAGTAACTGACTGATTCCTTCAGACAAGCGTAACTCGATAACGGCTAAAGCTACGGGCTTGATTTTTTCACTGTTCGACGTCGCTTCAGCTCGACAGGTGCCTTTTGGCATACCGCAGTACGTACAATGCATTCTTCATCTCCTTTGTGTCCATTCATCTTTGCTGACAGGGAAAGGTGTTGATTTGGCGCGAGCACGTGATGGCTTCCCTTCGAAACGGAAATCGTTCGTATTTTTCATAGTGGCTATTTTGATTGCAAAGGCGCTTTTCAAGCAGTTCTTGATTTGTATTGCTGTGTAACGGGTTGAACATAGCCAACAGCAAAGTGTAATGGATACTTCACTTTTCAGATGATGATTAATAAAATTGGGGTGCGGCACCATTTCTTTTGGTATGCATAGATTGTAGAGGTTCTTCCGGAAAAGTTCTTGATTCGTATTGCTGTGTAACGAGTTGAACATAGCTGACAATGAAGCGTAATGGATACTTCACTTTTCAGATGATAATTGATATAGCTGGGGCACGCAGTGCCATTTCAGATGCGGTATGCGTGGGTTCACCAGTCATAATAAATTATTTACAAAAAAGTTAACAAACAAGTACACGAAAAAATTTGGAATTTTCAACTAGAGTAGGGACCATAGCACATTGATAAAAAGTACTGAAACAAGTTGGAGTGGTCCATGATATTAAATCACAGTAAAACAATAAGAAGTGTTATATCCCTACTGTGCTCAAGATACCATGACACAAATGCACAGTAGGGATATAACACTTCTTATTGTTTTACTGTGATTTAATATCATGGACTACTCCAACTTGTTTCAGTACTTTTTATTGATGTGCTATGGTCCCTATTCTAGTTGAAAATTCCAAATTTTTCGTGTACTTGTATTAATTAATTATATTAAACTACCTATACTCCATAGTAAGAGTGGACAACCTCTAAAAGCTTGCAAGAGAGTTTTGGCCCAAAAGAATAACATTGCAAATTATGATGGCGAAAAATTGATCAAATTCAAGGTATTCCATGTTGTTTTCACTAGAAGAGACGGACGAAAATTGCTGCCACTCTAGTGTTTTTTTGATTAGACCTACCACTACACATGACTATAGTTTGTAAGATCATTTAAAGATATCGATTTTTTGGTTTGCGGACCCTATCTATTAGAATGACTGTTCTATTAGAGTATCTCGATCTCGCATTTGTTACACGTAGTTGCCTTTTGAATCATAACTAAGTGGTTTATAATCTGATTCTTCTGTACTACTGCAAGGACTTTCTATGATGATTATTCCAGCTACATACCGATGTTCAGCTCATTGCTCTAGGCTAGGGTCTGCAAACTGAAAAATTGATATCTTCAAATCAACTTACAAACTATAGTCATCTGTAGGGGTAGGTCTAATCAAGAAAACACTAGAGTGGCAGCAAATTTCGTCCATCTCTTCTAGTGAAAATGACACGAAATACCTTGAATTCAATAGATTTTTTGCCGTCATAACTTGAAATGTTATTCTTTTGGGTCAAAACTCTCTCAAGCTTTGAGAGGTTGTTCACTCTTACTATGAAGTATAGGTAATTAATTAATATTTGGTGGTGGCATCGCGCACATCGCTGATCGGCAAAAAAAGACATTTCATGATCTGGAGCACAGCAGACTTGCATTGCAGGAAATACTGCAACATTTACTGCAGTGATCACCTCCAAGTCAAGTACCTATGTGCAGAATATATATGGTGTGGATTGAAGTTTCTTGACCATGTGGCTGAGACCAGCCTCGCCAGATTTAGCAATAATTTCTCGACAATTCAACAAATACTGCAGTTTCATGCACATATGCACCTTTAAGTACGTTGAATTATGGAAATGATTACTCAGCAGAAGTACACACTTCCAGCGAAGGCTAGAGTATGAACACCTTAATCAATTATGGCATGCGAAACGTGATTTATTGCACAAAACCAAGCCTCTCAAGAATATCTGACTGCTCTATTGGAGAGTTTCCTTCAAGTTGTACATATTATATAGCTATGTTGCATTGGTGTAAATTGACCTATATAACTTAATGTGGCATATTGCATGCTATAGTAAAATCATTGTCCCTTTTTCTGAAAAATATCTTCTTCCTCGTACTCAACAGGGTAATCACATAAACATTTGTGATCGGTCCCATAATTATGTTTGTGCAAGCCTAGCTAGCTAATTATACAGTAGAATGCAATAAAGGCACCCACAGCTGTTCTATGGCCACAGTTATTGTTTCTTAATTGAGCAACCAGAAGATAATCGGTAAATTACGGATCGCTATATTCATTAGACTACGATGAAGAAGAAGATACAACACTTACTTCGCTTCCTTCATGTATATTGCTCTTCTTTCTTCCTTTGTGGTAGGTTATTTCATCATAAAAGACATTTTCTTATTGGGTTAAACAAACCACAGACTAATTAGATAATTACTGGTGACCATGGGAATCCATTAGTAAACCCAGCTGTGCTAACCTCAGAAGCCATATGCGGAACTGTACAGAGTACCCTTAAATGTTTGATCTAATCCATTATAGCTAACTATGTCAATTTTCAAGTTTCAGTAAATTGTCCGATTGGCATTGCATTATAACAATTAAAATAAAAATTTCTTCCAAATCATAAATAACTAAACTTCATCTTGTAATACTATGTCTTTAATGTCTTGCACAGTATAGCTACTAGACATGATTGAGACTGAATAAGTTGCAATTGGTACTTTAGTACAAAATTAGCTACGAGGAAATATCACGGCTTTGTATGATAGTTTTCCATGCAGATGTGATTTCAAGGCATGTAAAAACTTGTCTGGGGAGCATACCATCTGACCTTGCATGCTACTGCATCAGAGTATCACATGAAAATAGATCATCAGATAATTATGAGCTCTGATTTAACTATCAAAAAGGTGTGCATGATTATAACTATGCTGCGTGACCTGCATAACTATAGCTATATAGATCTGGCCATGCACTCAAGACCTCTGGACCTCCTTGCTACAGAAACGATCATCTTACTGTGCTCACCGTGATTTATGATCATATCAAGTTAGTAATATTATGCTGAGCGTTATAAAACTTTCATTGCAAGTGTTTTAGTTTTGCACAATAAATTTCGTTATCGGCTAGCTGTAAAATTTATCGTCTGTAATCAAGCCATCATTGTAAGTTTATACTTGTTCTGAGCAATCATTTCCATTCTGCAGCACACCTAAAGGTGTTAATTTGCATGAGACTGCAGTATTTGTTGGATTGTGGAGGAATTTTTGCTAAATCGGGCGAGGCTGGTCTCAGCCAGATGGTCAACAAACTTCAATCCACACCATATTCTGCACACAAGTACTCGACTTGGAGGTGATCACTGCAGTAAATGTTGCAGTATTTCCTGCAAGTCTGCTGTACTCCAGATCATGAAATGTCTTTTTGTGCTGATTGGTGATGTGCGCGACGCCACCACCAACTATAATTAGTTACATTAAACTACCTATATACAACCTCTCAAAATTTGAGAGAGTTTTGGCCCAAAAGAATAATGTTGCAAATTACGACGGTGAAAAATTGATCGGATTCAAGGTATTTTGCGTTATTTTCACTAGAAGAGATGGACAAAATTTGCTGCCATTCTAGTGTTTTCTTGACTAGACCTACCCCTACACATGACTATAGTTTGTAAGTTGATTTGAAGATATCAATTTTTGATTTGCCGACCCTATCTAAGTGGTTTGCCTGGTAGGACAACTCTGTTTGTCTGTGGCGCCACAATGCCCGGACAATTTTACACCTATTTAGCTTGCTGCCTGGCAGTCCTTTGTGGGAGTTGAACTCTTTCTCATGCTCCCACTCCCTGCAGTTTGGTCAGTAGTCTGCAGGGCTTTCTTCTAAAGGCCCCTGTCCGGGGGTTTTGCAGTGTGTATGCTGTAGTCACTTATGCATACGTGTTTGGAGGTGATTTTCTTGAAGAAATGACCACAATCTTGTTTAAATATGAACAAACATACATGACACGCATTCCATTGGGGCTACAGAAATGAAACAAAGATTTTCTAACTTACCATTAGCAGACCAATAAGATGGTATTTAGGTTAAATTGATTTAATACTGGTTTCCCTGAGTAATGGCTCAATTAAAAATTGCATATTTTTTCTTTGTAGCTCACATAATTTCACCAATATTTCTCAAAATGCATGTTCGTGTAAACTAGGTAGGTTTTTGCTGAGACATTCACTAATAGGTACTCACATTATTAGTGCTGGAAACATCGGCTCCTTTTGATAATAGCATTTGTGCTAATTTCAACTGACCACTTCTAACAGCTTTATGCAAAGGAGTTTCACTTGACTAAAAAATAATACATCTGAAACTACACATTTCATACAGTATGATAGTACTTTATAGTAGGGATGATGAAGGTTTATGATTTAATATCCAAAAATATCACCCTAAAATCAGTCTAACTTTTCCTCCGTGCCAGCTTGGCACTATTGGTTAGGCAGAAACAAACCCAAACAATAAGTTGCTGTGAAATTTGAAATTTCTACTGATTGACTAACTAACTGACAGCATACAAGCAACTGGTTACCATTACCTGTGGTATAGCAATGTTTTATGCCCACATTTATGCATATTTGTGACCGAATTTTTTCCAAAAGGGGTCTTTCACATAATCCAATTCTATGAACTTGAAAGAAAACAACTCAGTGCTCAGGAAACATATTAACTTGAAAATTTTCAACTATGTTGGTGCTCACTACTGACCAAATTTCAAGTCATTAGCCTTTTCCAATCTGAAGTTATAAGTCTTCAAAGTTGCTAAATTGAATGTGTGTAGAAGACCCCATTTTGCAAATCCAGTCACATTTTATCACAACAAGTGCAATAGAAGTTTACACACAAGCCATGCACACATTGTCTGTGCATGCTAGCTAATTGAGGTCAGTCATGTACAAAAAAACTACGCACATGCCACAGGCTGCACACATCATGCAAGTGGCAGTGCTGGTTCACACATGTAACCTCTCAAATGTGTACAAGAACAAACCATGTGAATGTATTGCAATTTGCGCATGTGAAGTATATTGTGTAGTTATAATTGAGCAGCACTGTATACTAGTGGACATTTAATCATTACTTCAGTCATATGCTATTGCTAGAAATCAAATAAGCTACAGGTGTAAATAATATCCCTTGTTTCATAGCGTTTTATTTCTATCTTCCTACTCAAATTTAAATTTCTAAATTTTGAACAGAAATTGACAAAACCAGACTTCCACACACATCCAGTTTCATGACTTTGAGACATCATAACACAATATAGGAATATGCTATCAGCTTCAGATTTTTACCTGTGATTTGTAAATGGTATGAACGCGTTGTGTAAAAATTTCAGATCAACAACATGCCAACAGGTCATGTTACAGTTGATCAAAGTCAAGGAATTGGATGTGTGTGGAAGCCTTGTTTTGTCATATTCAGCCACATTTGCATGAATATTCATCTGAATATAACTACTGCATTCATGAGTAGCACCTACTGGTGTCTCTCTGAATGTGTAACAAATGACTACAAGTGTTAGTGCATGTAAATATACATACATATGTTAAACTTTATAATAAAACACTGTTCAATTGGGTACTATTTAATCGGCTTAATAGATACAAGTATATTTGTTGTTTCAGTAAGTTTTAGATTCTTACATATTTAAAATTAGCAGTCAACTTAACACTACTGTGTAATACATGTACAGTATAATATGCACGTTCTTACTTTATCTTCAACATTGACAGCAGCTCCACTGACTAATAATAGTTCTGCTAGTTCCACATGATTGTTATTCACTGCAATATGCAACGGGCTTTCACCTGCAAACTGTGATAATAACAAAGAGTTCATTAATCACATAAAAAAACATAGCACAGTAGAACTGTTTATTCTAGACCATCCTAAAGTATCTGAAGGTTTCCTGTTTTTAAAGGTGTTGAAAGGGAGAACTGCAATTATTGAAGACAGACTTATAAATGTATTTCATTGCATGATTTAATTCAATGTTTGGTAATATTATTGTAATACTCTAATAGAGTGCACAGTGTTTAGGACTTCCGATAGAACATACATAGAATGTTCTAGAACTTCTATTGGTAGATCTATGAAAATACAAACGTTTGATTATAAGCAGATTTCAACTAGAAATTTCATTTATAAAGCAGGAATTAAGCGAAGTGATCAGCCAAAGGGTTCAGTGGTTAAGGATGCAGGTGTTAGGTATGGATGTCCCTGGTTTGAACTCTGGTAAGTTTTTTTCAACATTTTTTGCACACCTTTTTTACCCCACGGTGACTGCTCTATTAGAGTATCTTGATCCCACAATTTTACACTTGCTTGGTTTTTGCTTTATAACTTTGTCGCTGTAACTTTATTGCTGTTCAAACTATCAAAAGGCACTGCTACAATGATCAGCCTATCTACACATCAATTTTCAAAAACTATACTCGGTTTTACCCTGTAGCTATGACCGAAGTTTTATCTTTTTTTACATGAATAAATGTTCATAACTCCTTGAATATTCCCCAGATTCACAACACACTTGGTACTTGAATCCACCGTTACATGATCTTCATTTGTGCCAAAGATCGAGGCAATCGAGTTACACATTCGCATTTTATAGCAATTTTTGCAAAGTGTGCAAAAAGAAATTGAAGTCCACATAGCCCCTGTACAGCATAAAAAAGAAAAAAAACGAAGAAATTAAATGAAACTTCGGACGCCCATATCTCGCAAATGGCTGTTGCGAATTTAATTAAATTTGCTGTGTGGCGTACCCTACTTGGGGGACAGCTATAATGAAAAAGTGGTTTGCTTTGGAGAAGGGGTCATGGAGCTATAGTGCAAGGCATCATAAACTTCAAAATTTAGGGAAATTCATTTTTTCTTGTTTCAAATATGGAATGGCTCTACGATACTACCAGATTTATAATTGCAGGGGTGGTAATTTATAGTCTAGTTTTTAGTTTAGTCCAGTTAACTTTAGAATTTTAAAATTCTGTTGCAGTGGAAATTTTACAATATGTGTACACTGTTTATAGCATAAATTTCAGAGCCATACTTATCATGGTTCACCAGATTTTTTACAGTCCATACTTTCAAAAACGCTGCTATATCATGTTTTCTAAGGATAAATTTGTAAATGTTTTACAGTGGAAATTTTTGTTTCAACTATAGGTAGTTTGAGGTTTAGTAAATAGTTGGCAGACACACCCAAACTTTCAAAAAATTTTAGAACATAATTTTCTAATAAAGCATACACTTGGTGCTGTAACAGTGGAGAGAGTTAGAATTTTTGTGTAAAAATTGACACTGTATGAAAACAATGTGTACAGAACACCTGTTCCAAATTTGGTGGTTTTATGTTTCTCTGAACTAAAGTTATGAAAGAAAACTCCGAGTGTGTCATTTTTGGAAGTTTATGATGTCTCGCACTATATGCACGCATGAAGAAGCTGTTTTCTTTCTTCCTGTTAATATACTCACGGTGTGGTCTCCGGCTTTCTTGGCTGCATGACACACTACCGTGTGTCTTGATAATTGGTCAGTCCCAAGGTGTCCTTAATACACAGGTTTCACTGTAGAGTGAGAAAAATAGCATGAAAAGAACACACAACAGAAACAGGGGCGTAGCTAGCCAGACGGTGGTGGGGGGGTAGGCATCCCCCACAAAACACTCGACATTGTTCATAATTGCACAAAAGGCTAATGACCCAATGATGGGCTAGCCAACATACGGTGTTGTATTATTACAGCTTATGCAACTAGCTACATAACTACTTCATTACTGATTGCTACAAGCTATCACTTATCAATGGAAGTATTTTCATCGAGCATCATCACACGTGCCACAACTGTACTCCAACAAATTCACCCACATTCCAGTAGAACTATATTGTGAATATTTTAGTACAAATACAATGTGTCACAGTTACTTACGTCAGCCACAGTCTGTGCTGCAGTCCTAGCACACTGGCATAGTAGGACGAGCTCACTCACTTCAGCCGGCGAAATTCAAACGCCATGTATTGGCACGAAATCCCAACTCTACACCTTTCCTGTTAGAATTTGTAAACTTGTGACGGATCATCTGACTGACAAAGTGAAACATTAAACTGGCATGCCACTACTCTGTACGAAGATCCAGTGTGATTAGCTCGGGAAAATAAAATTGGTCCATTTAACACTTATCACCTCATAGGTTTGTAGCATCATTGCATATCACTTGTCACTTCTGAGTTGCGACTCTTGCGAAGTCACTTTGAGCGGGTCATTTGTCTTTTTACATTCGAAAAACACACTATCACGTGAGTAGTGTAGGCTAAATATCAAGACACACGATAGTGTGTCGTGCGGCCCAAGAAGCCGGCGCGCCACACCGTGAGTATATTAACAGGAAGAAAGAAAACGCAATTTTCACACCTATGTAGCTCTGTGATCCCTTATCCGATTGGAACCAAATTTGCTAGAGACGTGCCGCCCAGTTAGGGGAGTCTACATACCAAATTTGAAGAAAATCGCTCCAGCCATTTCCGAGATACGAGCGAACAAAATTTCGTTTTAATTTCTTCGTTTTTTTCTTCTTCATCTTCTTCATTTCGCACACTTCGCAAAATTCGCCATAAAACACGAATGCGTGCTCGGATTGGGCTGAAATTTGGCACACTTAAAGGGCTCATTAAGGCGGATCTCCGTACCAACTTTGGTAGGAATCCGATGAATATTCACGGAGTTATTACCGATTATTTGCGTAAAATAAGGTCGAAGGTCTGTCACGCCTACAGGGTAAACCCCTTTGAGGAATCAGTTGAAAATTGATATGTAGATGGAGCAACCATCGTAGGAGTGCCTTTTTGTGGTTTGAAAGGAATCGGGATAAAGACCATGGAGATATGACACAAAACCCAACCTGTGTCAAAATTACGCGATCGATTTTTATGAATAAAAAAACTATTAGTTTTCGTGTCTACCAGGCAAACCGCTTAGAGCAATGAGCTGAAAATCAGTATGTAGCTGGAATAATCATCATAGAAAGTTCTTGCAGTAGTACAGAAGAATCGGATTACAAATCACTGAGTTATGATTCGAAAGGCAACTACGTGCAGCAAATGCGAGATCGAGATACTCTAATAGAACAGTCACCCTAATAAAGCATTCAGCTGCATGTATAATTTACACAGTTATATTACATTGCAAGTTATTCTGTAGGGAATTCAGCTACAAACAAGTCACCCTGTAGTCAGATCAGCTAGAAGAAGGTACCTAATAGAGAGTTCAGCTACAAAGAAGCCATCATGTAGAGAGTTCAGCTGAAATAAATCACCCTGTGGAGAATTCAGCTACAAACAAATTGCCCTGTGGAGAGATCAGCTAGAAGAAGTTACCTTGTAGAGAGTTCAGTTACAAAGAAACAATCATGCAAAGAGTTTAGCTGCAAACAAATCACCCAGTAGAAAGTTCCGCTATGAGCAGATAACACTGTAGAGTTCAGTTAGAAACAAGTCATCCAGTAGATAGATCAGCTAGAAGGAGTCACTTTGTAGAGAGTTCGGCTACAAAGAAACCACCATGTAAGAGAGTTCAGATGCAAACAAATCACCTGTAGAGAGTTCAGCTAGGAACAAGTCACCCTGTACAGAGATCAGCTAGAAACAAGTCATCCTGTAGAGAGTCCAGCTAGAAGAAGTTACATTGTAGAGAGTTCAGCTATAAAGAAACTACCATGTAGAGAGTTCAGCTGCAAACACATTGCCCTGTAGAGAATTCAGCTACAAACAAATCACCCTGTGGAAAGATCAGCTAGAAGAAGTTACCTTGTAGAGAGTTCAGCTACAAATAAGTCACCCTGTAGATAGTTCAGCTAGAAGAAGTTACATTGTAGAGAGTTCAGCTACAAAGAAACTACCATGTAGAGAGTTCAGCTGCAAACAAATCGCCCTGTAGAGAATTCAGCTACAAACAAATCACCCTGTAGAAAGATCAGCTAGAAGAAATTACCTTGTAGAGAGTTCAGCTACAAACAAATCACCCTGTAGAGAGTTCAGCTAGAAACAAGTCACCCTGTAGAGAGATCAGCTAGAAACAAGTCATCCTGTAGAGAGTTCAGCTAGAAGAAGTTACATTGTAGAGAGTTCAGCTACAAAGAAACTACCATGTAGAGAGTTCAGCTGCAAACAAATTTCCCTGTAGAGAATTCAGCTACAAACAAATCACCCTGTAGAAAGATCAGCTAGAAGAAGTTACCTTGTAGAGAGTTCAGCTACAAACAAATCACCCTGTAGAGGATTCAGCTACAAACAAGTCACCATGTAGAGAGTTCAGCTAGAAGAAGTTACATTGTAGAGAGTTCAGCTACAAAGAAACTACCATGTAGAGAGTTCAGCTACAAACAAATCACCCTGTAGAAAGATCATCTAGAAGAAGTTACCTTGTAGAGAGTTCAGCTAGAAGAAGTTACATTGTAGAGAGTTCAGCTACAAAGAAACTACCATGTACAGAGTTCAGCTGCAAACAAATTTCCCTGTAGAGAATTCAGCTACAAACAAATCACCCTGTAGAAAGATCAGCTAGAAGAAGTTACCTTGTAGAGAGTTCAGCTACAAACAAATTACCCTGTAGAGGATTCAGTTACAAACAAGTCACCATGTAGAGAGTTCAGCTAGAAGAAGTTACATTGTAGAGAGTTCAGCTACAAAGAAACTACCATGTAGAGAGTTCAGCTACAAACAAATCACCCTGTAGAAAGATCATCTAGAAGAAGTTACCTTGTAGAGAGTTCAGCTACAAACAAATCACCCTGTAGAGAGTTCAGCTAGAAACAAGTTACCCTGTAGAGAGTTCAGCTAGAAGAAGTTACATTGTAGAGAGTTCAGCTACAAAGAAACTACCATGTAAAGAGTTCAGCTGCAAACAAATTGCCCTGTGGAGACAAACAAATCACCCTGTAGAAAGATCAGCTAGAAGAAGTTACCTTGTAGAGAGTTCAGGTACAAACAAATCACCCTGTAGAGAGTTCAGCTAGAAACAAGTCACCCTGTAGAGAGTTCAGCTAGAAACAAGTTACCCTGTAGAGAGTTCAGCTTGAAGAAGTTACATTGTAGAGAGTTCAGCTACAAAGAAACTACCATGTAGAGAGTTCAGCTACAAACAAATCACCCTGTAGAAAGATCATCTAGAAGAAGTTACCTTGTAGAGAGTTCAGCTACAAACAAATCACCCTGTAGAGAGTTCAGCTAGAAACAAGTTACCCTGTAGAGAGTTCAGCTAGAAGAAGTTACATTGTAGAGAGTTCAGCTACAAAGAAACTACCATGTAGAGAGTTCAGCTGCAAACAAATTGCCCTGTGGAGACAAACAAATCACCCTGTAGAAAGATCAGCTAGCAGAAGTTACCTTGTAGAGAGTTCAGGTACAAACAAATCACCCTGTAGAGAGTTCAGCTAGAAACAAGTCACCCTGTAGAGAGTTCAGCTAGAAACAAGTTACCCTGTAGAGAGTTCAGCTAGAAACAAGTTACCCTGTAGAGAGTTCAGCTAGAAGTTACATTGTAGAGAGTTCAGCTACAAAGAAACTACCATGTAGAGAGTTCAGCTGCAAACAAATTTCCCTGTAGAGAATTCAGCTACAAACAAATCACCCTGTAGAAAGATCAGCTAGAAGAAGTTACCTTGTAGAGAGTTCAGGTACAAACAAATCACCCTGTAGAGAGTTCAGCTAGAAACAAGTCACCCTGTAGAGAGTTCAGCTAGAAGAAGTTACATTGTAGAGAGTTCAGCTACAAAGAAACTACCATGTACAGAGTTCAGCTGCAAACAAATTTCCCTGTAGAGAATTCAGCTACAAACAAATCACCCTTTAGAAAGATCAGCTAGAAGAAGTTACCTTGTAGAGAGTTCAGCTACAAACAAATCACCCTGTAGAGGGTTCAGCTACAAACAAGTCACCATGTAGAGAGTTCAGCTTGAAGAAGTTACATTGTAGAGAGTTCAGCTACAAAGAAACTACCATGTAGAGAGTTCAGCTACAAACAAATCACCCTGTAGAAAGATCATCTAGAAGAAGTTACCTTGTAGAGAGTTCAGCTACAAACAAATCATCCTGTAGAGAGTTCAGCTAGAAACAAGTTACCCTGTAGAGAGTTCAGCTAGAAGAAGTTACATTGTAGAGAGTTCAGCTACAAAGAAACTACCATGTAGAGAGTTCAGCTGCAAACAAATTGCTCTGTAGAGACAAACAAATCACCCTGTAGAAAGATCAGCTAGAAGAAGTTACCTTGTAGAGAGTTCAGCTACAAACAAATCACCCTGTAGAGGGTTCAACTACAAACAAGTCACCCTGTAGAGAGATCAGCTAGAAGAAGGTACATTGTAGAGAGTTCAGCTAGAAACAAGTTACACTGTAGAGAGATCAGCTAGAAACAAGTCACCCTGTAGAGAGTTCAGCTAGAAGAAGTCACATTGTAGAGAGTTCAGCTACAAAGAAACTACCATGTAGAGAGTTCAGCTGCAAACAAATTGCCCTGTAGAGAATTCAGCTACAAACAAATCACCCTGTAGAAAGATCATCTAGAAGAAGTTACCTTGTAGAGAGTTCAGCTACAAACAAATCATCCTGTAGAGAGTTCAGCTAGAAACAAGTTACCCTGTAGAGAGTTCAGCTAGAAGAAGTTACATTGTATAGAGTTCAGCTACAAAGAAACTACCATGTAGAGAGTTCAGCTGCAATCAAATTGCCCTGTAGAGACAAACAAATCACCCTGTAGAAAGATCAGCTAGAAGAAGTTACCTTGTAGAGAGTTCAGGTACAAACAAATCACCCTGTAGAGAGTTCAGCTAGAAACAAGTCACCCTGTAGAGAGTTCAGCTAGAAGAAGTTACATTGTAGAGAGTTCAGCTACAAAGAAACTACCATGTAGCGAGTTCAGCTGCAAACAAATTACCCAGTAGAGACAAACAAATCACCCCGTTGAAAGATCAGCTAGAAGAAGTTACCTTGTAGAGAATTCAGCTACAAACAAATTACCCCGTAGAGAGTTCAGCTAGAAACAAGTTACACTGTAGAGAGATCAGCTAGAAACAAGTCACCCTGTAGAGAGTTCAGCTAGAAGAAGTCACTTTGTAGAGAGTTCAGCTACAAAGAAACTACCATGTAGAGAGTTCAGCTGCAAACAAATTCCCCTGTAGTGAATTCAGCTACAAACAAATCACCCTGTAGAAAGATCATCTAGAAGAAGTTACCTTGTAGAGAGTTCAGCTAGAAATAAATCACCCTGTAGAGAGTTTAGCTAGAAACAAGTCACCCTGTAGAGAGATCAGCTAGAAACAAGCCACCCGTAGAGAGTTCAGCTAGAAGAAGTTACATTGTAGAGAGTTCAGCAGTTTAGCTGCAAACAAATCGCCCTGTAGAGAATTCAGCTACAAACAAATCACCCTGTAGAAAGATCAACTAGAAGAAGTTACCTTGTAGAGAGTTCAGCTACAAACAAATCACCCTGTAGAGAGTTCAGCTACAAACAAGTCATCCGGTAGAGAGATCAGCTAGAAGGACCACCTTGCAGAGAGGTCAGCTACAAAGAAATCACCCTGCTTCATCTTTTCTTCTTCCTGTAGTAAAGAAAAAATGACAGGTTAAAAAGTTGTTTATAAAAGTTGTTTATAAAGGCATGCTCAAGTTGAATGGGATAGGTGTTTACTTGCAGTTTGCATGCAGTTTACAGAAAAAATTCAAGCAAACTTTTGCTCTACACCCTTGCACTAAATGCGCTGTAAACGACGAACGACGGCAGCCAGAAGTTTCATTCCAACGCTAGCTTATTCCTAGATGATGAGGGCTTTGTTTGGTGCCAAAACTGCTTCAATACGCACAGCAACTGGCGAGAAGAATGCGCGAACTCAAATGGAATGCAGACAGACAGACGGTCAGACAGCTTTTCAGCTTTATATATATATTGCGTGCAGCTGTAAGGGTTAAGGTGGAAAATAATTCCAGCAAGCCAGGTGAGGGATGAAGTGTACAATACAAGCAAAACATTTTAACACACGTACTCTTTACCTTGTCATTAACGAGCGCATCAGCTGGTTGTTTATGAGCATATCATCTGGCTTTTCACAAGTATATCAGCTGGTTGTGTAAACCTGGAGCACATACTCTGGATACAAATACCATATAGCAGGTTTTCCTCTTGGACAAACTTTACTTGCAAAAATAAAATCATGTGACAGTGACACTTAATCTCGCGAGGTGACAAATTCACGACTTTAAATTCCTTGTGCCAATTTATTACTTGTTATAATAAGTGTTCGTGTACGAGATGGAAAGCAGTGAAATTTGTTATGTTTGCCATGTTTCTTTGTATCTATGGTTGTATCCACGATGAATTGATGCAGGCGCCTGAAGTTTGCCAGGAAACGGGTAGGGCAGCCGCATTCAGCGATGTTTGGTGAAGAAACACATGTTGTGTAGGGGAAGGAGAAACTGATCAAGCTGTTACAAAACAATCAGAAAGCTGTTAGGTACATAAACAACCACCTGGTTTGTTGTTGAACATTCCAACATGACAGTTTTACAGGCACTAAAAATCTCACGATAAACAAAACTCTACATGATAAAATATATCATGAATTTTAATACTGTGAAGTGCCCAAAATACGAGATTAAATTCCTTGCGATAAAAACCCTCTATATGGTAAATTACAAACAACACTGTCTTGATATCACATCAGGTCTGGAGTAGAATATCATAGTTATTGACATGAGTCTGAGGCGAAGCTGAGGATGAGTGTTAATAACTAAGATATTCTACGACTGCTGTGATATAACTGGCTTATATCAAAGTAAGAGTGTGGGCACTAAGATGTACATGGCTTCATATACAGCAAAGGACGACTGTATATCTACCACTGCTGTGATATAACTGGCTTATATCCGAGTAAAATACTATGGGAACATTGATGTATATGGCTTCAGATTTAGCTTGCATAAACAAATTATGCTGACTTTTTGCATTTTATTACCATAATTGTCCAAGTGAATTCTTTTAAGTATGGCTTCACTGCGATATATATAATGCACATGTATTTATATATGTGAACATCTCAGCAAAAAACCCACCTAGTTTGTACAACTTTCAAATTTCCTTGTTTTTTCTCAGCATTATTTACAGTGAATGGATAACCAATTCAGCTTATTATGGTGGGTAGTTGTATGATTATAGCACTATACAGTTGGAGGAGCAAGGAAATCGATTCGTACAATGACTATACTAAAATAAACTACAGGTGCTTACATTCACAATCATAACTTTTAATCTACATCATTGGGATTTGGCTTAAAATGTTCACCATAGATTAGCAAATCAATGAAGTTATGGTTGTAGCCCTGTAGTCACTTGTGCATATGTGGAGGTGATTTTCTTGAAGAAATGACCACAATCTTGTTTAAGTTTACTACAATATGAACAGATGTATGTGACATGCATTCCATTGGGGCTACAGAAATGAAACAAAGATTTTCTAACTTGCCATTAGCAGGCCAATAAAATGGTATTTGATTTAGTACTGGTTTCCCTGAGTAATGGCTCAATTAAAACTTTTCTCTTCGTGCTCACATAATTTCACCAATATTTCTCAAAATGCATGTTCGTGTAAACTAGGTAGGTTATTGCTGAGACATTCACTAATAGGTACTCACATTATTAGTGCTGGAAACATCGGCTCCTTTTGATAATAGCATTTGTACTAATTTCAATTGACAACTTCTAACAGCTTTATGCAAAGGAGTTTCACCTGACTAAAAATAATACATCTGAAACTTCATATTTCATACAGTATGATAGTACTTTATAGTAGGGATGATGAATTTTTATGATTTAATATCCAAAAATATCACCCTAAAATCAGTCTAACTTTGCCAGCTTGGCACTATTGGTTAGGCAGAAACAGGCCCAAACAACAAGTTGCTGTGAAATTTGAAATTTCTACTAATTGACTAACTAACTGACAGCATATAAGCAACTGGTTAGCCATTACCTGTGGTACAACAATGTTTTATGCCCACATTTATGCATATTGTGTGACCGAATCAGCAAAAAGTCTTCCATACAATCCAATTCTATGAACTCAGAAGACCATAACTGAAACACATGTGACCAGATTTTACAAAACTGATCCATATTGCACATCAGGTAAAATCTAACTAACACCACCAGTGGATAGCTTACACTATTGTACTACTACTTTTGACCTTCAGCACTATTCAAACTACTCAAGGCTGGCTTTAACAGATATCTTTTCTGGGTGGTGTGGGAAGCTCAAATGGCAGTTTCTGTCCTTGTGAAGCCTGGCTTGGCAAGAATCAGTGGTTTACTGGCGGATGGCCTAATAACGTTGGCCAGACGTTTTTTTCTGTTGACTTTGCTACTAATCAGCCACTAAGGAGCCAGCACAGCCTTGTAATCTTGTGCCTGGACTCTGCCTCCATTTTAAAATCTATATCTTGGCCACCCCACCACCCCTACCCTCCTCCCCTTTGTAAGCACTCGTGATACTACTTTGCTTGTCCAACTGCTCAGATTTTCTACCTTCTTCGGCGGTAAACTCTACAAGCAGCTACAAGTACTGGAACTGGCCCGAAAGGTAATAGATTGATACATATTTTGTGTAAATTTCAGATGCGTGCTTACTATCCTTAGAAAGTTTAGCTGACTTGAATTCTTGAAAACCATTTATCTTGAAACTTCTAATGTGCGATTTGGATCGTTTTTCCAAAATCCAGTTACTGAAAAGTTTTCAGCCATGTTGGTGCTCACTACTGACCAAAGTGCAAGAGTCATTAACCTTTTTCAATCTGAAGTTATAAGTCATCAAAGTTGCTAAATTGAATGTGTGTGTGTGTGTGTGTGTGTGTGTGTGTGTGTGTGTGTGTGTGTGTGTGTGTAAAACCTTTTTTTGCAAATCTGGTCACATTTTATTACAACAGGTGCAATACAAGTTTATGTACAAGCCATGCACACATTACCTGTGTACAGTAGCTAATTGAGGTCAGTCATGTTTGTAAAGCAAAAAGCTAAACACATGCTACAGGCTGCACACATCATGCAAGTGGCAGTGCTGGTTCACACATACAACTTCTCGTGTGTGCAAAAGAACAAACCATGTGAATGTGTTACAGTTTACACATGTGACAATCACACAACACAAGGTTATATTTGAGCAACACTGTATACTAGTGGACATTTAATCATTACTTCAGTCATGGATATGCTATTGCTAGAACTCGAACGAGCTATAGGTAAATGATATCCCTTGCTTCATACCTTTTTATTTCTATCATTGCTACTCAAATTTAAAATTCTAAATGCTCTAAATAAGCTGTTGTATAGAATATAGGTGCTACTCGTGAATGCAGTAGTGATATTTAGATGAATATTCATGCAAAAGTCAAAATTTAGAATTTTAAATTTGAGTAGCAATGATAGAAATAAAAAGGTATGAAGCAAGGGATATCATTTACCTATAGCTCATTCGAGTTCTAGCAATAGCATATCCATGACTGAAGTAATGATTAAATGTCCATTAGTATACAGTGTTGCTCAAATATAACCTTGTGTTGTGTGATTGTCACATGTGTAAACTGTAACACATTCACATGGCTTGTTCTTGTGCACACACGAGAAGTTGTTTGTGTGAACCAGCACTGCCACTTGCATGGTGTGTGTAGCTTTTTGCTTTACAAACATGACTGATCTCAATTAGCTACTGTACACAGGTAATGTGTGCATGGCTTGTATGTAAACTTGTATTGCACTTGTAGGTTTACAAAATCACTCAGTCACCTGTGTGCCCTCAAGAAATTTTGTACATGATAAAAAATTGCAACACAAAAGACACACTGTAGTGTACATGTCCTTCTATACACCATTATGTGCATCACTGAGTGTTGTTTCAATTAACTATAACTAAAACTAAAAGTACTTTTAGTAAGGAAAATATGTATTAGTTAACAAAAACTAAACCTATTACTAAAAGCATTATAACCAAAACTAAATCTATAACTAAAAAACAACAGAATAATTTACTAAATCTAAAACTAAAAAGAATTAAGAAAGATAACTAAAACTGTAACTAAAACTGTAACTAAAACCAAAAGATTTTCTTATGCACAACTAAAACTATAACTAAAATTAAAAGGTTTTCATGTTTTTAACTAAACCCATATTACTAAAACATCAAAGACAATATAACCATAACTAAATCTATAACTAAAATGAATTAAGAAGGATTACTACAACTAAAACTAAAATTATTGAAGAAACTACCTATGACTATAACCAAAACTAAAACTCTTTACTAAAACAACACTATGTTGCTCAGATCACCGCACATATAAGTTCACATATGTTCTACAGGTTGAATAAAGCATAGAATGAAACTGTACTGCTACATGTAGCATCCAACCATCAATATATGCTATAGTTTGTGACCTGATGGTGGTTTAGTTAGCTATAACTAAAACTAAAAGTACTTTTAGTAAGACAAATATGTATTAGTTAACTAAAACTAAAACTATAACTAAAAGCAAATCTGTGTTATAACTAAAACTAAATCTATAACTAAAATACAACAGAATATTTTACTAAAACTAAATCTAAAACTAAAAAGAATTGGAAAAGATTACTAAAACTATAACTAAAACTAAAAGATTTTCTTATGTACCACTAAAACTATAACTAAAACTAAAATGTTTTAAGAAATGTTACTAAAACTATAACTATAACTAAAAGATTCTCACATCTTTTACTAAAACTATAACTAAAACTAAAATAACACAGAGAATATAACCATAACTAAATCAATAACTAAAAGGAATTAAGAAAAATTACTATAATTAAAACTAAAATATTATTATTGACGAAACTGACTATGACTATAACTAAAACTAAAAGTCATTACTAAAACAACACTAGTAAACAAATCAGTCTTTAATTTAGCAGAGCCAGTTGAGGAGCCATGAATCATCAAGTAGCAATTCCTTATTCTTGGGAACAGAATTAAACTTTATTTTCATCTTTAATGTTTACTGCTAATACTATAGTACTCTTCTTCTCTATGTTCTGCAAATAATTTTGAACAAATAGCAGACTAAATACATCTAGCTTTAGCTGCCACCCCTCACATAGTTATTTTTGTGGGTATCATAGGAACTTCAGGATGAGTATTCAGCCTTTTTTTTGCTGCATTTTCATCCCATACTCATGTCATGGCTATTAAGGTGCATATTTTAAACCATTGCAAATGTATATTTTAAATAAGTTAGACACCACGACCTACTGAACTAAGCAACTCTCAGGTTCTTAGTAGTGCCCTCGCTGCATTCGGGACACTACAAACTTGGGTCTTTAGGGTTACTAAATTGCTTAGTTTCCTTTGTCTTGGTGTCTAACTATTATGTGTAACACGTGACTACAAGTGTTAATACATGCATATATATATACATAATTATGTTAAATTTTATAATAAAATACTATTCAATCGAAATTGGCTTAATAGATACTCTTGTTTCAGTACTTTTTATCACTTGCAGTGGCGTAGCTACCATTGAGGCAACCAAGACAGCTGCTTCGGTAAAAATTCTCAACAACAGGCTGAGCAGGCCCGAGTTTTGGCACCCCTGATTTTCTACTCAAACATTTATACTAGACAGCATTACTGTATCACACATAATAGAATCTATGGCTGTAGTACTAAGCAGGATAAGAGCCTACAATGATATGGTGCTGGACCACTATTCAGCTACTTGAATTTGCAAAAGATCAAGATACTCTAATAAAGCTGTCATCGTAATATACTCTAATAGAGTATTCAGCACAGATTAGCCACTGTTCTCACTTTTATGTTAATTGTACTTTTCAAAAGTTCTAAAGAGCCAACTACATGGCATTGCATTGAGCTAATTGATCATGCAAATCAGTTACAATAAAAAATAGCTTCCACATATCATTTCAAAGCCTCAAACTTTTTCTTGAGGGAGCATGCCCCTAGCTTGACATGCTTAGCACATGCAGTTGATCATCACATGAAAGAGATAATCTCTGACTTAAATATCACATCAGATCAATAAAAAGTATAGTGTGCACGACTATAACCTCCGTTGCAGTCTATGGATGGCCTGACCACTCAAACTATCTCAGGAATAATTCAGTTTTTTTGTGCTGATTGAATGCAATTAAACTAGTTTAATAATTGAAACATGGTATACTGTAGCATTAGCTAAGCTGGAGCATTACTTATGACATGTAGAAAAACGTTCATAGTCTTCTGAAACAGTTTCTTCCATCCAACCAGAGAGTCAACCTGCAATGTTGTACCACCCATACTTGAAATTATTTGTGAATCAGTTGAGTCAGAAGCAGACCCTCTCAAATAGGTCAATGCATAAACTTTGCCTCGGTAAAAAATATTCCTGGCTACGCCACTGACTTGGATTCCCACATTTTTAAGATTAGCAGTCAACTTATAACACTACTGTGTAATACAGGTATAATATGCATGCTCTTACTTTATCTTTAACATTAATGGCAGCTCCACTGACCAATAACAGTTCTGATAGTTCCGCATGATTGTTATTCGCTGCAATATGCAACGGGCTTTCACCTGCAAACTGTGATAATAACAAAGAGTTCATTAATCATATAACAACAGTAGAACTATTTATTCCAGACCATCCTAAAGTACTCTAAAGTTCCCTGATTTTAGAGGTGTTGAAGGGGGAACTGCAATTAAAATAAAACTATATACAAAGCTTGAGTAATATAGTTTAAATCATGATAACCAAGTTTCAAACCACAATATATGTACAGCAGCTGGCTATTTATTAGGCTCAAGAATAAGCGTGACACAGCAATTTGGCTACTATGCGGCTTAGATGTCACTGGATTGAAATAACAAACTAATTTCCTGTTGCTAGGGATGAGCCTATTTTGCTTTTTTCCCCCACCTATTCCAGCAATTCTTTTATTTCTTACCTATTTTGCTCAATATTTTGCTCGAAATTTTTCTATTTTGCTGAGCATCAGTAAAAATTAATTGCAGTATTTCAAGCTTACAAGCATGTGTGACTACTCTATTAGAATATTTCGTATATAGTGACTGCTCTATTAGAGTATCTCGATCTTTAGCCACCATTCCCTACGAGCATATGTTGCCATAATACTATGTATGACTGTT
Source organism: Dysidea avara (assembly GCF_963678975.1). Taxonomy (NCBI): domain Eukaryota; kingdom Metazoa; phylum Porifera; class Demospongiae; order Dictyoceratida; family Dysideidae; genus Dysidea; species Dysidea avara. The sequence continues at coordinate 17,621,018 of NC_089277.1, forward strand.
CTATTAGAGTATCTTGATCTTTTTCATACAAAATGTGCTAAGTTGCCATTCCTTGGTGCCCATTTTTCCAATTTTCCACCTATTTTTCCAGCATTTTGCTCTTTGCTTTTATCAACATATTTTTTCAAAACTTTTGCCAGCAAAATTGGCACATCCCTACCTGTTGCTGTAATAGTAAGCATGTCCCCAATAAAAAAAATTTGAAATTGAATTTGAGAGTGACTTCAGCAATTTATCACAAGCAGTATATATAAGTATTGCAATTTATTTGACTGGTGTATTGAGGTGGCTGCTCTATTAGGGTATCTTGATCTTCAATCTTGTAAACTGTCATCCGCTTTCTGCCTAAAACATACTACCCAAGAAGTTTTCTAAACATTACATTCTTTGAAATAGAAGATTTGAGCAGTTTATTAGAGTAATAGACAAATTTCATAATAAGGCTTTATAGCGCATAATAATAACCATTTCCCCTAGCAACCTAAATTTCCCATTATTTTTAGGTGATAACGTCTAAAGTAACTTCCCTAAATTTTGAAAGGATACTATATATATAATATTATGTCATAAGATATTACATTTTAAAATTTGTGGTTTCCCCATACATATCTATGTAAGGTGGCTACAGTTGCTCCTTCTGGGCAATCACATAAATGAGGCAATTCAAATTATGGAGAAACCAAAATTCCAAAGAATTCAAATATCAATTTACATAATATGTAGGTGTGAATGTCAACAATAATCTCTGCAAGTTTTAAATGGATAGTGTATATAGATCTTAAGATACCGTACAGCGGGTTATTTTCGAGACAGAAATTTTCGCACAAGAAGCAAAATCTGATTTTCGAAAGATTTTAATTTCGAAGAATGCATATTTCGAAGTCCGGATAGATTTCAAATAAACGGAAATTCGTGTCACAAACTATGAAGATGCGTGAATGTTTGCCGAAAACTGACTTATTGATGGAATAATCCCCATTCCTGTGACTGGAGAGAAGACTGAGGGAGTCTCGGGTGGAGTGAATTCACTGGTACGATCACGTTCGATCATAGCTAGCTATCCTACCATAGATTCTAGAGCAGACGGCACTAATTCCCATTCTGGAACACCTGTTTTCTGGTTATTGGTACAGTTATATTACAGTCTACCCATTATCATCAGCAATACTGAGCTAAAACTCGAGGAATACACGAGGAATACACGAACAAATCGCCGAAGTTGTTTCACTTGTGGGAATTTATTTTCGAAAAACAACCGAACGTGGGAATTTATTTTTGAAGAGAAGAGCCTCTTCGAAATATCTGAAAATAAAAATCTTTCGAAAATTACCAGCTATACGGTATGACATTCTTTGAGTCCCATGATTTGTGTGATTACTGAGAAGGGGTAACTGGTGTCCCACTTATAGACAATGTATGGGAGAATTACAACTTCAAAATGTCATATCTCATGATCTATATATGCCATCCTTTTAAAACTTGGAGAGGTTACTCTAGATATTGACACTTACAAATAAAGTAAAGATTAGGTTGCTAGATGCAATGGTTAATTTTTTTCTTATTACAAAATTTGTCTATTCTATGTGACTGGATTTTGGAAAAACGATCCAAATTGCACATTAGAAGTTTCGAGATAAACAGTTTTAAAGAATTCAATTCAGTGTAACTTGCTAAGGATAGCAAGCACGCATATGAAATTTACATTAAAGACGCATCAATCTATTACCTTTCAGACCAGTTCAAGTACTTGTAGCTGCTTGTACAGTTCTCGCCAAATAAGATATAAATCTGAGCAAATGAATAAGCAAAGTAGTATCATGAGTGCTCACAAAAAGGTGGAAGGTGGGGAGTGGTGGAGTGGGCAAGACATAGACTTCAAAATGGAGGCAGACCATGATTGAAGTCCAGGTACAAGATCACAGGGCTGCGCTGGCTTCTTAGTGGCTGATATGCAGTAATATCAACAGAAAAAAATGTTTGGCCAACAATACCAGGTCATCTGCTAGCAAACCATTGATTCTTGCTGAGCCAGGCCCCAGAAACTGCCATTCAAACTTGCCATACTACCCAGAAAAGATGTCTGTAAAAGCCAGTTTGAGTAACGCTCAGGATCGAAACTAGTAGTATGATGGTGTATAGCTATATCCACTTGTGGTGTTAGTTTGATTTTGCCTGATGTGCAATTTGGATCAGTTTTGTAAAATCTACATGGTCTCATATACTGAATATTTGCTTGGCTGCTGCATTAGAATGACTATATTCTATAAGAAGATCTCAATCTTGATCCTTATAGTGTACAGTTATTGATGCCCAGGCTTGGGCCCAGGTGGCCGGTTATGCCTGTGTACACCCTCCCATGTCCACAAGTGGGATAATGAATCTAATATGTTATTCCTAAAATGTGTGCATCCAACGCTGTCTCCAAGAGAGAAGTGCAGTTATATAGAAATGACCACATTGCACACAATGCTTCAAGTACCACAGGATACACTGCTGTGGGACATCAAAAAAATTAACCAGTTTCTGTCATGTCAACTTTCATTTCTTGCTGCTAAAATACTGTCATATGTGGCAGCAATTTTGGAATGGCGGAATGCAAGGCTGTATTGAACTTGCTACAGCTACAACACTGTGATGAACTTTATTTTAAAATTGTTAAATTATTGTTACTTTAATATTTGCCTGATGTATACTACACTACCAGTATTATATTGTACATAACACTGCACCTACTGTAGGCAGGGTAATCAAACACACACCGAGAACCTTACTAACTATAAGTAGTCATGCTTTTGCCAAGAGGCACACATATTCATGTTGTTGCTGTATATAAAAGAAAGTATGCGAGACTGTAGAGCGGTTGGCTCTCACTGCAGCAAGAGTGTTAATGTATATACTGGTAGTGTAGTATACATCAGACAAATACCGTAAATTGGATTATTTTCAATGGTAATAATTTTCAAGGTTAGCTACATCCACAAAAATTTAACACACAAATCAAGATACACAGTAGTGTGTCGTGTGGCCAAGAAACCGATGCGCAACACTGTGAGTATACTGACAGGAAGAAAGAAAACATGATTTTTGCACCTCTGTAGCTCAGTGCTTCCTTTATGAAACAAGACAATTTTTGCTGTGGACATGCCTTTCAACATCAGTACTTGACATACCAAATTTGAGCAAAATCGCTTCAAGTGTTCCTGAGATATGTGACTTCACAAATTGGCTTAGTTTCTTTTTTCTTCCTCTTTTCACACGCTTACAAAATCTACCATACAACACGAACACCATATCCGATTTCCTTGAAATTTGGTATACAGAAGCGGGTATAAAGGTGCATCTTGGTACCACATGTGGCCAAAATACAATAATCAGTGAATGAGTTATTAGCGATTATTCACAAAAAATAACACCAATATGTTGTCACGCCTACAGGGTAAACCGCTTATAGGAAGAAGCTGAAAATTGGTAGGTGAATAGGTTAACTATTGAACTTACAAACCTTTTGTAGTCTGAAAGAAATCGAGCTAAACACCACGAAGATACAACAAAAAAACCGACAGTGTGTATCGTTTGGCTTCTAGGCTTGCAAATGTGGCCAGGCAGTGAGGCAGACTAAATTTCAAGTTTTGGCGATTTTTAAAAAAATCTTTACCCAGTCACTGGTAAGTGTTCTCTGGTTTTCAATGCTGTATTTCATGTTAGATTGACTAATATTATTTCACGAAGGTGATTTTTGTCTCGTAATATTTCTCTAGAATGATTTTTAAAAGCAGAAATATAGGCAGCGCGTGCCACTTTTGGGCGATCCCTATTTAACCCTTAAATCCGCGTAATCCAGAAAACTGGATTTAAACTTAATAAATACACATGCCTTGCACAAAGCGCTGTAACTTTTGAAGCGTCCATCCTGTGGCTATGCAATTTACATCAATCTACTTGTGATGTAACAAGGATTAAAATGATACCTAGTAGGGCATGAACGAATGTTAAATTTTAACATTCGAACATTCTTTAATTTTTCTTAATGAATGTTTGAATGCTGTTACACCCACTCAATTAGTACAATAGTAATAATTTTGCATTATGAACATGTACCAAAGATATATTTCTGAAACCTTTTACCTTAAATTAATGTTAAAAACGACCATATAAAAGTAAAAACCTACTCTTACAATGATAATAATTGAGTGTGGGCGAGATAATGAATGTTGAAATTTACATTCGAATGTTAAGCTTATCAAATTCTAACAAATGTTTGACAATTGTTCATACCCTAATATCTAGGGTTTTACCCTAATGCTAAATGGTGAGGCCAAAACTAGTTGTGAAAATAAACTTTTCAGTAAGGAAACCTGCAAACCCTTTACATACTTTTATAAAATGGTCGATAACTTGATGGTTGTTGCTCCTATCACCTTGCAACAACTTCCATTTGATTTGTGGTGAAATTTTTGATCAGGCCATATATAACTCACATGAGTAAATCCATAATTGAAATTAAACACGTGGCAAGAATTTTGAAACACGGAGACGCGACTCGCCACTGTTCATCATTTCATAACAAGTAAGCCACTAGGATGTGCGATATGTGATATATATTGCTACAGACGTCAAAACAAGCTGCTCTAGCAGCAATATGGGCACCACTCCAACATGAGGTAAGCTCACGTGCACACACTAATGACTCTCTAAAAAGTACACACCATGACACCTCCTCCCTTAAAAAGGGAGGGCAGGTACAATATTTCAAAAGAAAGTACAGAGTCAAAGAAAAGTAATCCTACAAAAACTTGAATACAAAACTCACAACAGTCCATTACATAATAAACTAAAGTCAGTGTCCCAATCAAATCCTAGACAGGGAATCAGCCATAACATTTTCCCTGCCCCTAATATGACAGATATCCACATTATATTGCTGTAGAGTCAGACTCCACCGTAACAATCGTTGGTTTTTCTCCTTCATTTTATTGATGAAAACGATAGGATTGTGATCGGTATAGACTACCACCCCAAAAAACACCTTCGCTGTAAAAAAGGCGTGCCCAAGAAACTACAAGTACCTGGAACCCAATGTAAAAAAACAAAAAGAAAACAGCTCAGCTCAGCTGAAGTGAAAAGTAACTGGTAACTTAAAGAGCTGATATCTGAAGCGGCCAAGAATACAATTACTAAAGTTTAATCCATGCAAGAACACTTTGGCTATAAAACAGGTGTGTACATGAAAGTAACTGGCAACTAAAACGGCTGATATCTGAAGCGGCCAAGAATGAATGGTCAAATACAACTAATTCAAAATTTTAACACTGAACCTTTATAATTCAGCTGTGTTCTATATTCACTCTTGCTGCATCGTAAAGTAATTTCTTTTAACTCTAATTGGCTGGTAATTTGGCCGCCTTTTTTAATAGTCAGTATAATAGAGCACAAAAAGGCGGCCAAATTACCAGCCAATTAGAGTTAAAAGAAATTACTTTACGATGCAGCAAGAGTGAATATAGAACACAGCTGAATTATAAAGGTTCAGTGTTAAAATTTTGAATTAGTTGTATATGACCATTCATTCTTGGCCGCTTCAGATATCAGCCATTTCAGTTGCCAGTTACTTTCATGTACACACCTGTTTTATAGCCAAGGTGTTCTTGCATGGATTAAACTTTAGTAATTGTATTCTTGGCCGCTTCAGATATCAGCTCTTTAAGTTACCAGTTACTTTTCACTTCAGCTGAGCTGTTTTCTTTTTGTTTTTTTACATTGGGTTCCAGGTACTTGTAGTTTCTTGGGCGCGCCTTTTTTACAGCGAAGGTGTTTTTGGGGTGGATATCACTCATTTTTGTCAGTGATAGACCCTACATTTGGTTTAAAAGGTAATTTTTTTTTGGAAATGAGCAATTAACATTAATGCAGAATATTATCTTGGAGAGTCAGTAAAATCCATACATAATAATGATTGTTTCATAACACCGTAAATTCTGAAGTATGAATTTACGGTGTAGTATGACTGTTCTATTAGAGTAAATCTATCTTTACTGCCTGCATGTGACGAATATATCTCATATCTGTGCATGTTAAATGCTTCAGACACCTAATTAAACTTGCAAGTGACTAATTAGTTTACAGTTGCTACACAGCTATAAATACATTTGTAATTGTTATCATCATAATCATTTATCATGTTATAACCATTTTTTTATTATTTTGGTCACAACTTCAGGATTAGAGCAGCAGAGAAAGGAATAGAGGACTCAACCATCAAGACTTGTATATGGGAGATGGAACAGTATTGCGATGGACAATGCCGGTACTAACCCCTCAAGGGTGTTGCAGTACAGTATAGATGCAAGACCAGAGCCTCGATCGTCACCTTTTGACTGTGGTCACAACTTCAGGATTGGAGCAGCAGAGAAAGGAATGGAGGACTCAATCATCAAGACTTGGGGAGATGGAATAGTATTGCCAAGGATAATGCCAGCACTAACCCCTCAAGGTTGCCACAGTGCAGTATCGATACAACCACTCCAAACAGTGCATAAAACCAGAGCCTTGATCATCACCTTTTGACTGAAATTTTTATACTTGATGAAGCAATTAAAACAAAAAAGTTGTAGTACTTATACTTTCCTGAGGGCGCATGCCCCCAGAGTCCCAGACTCCCTTGCCTGTTCAGCAGAATAATAGGATTGAGCCTTACTACCACTTTCACCTTTATTCTTGGTCCGGATGTACATATCGGCAACATAATACAGTAGCTGTAGATAATGCCCCTAGGCAGAGCTATAGGGATGGGAATTTTTCCCTACTATCACACTATCACAGTAGTTCTTCTCGCAGTTCTTTGCCTGGCCATCATCAACTGCTGTCAAAACATTAGTGTCATCCCCCAGACCCTTCCTCAAGCATGCTTATCACACAAAAATAACTTAGTTTAGCAGTGCACAAACAATTATTGACAGCATATGTACACTTACCGCATTGTTGAACCATGTATACCACCAGAATCCACCGGATTGACAACTAACACGTGATCTATTTAGGGGAAATCTCGTGGAAAGTCCCTAATTACCTTAAGCGGACACTCGTGATACGTGGTTTTAAATTGAATGGTTTAAGAATGTAACTAGATGGTGAGGCGTACTATAATCGGCTCAACTTTAATGAGAAACTCGAGCCCCTTGTGAGAAACTACATCGCTTGAGCAACGCTTGAAGAAGTAAGAGCCAAGAATACTGATCGAGATATATGCCGGTCTTGAATGCTAACAAAACGAGGAGTGAAGTTTGTGTAACGTGTCACATCGCCACACACTGATTCACCGTGTTTGTGCGATAGGGTTTATGGACCTGTACATGTCCACCAGATGCTGAAAGGAAATTCATTCCACCACATGTTGAAAGGAAATTCATTCCAATTTGTGAAGTTATTGATATACTCATTGTTGGGGTCCACGGGGACATCGATGATCATTTACCAGTCAGCTGTAAGTAATGTCACAACAGAAGGAAAGGAGCCATTTCCATACCCCGGCTATGGCATACTGATTTTCCTGGTCAGTTTATGTACACTCAACCACAGATCGAAATGTAGAACTTTGGTTGCAGGTGGAAAATGAACACCTTTTTACTCAGTTACAAGAGATTCACCCAGCTGGGATAAAATGTTGAAGTGAATGTCATTAGTACTAACTTGTTCATCAGGTATTGGACAATTCCAAGTGTCCAGATTATGCAGTTGTCCTCATGTTCAAGTTTACACGTTTAGGCAAGTTCCACAACGTACTATAATCTATTACTATATCAGTGTGGAATAATGCTTATATAATATTTTTCATATTCCAGGCTTTAGGTGTATTGTATTTAACACCTGCTTGTTGGTTTTTGCAGGCCATCTGGTCATACTGGTTTATCCACTAGCAGTTGAATGTGATCATGGTACATATGTAAGTTGAGACCATGAAAGAACAAAGATACAGGTGTCATGAATTTCAGGTCAGTTAACGTTCAGAGGAATTGTATTATTGCAATTGTTGTTTTTGTAGTTATCAATTATCAGTGACCAGTTTGTGATAGCGTACTTTTGTTTGACCAATGACCTAATGATCTGGTTTACATGCTTACCCAACAGTTATGTTACTCACTTAACCTGCATATGGGATATATATATTTTTAGTTCATTTTGATTATCCATCCTTTATTGGTACAGCCTGGCATATTGATTTTTTGTACATTCTCTTTTTAATTCAGTGCCTGCTGGATTGTTTCGTCAGATATCGAAACAGGTGTCTTTGGTGTTGCGACCGATGTTCCAGGTCAGTTTGCATGTGTGTTCAATTTAAGGTTGACTTCAGTGCCTGCTTATTCTTTTACAGGTCTCGGTATCGAGTGTCATGAATTTCAGGTCAGTTGACGTACAGAAGAATTGTATTATTGCAATTGTTGTTTTGTAGTTATCAATTATCACCGTATACTAGTGATGTGAATTTGCAGGTCAGTCTACTCAGATGTATCGGGTATAGTGTTGATGGGTTCAAACAAATATCCAGTGTAGACTGTAGTGGCATCAAGGGTGTTAATTTCTAGGTCAGTTTACATGTTGTGATGTTAGTGATTTTTTCCTAGTACCCAGATGTTAAGTGTATTGTATTTAATGCCTACCTGTTATGTTTTTAAATTATGGTATATCAGTGTAGACAGTACAACAGTAAGCCTTCTGTGCTGTAGTAACTATCTAATCCAAAACAGCTAAGCTGTAAAAAAAAGTGTGCGGCCCTCAGAAAGGCTATGGTGAAAAAAGATGTGAAATCCAAGGTGGCGGCCAAGAAATGGCTGTGATGGTAGGTTAATGGTAAAAATTTTAATAATGACAATTCAGGTAAATTTTGTGAAGTGGCGCAAAAATTCACCTGAATTGCCGTTATTAAAATTTTTACCATTAACCTACCATCACAGCCATTTCTTGGCCGCCACCTTGGATTTCACATCTTTTTTCACCATAGCCTTTCTGAGGGCCGCACACTTTTTTTACAGCTTAGCTGTTTTGGATTAGATTTCATTTTTTTTTGTATTTGTATACCCCAAAGCCGGCCTATGGCCAGCTTTGGGACTTTTTTAACCTATGTTCATTTTCTTTACTATAGGAAGAAGAAAAGATGAAGTAGATGTACTTTAAATATTTTATCAGTAAATGTACAAATTATATATATAATACATATGTGACCGGATTTGTGAAAAGGGGTCTTCCACACACATCCAATTTGCCAACTTTGACAATTGATAACTTCAGATTGGAAAAGCTATTGCCTTGAAATTTGGGCAGTGGTGAGCACCACTATAGCTGAATATATGGTGAAATTTTCAGGTTAATATGTTACTTGAACACTGAGTTATGGTCTCCAACGTTTACGGAATTGGATGTGTGTGGAAGACCCCTTTTCGCAAATCCGGTCACATATACTGATTACAGAAATCTCCATGGTGGTTTCTTTGTAACTGAACACTCTACAAGGTGACTTCTTCTAATTGCTCTCTCTACAGGGTGAATTGTTTGTAGCTGAACGATCTGCAAGGTAACTTCTTCTAGCTGATCTCTCTACAGGGTGATGTGTTTGTAGCTGAATTCTGTACAGGTGATTTGTTTGCAGCTGAGCTCTTTACAGAATGGTTTCTTTGTAGCTGAACTCTCTAAAAGGTAACTTCTTCTAACTGATCTTTCTACAGGGCAATTTGTTTCTGGCAGAATTTTCTACAGAGTGATTTCTTTGCAGCTGAACTCTCTACATGGTGGTTTCTTTGTAGCTGAACTCTCTACAAGGTAATTTCTTCTAGCTGATCTCTCTACAGGGAGATTTGATTGTAGCTGAACTATCTACAAGGTAACGTCTTATAGCTGATCTCTCTACAGGGTGATTTGTTCATAGCTGAATTCTGTACAGGTGATTTGTTTGCAGCAGAGCTCTTTACAAAATGGTTTCTTTGTAGCTGAACTCTCTCCAAGGTAACTTCTTCTAACTGATCTTTCTACAGGGTGATTTGTTTGTAGCTGAACTATCTACAAGGTAATTTCTTCTAGCTGATCTCTCTACAGGGTGATTTGTTTGTAGCTGAATTCTGTACAGGTGATTTATTTGCAGCTGAGCTCTTTACAGAATGGTTTCTTTGTAGCTGAACTCTCTACAGGGTGATTTGTTTGTAGCTGAAATCCCTACAAGGTAACTTCTTCTAGCTGATCTTTCTACAGGGCGATTTGTTTGTAGCTGAGTTCTCTACAGGGTGTTTGTTGCAGCTGAATTCTCTACATGGTGGTTTCTTTATAGCTGAACTCTCTACAAGGTGACTTCTTCTAGCTGATCTCTGTACAGGGTGATTTGTTTGTAGCTGAACTCTCTACAGGTGATTTGTTTGTAGCTGAACTCTCTACAAGGTGATACTTCTAGGTGATCTCTCTACAGGATTCCTTGTTTCTAACTGAACTCTCAACAGGGTGATCTGTTCATAGCTGAACTTTCTACTGGGTGATTTGTTTGCAGCTGAACTCTATCTGTAAATGGTGGTTTCTTTTTAGCTGAACTCTCTACAAGGTAATTTCTTCTAGCTGAACTCTCTACAGGGTGACTTGTTTCTAGCTGATCTCTCTACAGAATGATCTGTTCATAGCTGAACTTTCTACAGGGTGATTTGTTTGCAGCTGAACTCTCTACATGGTAGTTTCTTTGTAGCTGAACTCTCTACAATGTGACTTCTTCTAGCTGAACTCTCTACAAGGTGACTTGTTTCTAGCTGATCTCTCTACAGGGTGACTTGTTTCTAACTGAACTCTCTACAGGTGATTTGTTTGTAGCTGAACTCTCTACATGGTGGTTTCGTTGTAGCTGAACTCTCTGCAAGGTAACTTCTTCTAGTTGATCTTTTTACACTGCATATTTGTTTGTAGCTGAGTTCTCTACAGGGTGATTTGTTTGCAGCTGAACTCTCTACATGGGAGTTTCATTGTAGCTGAACTCTCTACAATGTGACTTCTTCTAGCTGAACTCTCTACAGGGTGACTTGTTTCTAGCTGAACTCTCTACAGGTGATTTGTTTGCAGCTGAACTCTCTACATGGTGGTTTCTTTGTATCTGAACTCTCTACAAGGTAACTTCTTCTAGCTGATCTTTCTACAGGGTGATTGATTTTTTTTGCAGCTGAACTCTTTACATGGTGGTTGTTTTGTAGCTGAACTCTCTAAAAGGTGACTTCTTCTAGCTGAACTCTCTACAGGGTGATCTTTTTGTAGCTGAATTCTCTAAAAGGTGACTTCTTCTAGCTGAACTCTCTACAGGATGATTTGTTTGCAGCTGAACTCTCTACATGATGATTTCTTTGTAGCTGAACTCTCTACAGGGTGATTTGTTTGTAGCTGAAATCTCTACAAGGTAACTTCTTCTAGCTGATCTTTCTACAGGGCGATTTGTTTGTAGCTGAGTTCTCTACAGGGTGATTTGTTTGCAGCTGAACTCTCTACGTGGTAGTTTCTTTGTAGCTGAACTCTCTACAATATGACTTCTTCTAGCTGAACTCTCTACAGGGTGACTTGTTTTTAGCTGATCTCTCTACAGGGTGACTTATTTCTAGCTGAACTCTCTACAGGTGATTTGTTTGCAGCTGAACTCTCTACATGGTGGTTTCTTTGTAGCTGAACTCTCTACAAGGTAACTTCTTCTAGCTGATCTTTCTACAGGGTGATTTGTTTGTAGCTGAATTCTCTACAGGGTGATTTATTTGCAGCTGAACTCTCTACAAGGTGAATTCTTCTAGCTGAACTCTCTACAGAGTGATTGATTTTTTGCAGCTGAACTCTCTACATGGTGGTTTCTTTGTAACTGAACTCTCTACAGGGTGATTTGTTTGTAGCTGAACTCTCTACAGGGTGATCTGTTCGTAGCTGAACTCCCTATAAGGTAACTTCTTCTAGCTAATCTTTCTACAGGGCGATTTGTTTGTAGTTGAGTTCTCTACAGGGTGATTTGTTTGCAGCTGAACTCTCTACATGCATGGTAGTTTCTTTGTAGCTGAACTCTCTACAATGTGACTTCTTCTAGCTGAACTCTCTACAAGGTGACTTGTTTCTAGCTGATCTCTCTACAGGGTGACTTGTTTCTAGCTGAACTCTCTACAGGTGATTTGTTTGCAGCTGAACTCTCTACATGGTGGTTTGTTTGTAACTGAACTCCCTGCAAGGTGACTTCTTCTAGCTGATCTCTCTACAGGGAGATTTGTTTGTAGCTTAACTCTCTACAGGTGATTTGTTTGCAGCTGAACTCTCTACATGATGGTTTCTTTGTAGCTGAACTCTCTACAAGGTAATTTCTTCTAGCTGATCTTTCTACAGGACGATTTGTTTCTAGCTGAACTCTCTACATGATGGTTTCTTTGTAGCTGAACTCTCTACAAGGTGATTTCTTCTATAGCTGATCTTTCTACAGGGTGATTTGTTTGTAGCTGAACTCTCTACATGATGGTTTCTTTGTAGCTGAACTCTCTACAAGGTGATTTCTTCTATAGCTGATCTTTCTACAGGGTGATTTGTTTGTTGCTTAACTCTATACATGATGGTTTCTTTGTAGCTGAACTCTCTACAAGGTGATTTTTTCTATAGCTGATCTTTCTACAGGGTGATTTGTTTGTAGCTGAACTCTCTACATGATGGTTTCTTTGTAGCTGAACTCTCTACAAGGTGATTTCTTCTATAGCTGATCTTTCTACAGGGTGATTTGTTTGTTGCTTAACTCTATACATGATGGTTTCTTTGTAGCTGAACTCTCTACAAGGTGATTTTTTCTATAGCTGATCTTTCTACACGGTGATTTGTTTGTAGCTGAACTCTCTACATGATGGTTTCTTTGTAGCTGAACTCTCTACAAGGTAACTTCTTCTAGCTGATCTCTCTACAGGACAATTTGTTTGCAGCTGAACTCTCACATGATTGTTTCTTTGAAGCTGAACTCTCTACAAGGTGATTTCTTCTAGCTGATCTTTCTACAGGGTGATTTGTTTGTAGCAGAACTCTCTACAAGGAAACTTCTTCTAGCTGATCTCTCTACAGGGAGATTTGTTTGTAGCTGAACTCTCTACACGTGATTTGTTTGCGGCTGAATTCTCTACATGATGGTTTCTTTGTAGCTGAACTCTCTACAAGGTAACTTCTTCTAGCTGATCTCTTTACAGGGTGAAGTGTTTGTAGCTGAACGATCTACAAGGTAACTTCTTCTAACTGATCTCTCTACAGGGTGATTTGCTTGTAGCTGAACTCTCTACAAGGAAACCTCTTTTAACTGAGCTCTGTACAGGGTGAATTGTTTGTAGCTGAACTATCTACAAGGTAACTTCTTCTAGCTGATCTCTCTACAGGATGATTTGTTTGTAGCTGAACTATCTACATGGTAACTTCTTCTAGCTGATCTCTCTACAGGGTGATTTGTTTGTAGCTGAATTCTGTATAGGTGGTTTGTTTGCAGCTGAGCTCTTTACAGAATGGTTTCTTTGTAGCTGAACTCTCTACAAGGTAACTTCTTCTAGCTGATGTATCTACAGGGTCACTAGTTTGTAGCTGAATTCTCTACATGGTGGTTTCTTTGTAACTGAACTATCTACAAGGTGACATCTTCTAGCTGATCTTTCAACAGGGTGATTTGTTTGTAACTGAACTCTCTACAAGAAAACTTCTTCTAACTGATGTCTGAACAGGGTGAATTGTTTGTAGCTGATCTCTATACAGGTTACTTATTTCTAACTGATCTCTTGAATTCTGTTCAGGGTGACTGCTCTATTAGGATGACTGCTATATTAGAGTATCTTGATCTCGCACTTGCTACACCAAGTTGGATTTCGTGTTATAACTCCGTGGCTTTAAGTCTGATTCTTCTACACCATTGAAGAGCCTTTCTAAGATGATTACTCCATCTGTACAGTGAATTTCAAAGCATTACCCCAAGCGGTTTATTTGGTAGGCGTGGCAAGTATTCGTTTTTATTAGCTAATCTCGGTTGCATAATTGTTACACACTGTTGGTTTTGTTGTTGTATCTTCCTGGTTTTTAGCTCGATTTCTTTCAAACCACAAAAGGTTTGAGGTTCAATAGTTAACCTATTCACTCACCGATTTTCAACTTCTTCCCATACGCGGTTTACCCTGTAGGCGTGACAACATATTGGTGTTACTTTTCGTGCATAATCGCTCATAACTCTTTGCCTGTTTATCGTTTTCCAGCCAAAGTTGGTACCGAGATGTGCCTTTATACCCCCCTTCTGTGCGCCAAATTTCAAGGCAATCGGATAACGCGTTCGTGTTTTATAGCAGTTTTTGTAAGTGTGCAAAAAGAGGAAGAAAAATAAGAAGAAAAATAAACGAAGAAACTAAGCCAATTTCTGAAGCCGCATATCTCAGGAATGCCTGAAGCGATTTCGCTCAAATTTGGAATGTGGAGTACTGAAGTTGGAGGGAATGTACACAGCAAAATTTGTCTTGTTTCATCAAGGCAGCACAGAGCTACGGAGGTGCGAAAATTGCATTTTCTTTCTTCCTGTCAATATACTCACGGGGTTGCGCGCCGGCTTCTTGGGCCGCACGACACTGATTTGTTTCATAATTATGCTGTTGTCCTGGAATGGCACAATTTTTGGGCAACCAGTGTGAAGTCCAGTGGTACAAACATTGTATTATGACCAAGTTGTGATAGCGTACTTTTGTTTGACTAATGTCCTAATGTTCAGGTTGACATGCTTACCCAACAGTTATGTTATTCATTCACTTAGCCTGGGATATAATTTTTTGTTAATTTTGATTATCCATGCTATTATTGATACAGCCCGGCATAGTGATTTTTTGTACATTCTCTTTTAATTCAGTGCCTGCTGGATTGTGTCATCAGATATCGAAACAAGTGTTTTTGGTGTTGCGACCAATGTTCCAGGTCAGTTGCATGAGTGTTTAATTTAAGGTTAACTTCAGTGCCTGTTTATTCTTTTACAGGTCTCAGTATCGTCATGCTGACATACAAGAAATCATCACTATTGTTGGAACTATTTTTAGTCAAGTCTTGATGTGATGTTGATTAACGTTGTTACACATTGTCGTATGTTTACCATATGGCAAGAAATTTTCATGGCTATCATGAAATTTGAATATTGTGTAAGTTGTGTGGAACAACCCCAACTCATACATGGTCACTGGCAAACCACGAACCACATTCGAGCCACAACACCACCAACCACATTCAAGCAATCCATTACAAAATTTTGTTACACCATTTGTGTGTGCATAATACTTAATGAAAGCCACAACACAAGCTACATGGTAAACACTACATAGAGGTGGTAACCCCCTAAAGGCTTGTTACCTTTTGTATTCACCTTATCGGCCTTTGTGGTTAATCTATTAAAAATTACATGTAAATAGAGAATTGAAGAGTATGCTTAAAGCACCTTCGCTAGTGATTTTGTTCTTCACACCATAAGACAACTGGTGATTTATAAACGCTCGCATGGGGTGTGGCACTAAATGGAATTTAAAAGATTTCTGCTTAAAATGTCATCCCTAGGGAACTTACGGTTCAGCACGTTGTCACAACTTGTTTATCAGGCATTAGAGTTTGTGTCCACATCGTGCCTTTAAGTTATTGTAGGGATTAGAGGTTTGCTTGAAGAAAATACGCGTATAGGCAAACCAGGATTGGATAGTGTCAGTGCTAGATGGAGTATACAAACACGACTATGTTGACTGGTATAACGTGACAGTAGTTGTAACATAAGGTAGAGAAATAAAGTGAAATACGCCTATTTTTTATTTTGCGATGGTTACTTTTTTATTTTAGCGAGGTCGCAAGAAAACTATGATGATGACGACTCCTAAAGATTTTTTTATCACGTAACGCAATACAAATCTATTGAGAGATGTTGCGTAATCTAGGACTAATATTGCAAAACCGGCCCTACACGTAAATAACTCACAGTAGTGGCCGCGCGTCTTTTAATTGGGCGTGCGCTTTGTAGTTTCTTGGCCGCGCGACTCAATACCGTGAGTCTTGATTATTGGCATCACTGTAGGATTTAAATACACATCAAAGTGGTTCAAAGCTAACATTACATTAGACCCAAAGTTTCCTTCTCAATGGTGGAATACCTTTTTTGGTGTTCATTAAACTTCTTTGAAAAGTAGCAAACACAACGGTCAATACCACATTCATCTTCCTGTTTCAACACCGCTCCCGTACTCACATCACTTGCGTCAACAAACAGCTTAAACTGTCGTGTAGATTCAGGTGCAACTAAAACAGGAGCTGAGAGTAGCAATGTTTTCACATGCTGAAAGGCTGACTGGCAGGCTGGGGTCCAAATGTAAGACTGATTCTTCTTCAATAAATTAGTCAATGGAGCAGTAACCACAGAAAAGTTGTGGCAGAACTTTCTGCAATACCCTGCCATACCCAAAAATCTCATCAATTCTCTCTTGTTTTGGGGTTCAGGAAAGCGACTGACTGCTTCCACTTTGGCCATCACTGGAGAAATCTGTCCCTGGCCCACAACATGACCTAAAAATGTTACCTGGCAGTGCCCAAACTCACTCTTTGCCACGTTAACAGTAAGGTTAGCCTGTGACAATGTACTGAACAGTTGGTGGAGGAGGTCCACGTGGTGCTCCCAGGATGAACTGTAAATAATGACATCATCAATGTATCCCTCACAACCAACAAGATCACCAGTCAACTGCTGTATCAACCTCTGAAAAGTGGCAGGGGCATTCTTCATGCCAAAGGGCATTACCTTATACTGGTATAATCCTGTGGGGGTAACAAATGCAGACAACTTTTGAGCACGAACAGTGAGTGGTACCTGCCAATACCCTTTTAACAGATCCAACTTACTTACAAACTTCGCACGACCAATTTTCTCAATGCAGTCATCGATCCTAGGTATCGGAAAAGAATCTGTCTTGGTAACAGAATTCAACTTGCGAAAATCTGTGCAGAATCGGTAGTTACCATCTGGTTTTGGAACTAATATACATGGTGAACTCCACTCGCTGCTGCTAGGTTCTATAATGTCATTCTCCAACATGTGCTTGATTTCTCTCTCCATATGTTGTACTTTCAGTGGCAGTATGGATGTTGTTTACAAGGCTTTGCATCTCTCACATCTACATCATGTAGTACAACATTTGTCTTCCTGGGGACATCAGTAAAAAGCTCTTGAAACTTGTTGATAAGGCTCATCATACTCTCTCTCTCTCCCACCGAGAGATGACCAAACTTCTGGTGCAAATTGGCTATCACATCTGAATTTGTAAGCTTGACATCTGCACCCGCAGGTCCTTCATTCATCATCGAGTCATCTTTCAGACCTACTACATTGGCCACTGGCACTATGGAGGGTGATGAAGTGGACTCACAATACTCCTTGAGCATGTTGATGTGACAGACTCTTCGCTGTTTACGACAATCAGGCATGTAAACTACATAATCCACCTCATTTAATCTCTTCTCAATCACATATGGGCCACAATATCTTGCCTGCAGAGGGTGATGATGAATAGGTAGGAGGACCAATACTTTATTCCCTGGTTCAAATATTCTAGATCGGGCACGCTTGTCGTACCACAACTCCATCCGACCTTGGGCATTCTTGAGGTTTGCCTTGGCTAGATGCGCTGTTGTAGATATTCTGCTATGGAGATCAGATACGTGATCCAAAATATTTGATTGCTTGTCTTCAGTCAACCAGGTTTCCTTCAGCAACTTCAATGGTCCACGGACGACCCTTCCAAACAGCAACTCAAAGGGACTGAACCCTAATGATTCTTGCACTGATTCATGAACAGCGAATAGCAAGAGATGCACTTCTTCGTCCCACTCCTTCTCCTCGTTCAAACAGTAAATTCTCATCATATTCTTGAGGGTCTGGTGGAATTGTTCAAAGGCCCCTTGTGACTCTGGATGGTAAGCACTAGACTTAAACTGTTTGATTCCTAGCTGGTACATTACCTGCTGGAACAAACTGGACATGAAGTTTGACCCTTGGTCTGATTGAATTGACCTTGGAAGACCCACCAATGTAAAAATTTGATGAGGGAACTTACTATGTTCTTAGCCTTAATATTCCTAAGGGGAATGGCTTCAGGAAATCTAGTTTAAGCACACATTATTGTAAGTAAATACTGGTTTAACTGCTTTGGTGCGTGGCTGTGGTCCTACACAATCAATAATCACTCGGCTGAATGGTTCCTCTACTACAGGAATCGGTTTTAAAGGGGCCACTGGTATTGACTGGTTCGGTTTCCCAACAACTTGACACTCCTGACATGATTTGCAGAACTGCTTCACATCTTTCTTAATGCCTGGCCAGTAGAAATGATTTAGTATGCGTTGGTAAGTCTTGTTTACTCCCAGATGGCCTGCCATAGGTGTGGCATGAGCCAACTGTAGTGTATCTGCTCGACAGTTAGGAGGAACCAAAATCTGGTATGACACTTGCCACTCCTCATTTGATGGCACCGTTGGAGATCTCCATTTATGCATCAGGATTCCTGCCTTCTGAAAATAGCATACTGGCTGGTCCTGTGCTTCTTCCTCAGTAAGTGGATCTTGAATAAGTGCTGCTAACTCCGGGTCAGACTGTTGGTCTTTAATCAGTTGCTTACGGGTCAGTGGTGGACTTCCCTCTAACTGTGGAGGTAGGATATCTTCTCTCAATACCTTGCCATTAGGATTGGGTGAATTTGATTCTACTGAATACAATATTATTGTTAAATAGTTAATGAGAACTATGTGATGTTGCTAGTTTTTAAGTGTGTGAGCATCTTCATAAAGCAATGTGCATAGATTCTCTGATAGCAATAAATAGTTTGAGTTTGGCTGCCTTTCCTGTCTACGGCAATGCTATGAACAAAGGAAAGGCGGCCAAACTCAAACTATTTATTGCTATCAGAGAATCTATGAATCTATACATATTGCTTTATTGAGAATAAAATTTGTGTGGCATTTAGGAAGATGCTCACACACTTAAAAACTAGCAACATCACATAGTTCTCATTAACACTTTAACAATAATATTGTGTTCTCTGAATAGCTACTATTAATATTACAACTTTCACACCTTATACATGGCCACATTATGATATCATCACTTTTTGCCGCAGTTAACTCTGCTTTACTTGGACGCGCACCTTTTTTACAGCTACAAGCTGTTTTTGGATGGGATTTCAATACTGTTTGTTAGAATAAACATACACTGTTGAAAACAGAAGGTGAATTTCCATGGTCTTGACAGAAACCCCAGATTATAGTGACAGAACATTAAAATACAACTGTAATTTTAGTGGCATGCAACTGCAGTCAACTAAAACCCATTTTAACTAGTAACCTCTTAGTAACACTTTACCTTTCACCTTGTACTGCATTAAAACGATCAAGATACTCTAATAAAGCAGTCACAAAAAAGCACTACACACAGCAATAAAAGTTAAAAGCATAGTTACAACTTCTGCTTAGCACTGCTTAAATTACTAGCTACTTACAGACTCTACAATATAAAAATACAGCACTTGTAGAAACGTGACTGTTCTATTAGAGTGATTGACTGCTCTATTAGAGTATCTCGATCATTGACTAATTCAGGGAGAGAAGCCATGCTCCCACCCATATCAGTACAAGCTCTTGTGAAATGAAATGAGAATAGTAGAGAAATGGCAAGTATGTACAGAGACAATAGAGGGGCATGTAATTATGTCCTGTTGGGTATTGTGAATAAACGCCTTTAAAATCTATATTACTAATAAATAAGCGCATTAGATTTGGGCTGTAACCTTTTGTCTCATTGCCTGAAGGTTGTGTTTTCGTGTTGAAAGGATTTAGTGCCACTGAGAGACAATTGGTGAGTTTAACTATACATGTACTTGTGTTGTAAAACTTAATTGTAAAAGGCGATTAGCAACTTTGGACCAGGGTGAAAATTTTACTGCTATATTTGGAGGTTGTAGCATATGTATATCTTAGTATCTTAATAAATAATCCTTCATGATCACTAATCACTAATAGTACAGTGAAAATCGGTAATTATTCAGGTAGGGACAAAATTTTCTGACCTAGCTTATTAAGGAGGTGGCTGCATTTACGGCCTTAAGCAGTTGGTAAGAAGCATGCTGTTCTAATTGGCTATAGAGATGGATTTAGTGTGTGACAGCGTACGAGACAGTGATTGCTGGCAGCAAGGGGGCAGCCAATCTGTTAGAGCACCAAAGGCGCTGTTTCAGATGTAGGCAGTTGGCTGTCAGCCCAAAGTGTAAAAATTTTAACTTTTGGTCCTTATAAGCTTCAGATGAAGAAAGTGATGAAGTCATTATCCATAGGATATATATTATTCAGATTATCCATTTCAGTTCTACTATATAGTAGCCAAGCATAAGACAAACATAACACAGCATTCCAGTGGTTTAGTGGTGACCACAACACTGCCTGAGTAAACTTTGGCAAGATTTCAGATAACCAGAAGCCCTGGAATGCCTTCAACACATGAAATACCAAATATCTAATGTCTGGCAGTGGACCTGTCTTGGTGCATGCATGGCCACTTGTACAGAAGGCTGCCTCTAAAAGGCCAAATTATAAATTCTCCTGTGAGACATTTATATGGTTAAATCAGTGATTTGCTAAAACAGGTACCTGCTTATTATAAGCCAAGAAAATTTGGCACAAAAGTAATCATCATACTGCACCTATTTATGTGGTTTACTCAGGTACGTTACTGTTCAATTACAATGTCGCACTCACTCACACATGCAAGTTTGCTCAAGATTTTAAAAATTACTAATTAAGGGGCGTGGCAATTGTTTTGGCTGCAATTCTCGTGATGGAAACAGCGGCCAAACAGTCTAGCGAGTGAACAGTTGCCATGCCCCTTAATTATCAATGTTTAAAATCTTGAGCAAAATTGTGTGTGAGTGCAAGTGCGACGTTGCGCTTCGGCAGTGCCATATATACACCAGTATGGTAGCCATATCAGGTACTACCTAGCAGTGACACATCATGAGTATTTAAGTCATAATGTGTTACTTTATCATCCATCTAAATACAATCCCTGAATGTGTCATTTTGTGTACAGAGCAATCTACCACAAGAAGTGACTTGAGTAAGGTTTCAGTGTATATTATTAACCATTAATATTGTTAACCATTGTTAACGGTAGGTACAGTGAAACCTCACTTAGCGGCCACCTCTTTAATAAGACCACCTCGTTATATTGGCCACCTCTGGTAGGTTCCAAACATAGCTAAGCAGTACTTTATGACCTCATTAATAAGGCCACCTTGTTATTAATAGTGTTGCACCGATAATCGGTTGAATTATCGGTAACAACCGATATTAGCTAATTTTACAAGTATCTGTATCAGCTACGAAGCGGAAATAATTGGCCGACTCAGCGAAACCCACAATCAATCGTTAAATTGACGGCAATGAACAAGTGAAAGTAAAGAAGGTGGTGAATGTAGCAGTAAGTGGTTTGCTGTAACTGTTTTGTAACTGTTTTGGCTTGTTTGTTTGCACAAGTATGGTTGCAAGGCTATAGTAGGCTGTGTATATTTATCGGCTGCCCACGCAATTAGTTGATCACTCTTCACAAAGGGTCTGTAGTCCCACTAAAAACACTGTTTGATAAGCTGGCTTAGCTGTTTTATAACTACTTGGCTTCCTTTTCCATGAAAGGAGATAGTAGCAAAACTGTATAAAACATTGCAAAAGTCGGCTTCCCACGCAATTAATTACATTGATTACATTATCATTACAAATGCAGTTTATACACATAAACTTCAAGTGATTTTCTGCTCCTCTTCCTCTGTTCTGAAGAATTGAAGAATATCGGTAAATATTGGCATATCGGTTACAGGAATAGGCAAATAATCGGTATCGGCAAATGTGAAAAAATGCATATTGGTGCAACACTAGTTGTTAAGGCCATTTTTTTTGGCCCCAGAGCTGGCCCTATTAATCATTGTACTTATATGCATTTAAATTTTTTGTAAGTTTTCTTCTTCAGATTTACTGATGGGCACTATGAAGTATTGTTGACTGGTCTGTGCATAACGTGGTGACTTGAAATGTTAAAGTGGTACGTAGCATGTCTTGTATGCACATGTTATAATGTGTTGTAATGTGTCCACACGTCTTAGAAGTAAATATAATTGTATTCTCTATAAATACTCAGTTCCATTGTGCCACTGGGTCATAAGCAGGTCTGTGACCTGGACAATGAAACCACAACCGATTATTGGGCACTCATAACTGATCGATTAACCGATTAATTGGCAGATAATTTACTTTTGATACAAAACCATTGAATGACAAAAAGCCTTGTTTACACCACACAGACTAAAAACAGTAACATTTGCTATACAGTTGTAACAATTTAATCAAGAAATGTACTTGATGCATTTGCACTTTCGTAATGTTCTCTTGTAATCTTGGTGTAGTGGATAAAGGTTTTCATGAAGAAAAATTAACCGTTCTGCATACTGTGGTGTTAAGCAAGATCTTTTTTTGAGAAATGACGTTTCCACTAATGCTAAATAGACTTTCTGATGGTACTGATGTTGCCACAATGCAGAGAGTTTTCCTAGCCAATTTACAAAGTGTGGGATAAATAGATTTATGGTCTCTCCACCAGTGTAGAGGTTTGCCATCTAGATCAATTTGTGGCTCAATCCTATACTTAGCAACTTCAGCACAAGCCTGTTCATTTATTGACATAGTAGTACTCCTGTCAGAGCCATTGCTACCAAATTTTCTACCTAGCACTTTTTTCAATGGATGTACTTTTTTCTTTTTCTTAGGTGGGGCCTCCACAGCAAGTGAAGAATCTTCTACATCTGATATTTCAACAACTTCACAGTCATCTGCAGAATCAACATTAGCAGCGGTTTGAGTGACATTTATCTTCATGAGTTCACAAACTTCATTTTCTACATGTTTAATAACACCATCCATTGTAGCTCTGCTTAAATGTGCAAGGGATTTAAATCGTGGGTCTAAGAATGAAGCAGTATTCATAAGAAGAACTAAAGATGGCTCCAAGTTTCTTTGATTTAAATCCTCATCAACAGCTGCCTTGACTGATTTTATTGTTCTAGAATCACCATCCTTTTGTTCAGCCTTTTCTTTTAAATCAGCTAAAATTGGTCCAACGCATGATAACGTGGGATATTGCTGACCACTAAGTATTTCTGTGGAATCTTTAAATGGTTCAAGAAAATGATACAAATCCTCTAGTATATGCCACTCAGTTCGAGAGGGTTCCAAATAGTGTAGCTCTCTTCTTGCATGAAAAATAGCCACAAGAGCTTCCTGCTGTTCAATAACTCTACCAATCATTGCATATGTAGAATTCCATCTCGTGCATACATCCTAATTAAAACAACACTTTTAGATCTATATGTATTTGCAATGATTTATTGCAAACAATAATACAAATTAACAAATACGTAATTTATTTAACCTGGATTAGCTCATGTTGAGGAAGGCCTAGCTGTTTCTGCTTGCTCTTTAAAGCTTCAGAATCAAACCTTGACTTATGGAAATGTGTAACTATTTTCTTTTCCTGAGCTAAAGCTGTGTGTACCTCTTGAACATCCAAGCCATCCTGTACAGCTAGGTTTAAACTGTGTCCAGCACAAGGAATTGCTAACAACAACAAACAATCAATCACAGCATTCCTAACATTCTGGGCCAGCAACCACTTCCTTTTAAATGTCTATATTCCATTCTTTAGTGAACTCCTTTAAAATGTCAGCGATATTAATAGCTGTATGCCTGCCAGGAAAATTATGTGTGACAAGATTTCTGTGATGCATCACAAATTGGTTATCGATAAAGTGGACAGTCATTGATATGTAGCCATCACCAGATCGAGATGTCCACAAGTCTGTCGTCATTCCAAGATAAGACACACCATCCATTTCTTGGCAAACACTCTGTTTGGTTCTATAATACATCTTTTCAATCACAGCATCCATAGTACGGTGACATGAAACAACATACCGAGGCTCTGCTACCTCCATTAGGTTTAGAACCCATCACCATCAACAGTGCTCACTGGCTTCAGGTCTCTAACAATAAATTCTACCACAGATTCTGTTAGCATCTTAGCTCTGGCCAAATTAGGAGGTAGCTTTTCAACAGTCCGTGACCCTCCATGTACTTTTTCTATGAAACAATCCATAGTGACACTTGGCTGCCCCACTCCACTAGATTCATGACTCCATAATTCACTGTATTGGATTGGGTGCATTGCTCGCAGATGGTTCCACAGATTTGTTGTACCACCACAGTTCGATATTTCCATTTTTTACACAGTGTACATGTCGGCTTTGTACCAGCACTAGATTTTATCTTGCCAGTCATAGCGTCTACTTTGTATCCAAAGTAAGTCCACACTGGTGCTACCTTTCCTGGAGGAGTTTTCAACTCAATACCACCGCTTGCCATTATTAAAAACTATCGAGAAACGGTAGAAACTTTGAGAACAAAGTCAGAAAATGGCGCTGAGTAGCTCACGTGTGTAAATCACGTGATCTGTGAATTAATCGCCGATTGTGTCAGTGACGACGATAATCAATTTACCATCGTAACAATCGGTTGATAATCGATTAAATCGACATCGATTCACAGGCCTAGTCATAAGTGGGTTGAGTGGATTATCCAGGACATTTGGGTCACATTTTGTCCTGGCCAAGTGGATCTCATCCACTGACAGAATATACAGGATCAGATCACGTGTATAAATTACAGTAGAACTTGTTTATTGCCACCTACACTCAATAAGCAGGTAGCAGCGTATAAATTCTAAATTTGGAATTCGAGAGAGGCTGTCTTTCTATACTGGTAGCTATTAAGACAGGTTGTACTGATGGAGTATACATACTAGAGATGCAACAATATCCCTCACTTAGTGTCGTTTGATAGTGATGCAATGGAGACTATGTATTGTTGTATTTAATATTGCAACTCTAGTACATATTTTAGTTAACTGCTTAGACATACTGGAGCCACACCCACTCATTGTTGTCATTGCACTTACTCGTTACTCCCACTGTGTTTGGATGAATACGCATGTCATCATGTGAGACTTGCTACCATACTCCCATTGTGTTTGGATGAATATGCATGCCGTTGTGTGAGACTTGCTATCATGGAGAAGATTTTTATAGCAGTTATATCACAGTCATTATTGTACAATTCTTACATTATTGTTGTGAAAACTGTTTGGTATTCATGTGTCCTCTGTATGTTGTAATTATATGCGTAATTTTGTGTGGGGATGCTATAAAATGCATTGTGACAATAGTAAATCATCAGGTGGCTTTGCACACTTCCTTTTAGGCTAGCTACATGTGCTAATTACTCACAGATTGTGTCAACAACTGGTAACTGCAGTTGTGCTCTGGGTCATTCTTGAAGCCACGCCCTTAGAGAGCAAATTACGTGGGGGCAACTAAATTCAAATTGAATAATGGCACACAGCACACTTCTTTATGGCTACATGCACTGATTAACAACACACAGCCCAGTTCATCAATAACCAGTGACCGTAGTTTTGCTCTGTGTCATTCTTCAAATTCCGACTGGACTGAGTTAAATTCTTACAGAGAGCAAACTATGTGGGGGCAACTAAATTCAAATTTCAAACTAGTCATTCTTGAAAACTTATGTTTCAATTTCAACGAAACTTTTAGAACAGTTTAAAGACACATTGCCCTACATGCGAAGCGAGTATTGCAGAAAACAACAATATGGGTTTTGTATTTGGTCTCTAGGTCGACTGAGGACAACTGAAACTACGTTTGGTGCTGAAATTAAGACTGTAGGGTAATGATGTATGGTGAAATCCATGATGTGAATCTTGAGGCGATTGAGAGAGTAGTGAAGCAATAGCAAGGCAATCAATGTTCAGAATGCACAAAGGAATGCAAGGTATACACCTGCGGTTGCGTCTAACTGCATGCAATAAAATTAAAAAAAAAGAAACCTCCCTTTTGATGTTGGCAATCTCAATTTCGAAACAGTCTGCATGAATTTGCTTCACTGCTTGTGTGGTAGTTACTAGTGACACGATGAGATCAACTCTAGAGTTTCAGAGGAATAGCATAGTGATGGGTGAGTTCCAGGAAGGCCAAATTTGACAACGTTCGTTCCTGTAAAATCCTCACGTATAGAGGTCGTGTCATTTATTGTATGTGGTGCGCATTTCTGCTTTACCGGCCGCACGACTCACTACCGTGAGTCTTGATTTCTTGCATGGTGTATGACACTAAATGGAGTCTTAACTAATGACTTATACACCTTCCCTAGAGTCTGTCTGTTCTCCACACTTTCACACTTTGTAAGACATCTGCTGATTATAAATGTTTGCATGAGGTGTGGCACTAAGTGGAGTCTAAAAGATTTCTGCTTAAAACTCCTTCCCTAGGTAACTTATGGCTACACACACTTTCACAACTTATTTGTCAGGCATTAGGGCTCATGTCTTTAAAAGTTATTGTCTGGATTAGAGGTTTGAACGGAGAAAATAAGCGTAGGGGCAAACCAGAATTAGATAATGTCAATGCTAGATGGACTGTACAAACACAGGTATATTGACTGGTATATATAACCACCCCAAAAATACCTTCGCTGTAAAAAAGGCGTGCCCAAGAAACTACAAGTACCTGGAACCCATTGTAAAAAACAAAAAGAAAAATCAGCTTAGCTGAAGTGAAAAGTAACTGGTAACTTAAAGAGCTGATATCTGAAGCGGCCAAGAATACAATTACTAAAGTTTAATCCATGTAAGAACACCTTGGCTATAAAACAGGTGTATACATGAAAGTAACTGGCAACTGAAATGGCTGATATCTGAAGCGGCCAAGAATGAATGGTCATATACAACTAATTCAAAAATTTAACACTGAACCTTTATAATTCAGCTGTGTTCTATATTCACTCTTGCTGCATCGTAAAGTAATTTCTTTTAACTCTAATTGGCTGGTAATTTGGCCGCCTTTTTTAATAGTCAGTATAATAGAGCAAAAAAAGGCGGCCAAATTACCAGCCAATTAGAGTTAAAAGAAAGTACTTTACGATGCAGCAAGAGTGAATATAGAACACAGCTGAATTATAAAGGTTCAGTGTTAAATTTTTGAATTAGTTGTATATGACCATTCATTCTTGGCCGCTTCAGATATCAGCCATTTCAGTTGCCAGTTACTTTCATGTATACACCTGTTTTATAGCCAAGGTGTTCTTGCATGGATTAAACTTTAGTAATTGTATTCTTGGCCGCTTCAGATATCAGCTCTTTAAGTTACCAGTTACTTTTCACTTCAGCTAAGCTGATTTTTCTTTTTGTTTTTTACAATGGGTTCCAGGTACTTGTAGTTTCTTGGGCACGCCTTTTTTACAGCGAAGGTGTTTTTGGGGTGGATATCACTCATTTTTGTCAGTGATAGACTCTATATTTGGTTTAAAAGGTAATTTTTTTGGAAATGAGCAATTAACAATAATGCAGAATATTATCTTGGAGAGTCAGTAAAATCCATACATAATAATGATTGTTTCATAACACCGTAAATTCGGAAGTATGCATTTACGGTGTAGTATGACTGTTCTATTAGAGTAAATTTATCTTTACTGCCTGCACGTGATGAATATATCTCATATCTGTGCATGTTAAATGCTTCAGACACCTAATTAAACTTGCAAGTGCCTAATTAGTTCACAGTTGCTACACAGCTATAAATACATTTGTAATTGTTATCATCATAATCATTTAACCATTTTTTAATATTTTGGTCGCAACTTCAGGAGTAGAGCAGCAAAGAAAGGAATAGAGGACTCAACCATCAAGACTTGTATATGGGAGATGGAACAGTATTGCGATGGACAATGCCGGTACTAACCCCTCAAGGGTGTTGCAGTACAGTATAGATGCAAGACCAGAGCCTCGATCGTCACCTTTTGACTGTGGTCACAACTTCAGGATTGGAGCAGCAGAGAAAGGAATGAAGGACTCAATCATCAAGACTCGGGGAGATGGAATAGTATTGCCATGGACAATGCCAGCACTAACCCCTCAAGGATGTCACAGTGCAGTATCGATACAACCACTCCAACCAGTGCATAAGACCAGAGCTCGATCATCACCTTTTGACTGAAATTTTTATACTTGATGAAGCAATTAAAACAAAAAAGTTGTAGTACTTATACTTTCCTGAGGGAACATGTCCCCAGAGTCCCAGACTCCCTTGCCTGTTCAGCAGAATAATAGGATTGAGCCTTACTCTTGGCCTGAATGTACATATCAGCAACATAATACAGTAGCTGTAGACAGCAACATAATACAGTAGCTGTAGATAATGCTAGTTAATGCCCCTAGGCAGAGCTATAGGGGTGGGAATTTTTCCCTACTATCATACTATCATAGTAGTTCTTCTCGCAGTTCTTTGCCTGGCCATCATCAACTGCTGTCCATCAACTGCTGTCAAAGCATTAGTCTCGTCCCCCAGACCCTTCCTCAAGCATGCTTATCACACAAAAATAACTTAGTTTAGTAGTGTACAAACAATTATTCATTGACAGCTTATACTACACTTACCGCATTGTTGAACCATGTATATCACCAGAATCCACCAGATTGACAACTAACACGTGATCTATTTAGGGGAAATCTCGTGGAAAGTCCCTAATTACCTTAAGCGGACACTCATGATACGTGGTTTTAAATTGAATGGTTTAAGAATGTAACTGGATGGTGAGGCGTACTTTAATCGGCTCGACTTTACTGAGAAACTCGAGCCCCTCGTGAGAAACTACATCGCTTGAGCAACGCTTGAAAAAGTAAGAGTCAAGAATACTGAGGGACTCTATGATATATGCCGGTCTTGAATGCTAACGAAACGAGGAGTGAAGTTTGTGCAACGTGTCACATCGCCACACACTGATTCACCGTGTTTGTGTGATAGGGTTTTTGGACCTGTCCACCAGATGTTGAAAGGAAATTCATTCCAACTTGTGAAGTTGTTGGTATACTCATTGTTGGGGTCCATGGGGACATCGATGATCATTTACCAGTCAGCTGTAAGTAATGTCACAACAGAAGGAAAGGAACCATTTCCATACCCCTATGGCATACTGATTTTCCAGGTCAGTTTATGTACACCCAACCACAGAAATGTAGAACTTTGGTTGCAGGTGGAAAATAAACACCTTTTTACTCAGTTACA
The DNA here is from genome assembly GCF_963678975.1 of Dysidea avara. Taxonomy (NCBI): domain Eukaryota; kingdom Metazoa; phylum Porifera; class Demospongiae; order Dictyoceratida; family Dysideidae; genus Dysidea; species Dysidea avara. The sequence continues at coordinate 17,650,294 of NC_089277.1, forward strand.
AGAGATTCACCCAGCTGGGATAAAATGTTGAAGTGAATGTCATTAGTACCTACTTGCGGTTCATCAGGTATTGGACAATTCCAAGTGTCCAGATTATGCGGTTGTCCTCATGTTCAAGTTTACACGTTTAGGCAAGTTCCACAACATCCTATAATCTATTACTATATCAGTGTGGAATAATGCTTATATAATATATTTCATATTCCAGGCTTTAGGTATGTGTATTGTATTTAACACCTGCTTGTTGGTTTTTGCAGGCCATCTGGTCATACTGGTTTATCCACTAGCAGTTGAATGTGATCATGGTACATATGTAAGTTGAGACCATGCAGGAACAAAGATGAGACCATGCAGGAACAAAGATACAGGTGTCATGAATTTCAGGTCAGTTGACATTCAGAGGAATTGTATTATTGCAATTGTTCTTTTTGTAGTTATCAATTATCAGTGACCAGTTTGTGATAGCGTACTTTTGTTTGACTAATGACCAAATGTTCTGGTTTACATGCTTACCCAACAGTTATGTTACTCACTTAACCTGCATATGGGATATATATTTTTAGTTCATTTTGATTATTCATCCTTTATTGGTACAGCCCAGCATATTGATTTTTTGCACATTCCCTTTTTAATTCAGTGCCTGCTGGATTGTTTTGTCAGATATCGAAACAGATGTCTTTGGTGTTGCGACCGATGTTCCAGGTCAGTTTGCATGTGTGTTTAATTTAAGGTTGACTTCAGTGCCTGCTTATTCTTTTACAGGTCTCGGTATTGAGTGTCATGAATTTCAGGTCAGTTGACGTGCAGAAGAATTGTATTATTGCAATTGTTGTTTTTGCAGTTATCAATTATCACTGTATACTAGTGATGTGAATTTGCAGGTCAATCTACTCAGATGTATCAGGCATAGTGTTGATGGGTTCGAACAAGTATCCAGTGTAGACTGTAGTGGCATCAAGGGTGTTAATTTCCAGGTCAGTTTACATGTTGTGATGTTAGTGATTTTTTCCTAGTACCCAGATATTAAGTGTATTGTATTTAATGCCCACCTGTTATGTTTTTAAATTATGGTATATCAGTGTAGACAGTGCAACAGTAAGCCTTCTGTGTTGTAGTAACTATTTGTTTCATAATATTATGCTGTTGTCCCAGAATGGCACAATTTTTGGGCAACCAGTGTGAAGTCCAGTGGTACAAACATTGTATTATGACCAAGTTGTGATAGCGTACTTTTGTTTGACTAATGTCCTAATGTTCTGGTTTGACTAATGTCCTAATGTTCTGGTTTAACATGCTTACCCAACAGTTATGTTATTCATTCACTTAGCCTGGGATATAATTTTTGTTCATTTTGATTATCCATGCTATTATTGACACAGCCCGGCATATTGATTTTTTGTACATTCTCTTTTAATTCAGTGCCTGCTAGATTGTGTCATCAGATATCGAAACAAGTGTTTTTGGTGTTGCGACTGATGTTCCAGGTCAGTTGCATGAGTGTTTAATTTAAGGTTAACTTCAGTGCCTGCTTATTCTTTTACAGGTCTCAGTATCGTCATGCTGACATACAAGAAATCATCACTATTGTTGGAACTATTTTTAGTCAAGTCTTGATGTGATGTTAATTAACGTTGTTACACATTGTTGTATGTTTACCATATGGCAAGAAATTATCATGGCCATCATGAAATTTGAATATTGTGTAAGTTGTGTGGACCAACCCCAACTCATACATGGTCACTGGCAAACCACGAACCACATTCGAGCCACAACACCACCAACCACATTTGAGCAATCCATTACAAAATTTTGTTGCACCATTTGTGTGTGCATAATACTTAATGAAAGCCACAACACAAGCTACATGGTACATACTACATAGAGGTGGTAACCCCTAAAGGCTTGTTACCTTTTGTATCACCTTACCGGCCTTTGTGGTTAATCTATTAAAAATTACATGTAAATAGAGAATTGAAGAGTATGCTTATAAAGCACCTTCGCTAGTGATTTTGTTCTTCAAACCATAAGACAACTGGCGATTTATAAACGCTCGCATGGGGTGTGGTACTAAATAGAATTTAAAAGATTTCTGCTTAAAACGCCATCCCTAGGGAACTTACGGTTCAGCACGCTGTCACAACTTGTTTATCAGGCATTAGAGTTTGTGTCCACGTCGTGTCTTTAAAAGTTATTGTAGGGATTAGAGATTGATTGAAGAAAATACGCGTATAGGCAAACCAGGATTGGATAATTTCAGTGCTAGATGGACTATACAAACACGGCTATGTTGACTGGTATAACGTGACAGTAGTAGTAACATAAGGTAGAGAAATAAAGTGAAATACGCCTATTTTTTATTTTGCGATGGTTACTTTTTTATTTTAGCGAGGTCGCAAGAAAACTATAACAACTCCTAAAGATTTTTTATCACGTAACGCAATACAAATCTATTGAGAGATGTTGCATAATTTAGGACTAATATTGCGAAACCGGCCCTACACGTAAATAACTCACAGTAGTGGCCGCGCGTCTTTTAATTGGGCGTGCGCTTTGTAGTTTCTTGGCCGCACGACTCACTACCGTGAGTCTTGATGTGACTGAAAGTGTAACACAAAGTAGAGAAATACAGTTAAATATGTCTAAATACGGCTATACTTCTTATTTTAACGAGGTAGCAAGAAAACTATGATGACTAAATATTTTTTTTATAACATAATGCAATACAAATCCATTGAGAGATGTTTCATAATCCAGGGCTAATATTGCAAAACCATCCTACACGTAAATAACTCATAGTAGTGGCCCAGCATCTTTTAATAGGGTGTGCGCTTCATAGTTTCTTGGCCATGTGCCTCACTACCATGAGTCTTGATGTTAGCAATATAACATACATGATACACAGGCATGCAAAAATCTTGAAATATCTGTATGGACACTGTTCTGGCAAGCTAATTAGAAGAATATATCTAATATGGAGTTTATGATAAGGTATTATAGGCTGCATGCATATGTCTCTTATGAGTGGTATATCTCGATAACACACACATACATATATAATATTCTGCTATATACCACTTTGACACCTCAGATGAAAGGAAACCATAGGGTCATATATCACATATTGCCCTGTGGTTAGGGCGCTATCATGACATAGCCCTGACCACAACTGCCTTTGATGCTGAGGAAGCTACAAATCATCACTTCCTTTTGATTATTTATATAAAGATGCTTAAAGTTTGCATTGTGGGTTTGAATTAGAGCTGCTTAAAGTTTTGCATTGTGGGTTTGAGTTAAACATGTTGGTTTAGTTAGGGGCATTGTTGTGAAGCAAAAAGAATTGAGTGAGTCAGCTTGCATAGTTCAGTTACTAAGCATCACTAAATAATCATTTTTGCAATGTGAGGATTGTTTTTCTACAGAGTACAGTTCAACTGCAAGAAAAGATGCCACAAACATTCCCAACCTATATGCCTAAGTGTTTATTTTAGCACCTTAGGTTACTTTACTCATCCACAAAATGGTTATTTGGTTTAAAATGGTATCACTACAACCAGTGAAATCCACAATCATTTCTTTTATGTGTCCACAATTTAAACCCACAATTGATGTTTGCAAACCTCTGTATAAAAGTAATGTGGTGAATGCAGGTTTGTCTTCCTTCACCTATTAGGTGAGCATACCAGAGTGGTATATATTACTTATCATGGCCACTCAGGATTTGCCTAATATACAGTATATGCCAGCGCCCTCAGGCTTGGGCATATATACCAGGCAAGTCCCTCATGGCCAAGGTATAACTATTAAATATATCATTGCTGTATGTATACTCACATTATTTGTTTGATTTATACCAGCTCCTCTTGATAGCAACAGTTTTACAACTTGTAAATGATTGTATTTTACTGCAAAAAGCAATGCAGTATTGCCTGCCCACTAGACCATAATGATGATACATAAACATAATACAACAGAGTCTAACTGACATTGTGTATACGTATCCATTATATGCATTACATACATACATACACATACTACGTACGTACGTACATACATACATACATACATACATACATACATACATACATACATACATACATACATACATACATACATACATACATACATACATACATACATACATACAGACATACATACATACATACATACTTACATACATACATACATACATACATACTTACATATACATACACACATACGTGCATACATACATGCATTATATACATCACATACATCAACATATGTACGTATGCATGCATGCATGCACAGCAAAGCAAAGCAAAGCCTTCAACTGCTGTGCTAGGATGGTCATGCTTACCCAGTGAACCACACCTGTGCATTACTCAGGTCAGCACAAGCAAATCCTCCTGGGGCAGAGCTAGTAACCCGCAGGAGACTGTACCATATCCCACAGGTGAAAGTGTGGGCACCCAAAGTTCCACCTGGACCTTCACGTGCTATGTGAGATATGGACAGTTGGCATTTGCTTTACCAGTTAATACCAGGTACCCACTGATGTTACAACTGAGTGGGCTGCTTCCCCAATTGACACCAGGACACCAGGCTCCCATTTAAGGAGCTGGGTAGACTGGAGTGATGTGAGTAAAGTCATACATACACACACACACACACACACACACACACACACACACACACACACACACACACACACACACACACAATTATTTAACACGTTGTTTCAAGGTTGCATGCATGGAAAATAAAGCATGAGAGAACATGTTTGAGAGTCTAATATAATTTTGATACAGAAACCTTACTATTTTATAGAAAACAAAGCATATATCTTCAGTATTCTGATTCTCTCAGACAATATACATACATATGGAAGTTTTCTGTCACAGGATAGCTTGATAAGTGTGGGAGGAAGCAAGTGTATACCCCTCTTAATTTAACCCTACAATATGCACTGGTGTCATTCACAATATTTCAACATACTAAATATTGATCTAAATGATATTCCACCAATTTAGCAGTATCTAGATCCAGAGAGTAGAAAGGGTATGTGACCCCTTCTCCATCTCTCAACTACACCCTTCACCATCCTCAAATAAAATTAGATGATCAAAGTACTGTAACACAGCTGCCAAATACTCTAATAGAACAGTGATCACATGCAACACAGAATCTTCCAAGTGTAGTGTATTACTTAATTTGTATAAAAGCTGCATTCAAATAAATGCCTGCCTCAATTTTAAGCTGGGGTTTTTCAGCACATTCAGAAAATAAATGGCTGGTAATATAAACCTAGGCTATTAATGGAGTCTACTGTTATGTCTTTAATTCTTTCCCTTGCCGTGCTTTATCTTTAAATCTATTAACATTAAGTTAGAGCCATCTGAGGGATGAGGTGCTACATATAAGTAATCGTGTGAGTACATGCAGTTCATGCAAGTATATGCATATGCAGATATATATGTGTCACACAACTGTTACTGAATTATTTTAGGCCTTCACTACACTTTTCATACAGTACAATAATACTGTATATTAGGGACCATGGTGATTTGCACTTTCTCACAAAACATACTGACCAGAAGCCAGCCTCACAATACTTTCATGGTGCCTTGGTAGTATTCATTAGTTATAAACAAGCCCAAAAGTGCCTTCAAAATGACCTTAAATGCTTCCAATAGGTCATTACAAAACTTAAAAAAATTTATTTAGTGGAATTTTCTGCTGATTGAATGACTGACTGATACCTTCAGACGAACATATCTTGATAACAACTGAAGCTACTGGCTTGAATTTTTCATCATCACTTCAACTTGACAAGTGTCTTGGCATACCTCAGTATTTACAATGCATGCACCATGGAATTACCATTGTCCTCCTTTGCATTTCATTTATCTTTGCTGACAGCAGAAAGTCCTCTTTGTAGTAGCACTTGATGGCTTCCCTACACTATTGTTTGTATTTATTTATTAATGGAATAAAACTATGTATACACATCAATGTTGAAACCGGGTCACTACTGCTGACCCGGATGACCCACTGACCCGGATTTGACCCGGATGTGACCCAGATTAATTAAAGCCGAGATGTGTTTCGGCTAGTCTCGAGCGAGCGAACGAGTCTACATTTTGAGCGTTCGATTCGTGTTGAGTAAATATTGCAACTTCAGCCTAGCTGTAGGTTGAAGACCAAAAAAAAAAAAAAAAAATGTCTTCACCTACTGACAATAGCTACCCCTCACCATAGATACCCTCAGTTTCGTGCTACACACTACACTTACTAACAAATGGGCGTGGCTGAGCATATGTTGGTAATGCGATAAGTGGGCGTGGCTCACGAAAGAGCTATGCGATAGCGTTTATAAGTTTCCACGTCGTCAAACGAACAATTTCGTTTCTCACGTGATCCAATCCGGGTCAGACCCGGATAAATTGTAAACCGGGTCAGACCCGGATGACCTGGAGAAAATGTGACCCGGATGACCCGACCTGGTTTCAACGCTGATACACATTAGGCCTGAGGCCTTTCACAGTATCCATATCCTATTACAGACCAATAATTGTCTAATCTAGATTTAAAAGAATTAATTGTGGGTGCAGAGATTACAAAACTAGGTAAATCATTCCACTGATCAATTACCTGATGGCTGAATAAATCCTGTCTTATTGAAGTTCTGGCTCTTTGTTTATAAAGTTTTAGATGGTGTCCTCTATTACTGGTCGTGGTGATAAAGAGATTCTTAAGACTGACATTATTGCGATTATTTAATATCTTGTAGACTTCTATTAAATCACCTCTTTGCCTACGACAATATAGAGAGTACAGCCCAAGAAGTTTCAGTCGATTCTGATAAGGCATACTAGATAAATCATGTACCAGTTTGGTGGCTCGACGCTGAACATTTTCCAGTAACACGATATCCTTAATCAAGTACGGATACCAAACTTGAACACAAAATTGTAACTGAGGGCAAATATAAGTACGGTACAAAATCTTGAAAGAACTACAAGACAAAAACTTGAAAGAGCATTTTATTCTACCAAGAGTTTGCATGGCCTTGGCCACTATTTGTTGACAATGAAAAGAAGGTTTCAAATCTGATGAAATCCACACACTCAAATCCTTTTCCTTTTCAGTGTAAGGAACCATAACCCTCTTGCCAATTTTAATATCAACAATAAAATAGTAATCTGCTGAAGTTATTATGTAAGCTGATACATATAGCCTTACATTTATCAATACTCAAAGACAGTAATGAATGTAGAGACCATTCCATGGCAATACAATCTAGATCCTTCTGTAGCTTAACAACTTCTTCAGAACATTTGACTACTCTGTAAAGCTTGGCATCATCTGCAAACTGCTCAATAGATGAATCAATGCTGAGGGAAATATCATTCACATACAACAAAATAAAGCAAGAGTCCTAATACAGATCCTTGAGGTACTCCACTCTTAACTGTTATCAATCTGGCCATTACACTGTTATATATAACACTCTGTTTTCTGTTTAAAAGAAAACTTCGTAACCATGTCAAACTTTCCCCAGTACTTCCACAAGACTTTAATTTCCTTAACAAGTGCATGTGTGGGACAGAGTCAAATGCTTTACGATAATCCAAATATAAAATGTCAACTCTCCAACCTTTATCTATGGCAAGAGTCCAATCGTTGTATGACTTAATAAGGTTTGTAAAACAAGATTTACCATGACAAAAGCCATGTTGAGTTTCAGATATAATATGTTGTAAAGACAGAAAATGGAAAAGCTTATCATAAATTATAGACTCAAATAATTTGATAATGTGAGAGGTTAGCTCGCAGGTCTATAATTATTAGAAACGTGTTTGGAGCCTTTATAATGAATAGGAATAACATGAGCAGTTTCCATTGTGGACAGATTTCTCCAATCTTCAATGAGTAAGAAAACAGCTGGTGTAATGGTTTAGTGAGAGAAATAGCACAAGATTTCAAAATTTTAGGGTGAATTCCATCAGGTCCTGGAACTTTACGTACATCTAGGTGAATTAGTTTGTCGTATACTTCATCTTCAGTGATCTCAATGGTGGACAAGTTTTCAAAAACTATCAAAGTGAGGTCAGGTACAGCATAGTAGTAATGTCTTCTTCAGTAAAAGTAGATTCAAAAAATTCATTTAAAACATCTACTGTCTCCTAATCGTTATTGCAAAGTGTTCCATCGAGTTTATGTACAGTGTCACTTTCACTTTTGGTTTAGAGTTTAGATAACGATAAAAAGATTTGGTTGTGTGTGGAAATTAGCAATAAGTGATTTTTCATAGTCCATCTGAGCCTTTCTAATGCAGTGCCTTACAAAATTATGTTGAGTGGCATATTTTGTTACAGCGATACTTAACATGTCACAGACAACAACTCATCATTATCATTGAGTTAATTCTTATAAATTATAGTATATGCATTTACAAGTCAAAGTGTTAATAACTTTAAAGTCCTAATAACTTGTTATAAAAATATAGTTACATATCTCAAGTAGGATAATCTCTGTTATACACTTTAAAAATATAAACTCTGTTACACTACTCCTCTCTCCAAGAGGACTGCCCGCAGTCCCAGAGCTAATTAATGTCAGTCATAATCATCATAGCATGTTCCTTGTTCTTTCAGGGTAATGCCTTGGTGGTTGTGATAGGGCAGTCACAGTTTGCTCCTGTTGTACATCATCATTTTCATCAACAAGCTGTAGGTTCCTCCTGATAGTAGAGTTAGGGCTGGGTGGTTGTGTATCCATTTGTGGAGTGCTCAGTTGTGTTGAATTGTTTGGCCTCATGTTACTTGGACAAGGCTTCAACCAATCAAAGTTGACCACCTTTCTCTGGTTCCTGTTTAGGGTGTGCTGAATCCGGTAAGTAACATCTGACAGTTTCTTAACTATCTTGAAGGATCCCATCCATGGATGATTGAGCTTTTGTCTAGGGCCTTTCTTTGCAACTGCTGAATGAAGCCAGACTAGATCACCTGGTTTGTAGGGTTGGCCGTGGACTTTCTGATAATAAACTGTTTCTGGCGGATGTGAGAGTTGGGTAATCGTGCTCTCACTAGGTCATAGGCAGTTCTCAGCTGCTTCTAAAGTGTCATTGCATATTCTCTTGGAGTAGAACTTGATGGAGTTGGTGTGTTGGTCTCATACATTACATCCAAATGTAGTCGTGCCTGTCTGCCATACATCAAGTAGAATGGAGTACAGCCGGTCGAGGATTGCACGCTAGTGTTGTATGTCATACACACCTTACGGATCTACTGCTCCCAATCAAAGGGATGGTCTCTGGTTGATAGCATGTCAAGCAAGATTCTGTTGAACCGTTCCACAAGCCTGTTGCTTTGCGGATGGTATGGCGTGGTTCTAGTCTTGTTAATATTTAGCAGTCGGCATATCTCTGTGATTATTTTAGATTCAAATTGACGTCCTTGATCAGAGTGTAATTGTTGTGGTATTAAAAACCTAAGGAATACTTCTTCTACAAGTTTTTCTGCTACTGTGGTTGCCTCTTGATTTGGTACCGGAAAAGCCTCCATCCATTGACTAAAGTAACCCCCAATCACCACAATATAGTAATTGCCCTTCTCACTCTCAGTTAGTGGGCCTACTAGGTCAATTGCCATAATCTGAGTGGGATAACCAGCTGAAATGGTTCCCAGGGAAGCACGCTGTCTTTGGGACGGATTCTTTCTTGTGGCACACTAAGAACATGTTTGGCACCAGTTTTGCACATCGGTGTAATGCCCTGACCAATAGAACCATTCCTTCAGTTTTTAAAGTGTTTTTCTTGGCCTAATTGTCCACCACTGGTTCCTTCATGTGCCTCACATAGGATCTCAGTTCGCAAATTGTTTGGAACAATCAGCTGAAATGATCTAGAGTTGCTCATAGGCTGCACATAAACCCTATACAACACTCCATTATGAACGGTGAGTTGGTCCCACCTTAGGAGGAGGTGTCGATATTCAACACTATGACCTTTGGCTAGGCTTCTGGTTTGTTTCTTTGGCTTTGAGTATTAACCCAACACAGTTATCAGTCAGTTGAAACCACTCATGTCCTCAGAAGAGTATCCCCTTGTTATGTTACTAGATGAGATGGTCATAATTGGCTGCTCCATCAGGTGAGACTCTCTGCTGCATTGCCGGCATGGGTAACGGGACAATGCACCCGCATTATATGCTATGTTTGTGACCTGGACAATAGATAATTGTAAAATTATATTCCTGCAGTTTCTCCAATAATTTTGCAAGCTGTCTTTAGGCTCTTTCAATTGCTGAAGCCATGCCAATGCACCGTGATCTGTTGTAATGGTGAACGGAGCACTGAAGAGATACTGTATGAAGTGTTGAAGATATGTAACTACGGGCAAGAGCTCTTTCTGAGTCACACAATGGTTTTTCTCAGACTTGGTAAGAATCCTGCTTGCATAACATATTATGTGCTCTGTGCCATCAGACTGACATTGAGATAACACAGTGCCCATCCCTGTATTGCTTGCATCAGTATCTAAAATAAACTGCTTAGACCAATCTGGTAGGGCCAGATTTGGTGCTGAAGTAAGAAACAATTTCAAGGAAGAAAAAGCATTCTTGCATTGTTCTGTCCATTCAAATGGAGTTTTCTTCTCAGTTAGCTGGTGTAGTGGTTTTGTAATGGAGGCAAAGTCCTTCACAAAACGTCTATAGTAATTGGCAAGTATGAGGAACTGCTGGGTTTCCTGGACTGAAGTAGGCCTAGGCCATTCCTTCACCTTTAAAGTTTTGGATGGATAAGGGGTGAGATTCCTGTTGAAGAAACAATATGGCCAAGGAAGTTTACCTGATATTGTAAAAACTGACATTTTTTTGATTGTAGTTTTAACCCAGCCTGCTTTAGTTACTCAAATACTTGTTGAAGGTTTGCTAATTGGTCTTCAAAAGTTCTCCCCATAAAAATTATGTTATCAAGGTATACAAGACAGCTAAACCATTGGAGTCCAGCCAGCACAGAGTCCATTAGATGCTGAAAAGTGGCAGACACATTACAAAGCCAAAAAGGCATTACATTAAACTCAAAAAGGCATTACATTAAACTCAAAAAGGCCTTCTTGAGTGGAGAATGCAGTTTTGGCCCGATCCTCCTGTGACACCTCAACTTGCCAATAACCACTTTTCAGGTCTAATGTAGTGAACCAAACTGATCCTGCTAAAGCTTTCAAAGTATCATCCACCCTGGGAAGTGGGTAAACATCTTTTACTGTCAAACTGTTCACTTTCCTGTAGTCAATACAAATGCAAATTGTGCCATCTTTTTTCTTCACTAGGAAGATTGGTGATGCCCAGGGACTTTTGGATGGTGGTATAATACCTTTTGTAGACATTTCATCTAGTAACTGATGCACTGTATTATGACGTGGTAGTGGTATTTGCCTAGCTGCTTGACGGATTGGAGGAGAGGTACCAGTATTAATACGGTGCTGTAATACAGTCGTTCGTCCTAAATCTTCATCACTACTGGCGATCACATCAGAGTAGAGGGAACACAAAGCTAGGAATTGTTTTTCTGAGCCTCAGTGATGTCATCAGGAAAGGGTTGTGCTATTAATAGGTCATTATGTATGTCATCTGTTGATGCTGTCCCATCTTCTCTTGCAGTGCAAATTGAGTGTTCTTTGATGTGCTTTGTAGTAGCAATTTTGCTATTCTTGTACAATGTTGTTGGTGTCAAACTTGTATTCACTACTCTTACTGGCACCATTTCACTTGGAGTACTCACTAATGCTCTAGCAACACACAGATAACTGATTAGGCTCATAGCATTCCACCAGCCACATTCCCATAACAATTTAGTCTACATGGGCCACGACTTCCATTTCACTACTAGCAGGGACTGTCACTGTGTCTGTAAGAATAATTTGGTGGACCTCACTGCAGTTCTTGTGGAATGTGATGTAAGTATAACAATGTTCCCACTAACTGAAATTTCTCCCTTGATAAGGTCTAGTGTGCAGCTTTTGGCCTCAAGGAAATTTAATTTTAAAATAGCATCCACTGTGATTTGGTCAGCTATAATAAATTCATGTTCAAACTCTACTCTTGCAATGGTCAAATGAACTGTGGCCGACCCTTGAACTTTAATCGGGACACCATCAACCCCCACTAATCAGTGTGCTGTGATTGGCTTAAGTGTGTTGGGATTACTCTTCACTCTTTCCCAGACTTCACTCTTGACAAGGCATACTCCTGCCTTAGTATCTATAAGGAATGATGCAGGTGTTCCATTGATTGCACATGATATGGCATAACTTGATACATTATTAATTGAAATTGTTGGTACACTCTGCTTGAGGTTGCTATCTGTAGTGTTCTGCTTTTTGGATACTTGTTCAGGTGGATTGATCATGGCACAACCTCTGGAAAAGTGCCAACTTTTCCACACCGGTAGCATATCACTGGTTGACGGGTTATATCCTCCTGTTGCCTTATTTGTTTGCTGCATGGTCCTGGCTGCCCACATCTTTTCAAGCTTGTTTCTAGCTGTTCCACTCGGTCAAGTAGCTTCTGGGTTGCTACAAGCATCTCTGTTTGAGTTTCATCCTCTATTTGTTTAAGCACGTATAAGGCAGGTGACATCACCAGGTAAGATTGTAAATCTACAGTAGCGCTAACAGCTTCTGGTATATTCTTGATGTACTGCAAGCGAAATACGTGGGTCTGCTAACTGTTTCATGTAGTAATTCAAGGGTAGTTGTTCTTGATCTATGTCTCGGAAATCTGGGAACACCCTACTGACCAATTGATTCGGAATCCTCGTAGTCAGCCCAACTTTCATTATCTAATTTCTTTCGATTCTCTAGCTCTGCCTTGTACAATTCTCTCTTGCTGTCTGGTTCAAACTGGTTGTATAAAGCTGTCTGTGCAGTCACGAATGATCGTAGTGTCATGTTAGGTAATTTCATTAATGCCACATGTGCCTTATTTGTAACCCTGACCTTTAACCAACATAGCGTATCTCCATCGCTCCATCCATTGAGGTTTGAAATGATGAATCCATGCATCAAAATCTCCTTTTCCATCAAAGGTCTCTGGTAGCAATAGTGGGCAACACGGGCTCCCCTCAGTCTCCCCTCAGTCTCTACTTGGGACATCTCCAGCTCTGAAAAATATTATGCAACGACACGATCTCACAGCAGTGAACGTCACCTTCTTGGGTACCGTTAAATGAATAATTCTCCAGGGTACCACAGCTTTATCGCCTAGAGTTAATAGGTTAAACTGCTGTGCCTCAGTCAATCTTCCTCCGGGGCGCCGATATATCAAGTAGCTACATCGAGCCAAGCACTAACGCCATCTGTCCCTGGATGTAAAGTGTTCCTGCCGACTACGCCAGTGTTACAGCAATACTTAACATGTCACAGACAACAACTCATCAATATCATTGAGGCCATTCTTATATAGTGTATGCATTTACAAGTCAAAGTATTAATGCCTTCAAGTCCTAATAACTTGTTATAAAAATATAGCTACATATCTCAGTTAGGATAATCTCTGTTATATACTTTAATAATATAAACTCTGTTACATTTTGAATAAACCAAAGGAGATTTTGTACATTTATATGTACTGAACAAAGTGTGCTTCAATTCAATAGCCTTATTAAGAAAGTTATTCCACCATGGTGGCTTGGTACTATGTCTTCTTTGAGAACATAATGGAATGAACTGAATAGTTGTGTCAAGTATCTTGTCCTTTAGAAGAGTCCAATTAAAAGCTAGATTATGATGACTAAAACAGACTCCCAATCAAAATTTGAGAGATAATTATTCATGGAAATATAATCCCTTTTATAATAGTTGTAGAATGGTCATTTGTAATTGGGAATTTCTGCTATGATTGGGAAACTCTTCTTGTAGTGTCCTTTATTTCAAATGCTGTGTAATGGACTGAAAAAAAGTGCATTGGCCATTTCATGTGATTGATAGTTGGGGTGCACATTCAGATGAACCCATTATGTATGGTGCCAGTTTTTTGATGCAGTATGTGTGGATTCACCAGTCAAACAATTTTACAAGAAAGTAAACAAATAATGGTAAAAAAAAGTTTGATTAGTGATCTTAGAAATAAAAAGTAATGAAACAAGGGAAGATCACCTACACCTGAAGATATACTAGTGAACAGGGATGGAGAAATAGGGGGGCAGAGGGGGAACTGCTCCCCCACTTTCAACAGTGGAGGGACAGTGCCCCCTCACTTTTCCAATGCCCAGTTTGCCAAAGTAAAGTAACTATTGTAGTCATTAGCAAACTTAATTTACTGGGATTTATGCTAAAGGTTATGCAAGAATGGAGTACTGCATGAATCAGTGTTGGGAGTGCACAAGATCGATATACTCTAAAAGAGCAGTCAACTAACTACTCTAATAGAACATTCAGCGGAAACATAAGTTGATCCTGCTATATATACAATTAATTCAATATGTCTTCATTAACACATATATCTATACATAATCAAGAGCATGAGTTGCTCTGAAATGCCTTCAATTACTGGTGAAACTAATTGTACAGTATCTTAATGATAGTCATTGCCATAATATTATAGGAATATCCTATTCAAGTACACATGTACCACTGAAAATACTATCTAATCCAAAACAGCCAAGCTGTAAAAAAAGTGTGCGGCCCTCAGAAAGGCTATGGTGAAAAAAGATGTGAAATCCAAGGTGGCGGCCAAGAAATGGCTGTGATGGTAGGTTAATGGTATAAATTTTAATAATGACAATTCAGGTAAATTTTGCAAAGCGGCACAAAAATTCACCTGAATTGTCATTATTAAAATTTTTACCATTAACCTACCATCACAGCCATTTCTTGGCCGCCACCTTGGATTTCACATCTCTTTTCACCATAGCCTTTCTGAGGGCCGCACACTTTTTTTACAGCTTGGCTGTTTTGGATTAGATTTCATTTCTTTTTGTATTTGTATACCCCAAAGCCGGCCTATGGCCAGCTTTGGGACTTTTTTAACCTATGTTTTTTTTTCTTTACTACAGGAAGAAGAAAAGATGAAGTAGATGTACTTTAAATATTTTATCAGTAAATGTACAAATTATATATATAATACATATGTGACCGGATTTGCGAAAAGGGGCCTTCCACACACATCCAATTTGCCAACTTTGACAATTGATAACTTCAGATTGGAAAGAGCTATTGCCTTGAAATTTGGGCAATGGTGATTTCTTTGCAGCTGAACACTCTACAAGGTAATTTCTTCTAGCTGATCTCTACAGGGAGATTTGTTTGTAGCTGAACTATCTACAAGGTAACTTCTTCTAGCTGATCTCTCTACAGGGTGATTTGTTTGTAGCTGAATTCTGTACAGGTGATTTTTTTGCAGCTGAGCTCTTTACAGAATGGTTTCTTTGTAGCTGAACTCTCTACAAGGTAACTTCTTCTAACTGATCTTTCTACAGGGTGATTTGTTTGTAGCTGAACTATCTACAAGGTAATTTCTTCTAGCTGATCTCTCTACAGGGTGATTTGTTCGTAGCTGAATTCTGTACAGGTGATTTGTTTGCAGCTGAGCTCTTTACATAAATGGTTTCTTTGTAGCTGAACTCTCTACAAGGTAATTTCTTCTAGCTGATCTCTCTACAGGGAGATTTGTTTGTAGCTGAACTATGTACAAGGTAACTTCTTCTAGCTGATCTCTCTACAGGGTGATTTGTTCGTAGCTGAATTCTGTACAGGTGATTTGTTTGCAGCTGAGCCCTTTACAAAATGGTTTCTTTGTAGCTGAACTCTTGACAAAGTAACTTCTTCTAACTGATCTTTCTACAGGGCAATTTGTTTGTGGCAGAATTTTATACAGGGTGATTTCTTTGCAGCTGAACTCTCTACATGGTGGTTTCTTTGTAGCTGAACTCTCTAAAAGGTAATTTCTTCTAGCTGATCTCTCTACAGGGAGATTTGTTTGTAGCTGAACTATCTACCAGGTAACTTCTTCTAATTGATCTTTCTACAGGGAGATTTGTTTGTAGCTGAACTATGTACAAGGTAACTTCTTCTAGTTGATCTCTCTACAGGGTGATTTGTTTGTAGCTGAATTCTGTACAGGTGAGTTGTTTGCAGCTGAGCTCTTTACAAAATGGTTTCTTTGTAGCTGAACTCTCTACAAGGTAACTTCTTCTAACTGATCTTTCTACAGGGCAATTTGTTTGTGGCAGAATTTTATACAGGGTGATTTTTTTTGTAGCTGAACGATCTACAAGGTAACTTCTTCTAGCTGATCTCTCTACAGGGTGGTTTCTTTGTAGCTGAACTCTCTAAAAGGTAACTTCTTCTAACTGATCTTTCTACAGGGCAATTTGTTTGTGGCTGAATTTTCTACAGGGTGATTTCTTTGCAGCTGAACTCTCTACATGGTGGTTTCTTTGTAGCTGAAATCTCTACAAGGTAACTTCTTCTAGCTGACCTCTCTACAGGGTGATTTGTTTGTAGCTGAATTCTGTACAGGTGATTTGTTTGCAGCTGAGCTCTAAACAGAATGGTTTGTTAGTAGCTAAACTCTCTACAAGGTAACTTTTCTAGCTGATGTCTCTACAAGGTGACTAGTTTGTAGCTGAACTCTCTACATGGTGGTTTCTTTGTAACTGAACTTTCTACAAGGTGACTTCTTCTAGCTGATCTAACACAGGGTGATTTGTTTGTAGCTGAACTCTCTACAAGGTAACTTCTTCTAGCTGATCTCTCTACAGGGAGATTTGTTTGTAGCTGAACTCTCTAAATGATGGTTTCTATGTAGCTGAACTCTCACTTCTTCTAGCTGATCTCTCTACATGGTGATTTGTTTGTAGCTGAATTCTGTATAGGTCGTTTGTTTGCAGCTGAGCTCTTTAAATAATGGTTTCTTTGTAGCTGAACTCTCTCAAGGTAACTTCTTCTAGCTGATGTCTTTACAGGGAGATTTGTTTGTAGCTGAACTCTCTACATGATGGTTTCTTTGTACCTGAACTCTCTACAAGGTAACTTTTTCTAGCTCATCTTTCTACAGGGTGATTTATTTGTAGCTGAATTCTGTACAGGTGATTTGTTTGCAGCTGAGCTCTTTAAAGAATGGTTTCTTTGTAGCTGAACTCTCTACAAGGTAACTTCTTCTAGCTGATCTCTCTACAGGGAGATTTGTTTGTAGCTGAACTCTCTACATGATGGTTTCTTTGTAGCTGAACTCTCTGCAAGGTGACCTCTTCTAGCTGATCTTTCTACAGGGTGATTTGTTTGTAGCTGAACTCTCTACATGGTGGTTTCTTTGTAGCTGAACTCTACAAGGTGATTTTTTCTAGTTGAACTATCTCTTTCCATAGTTGCATGAACTCCCTACAAGGTAACTTCTTCTAGCTGATCTCTCTACAGGGTGACTTGTGTGTAGCTGATCTCTATACAGGTTTCTTATTTCTAGCTGATCTCTTGAATTCTCTTCAGGGTGACTGCTCTATTAGGATGACTGCTCTATTAGAGTATCTCGATCTCGCACTTGCAACACCAAGTTGGATTTCGTGTTATAACTCTGTGGCTCTAAGTCTGATTCTTCTACACCATTGAAGAGCCTTTCTAAGATGATAACTCCGTCTGTACAGCGATTTTCAAAGCATTACCCCAAGCGGTTTATCTGGTAGGCGTAGCAAGCAGTCGTTTTTTATTAGCTAATCTCGATTGCATAATTGTTACATACTGTTGGTTTTTTCGTTGTATCTTCCTGTTTTTTAGCTCGATTTCTTTCAAACCACAAAAGGTTTGAGGTTCAATAGTTAACCTATTCACCCACCGATTTTCAGCTTCTTCCCATATGCGGTTTACCCTGTAGGCGTGACAACATATTGGTGTTATTTTTCGTGAATAATCGCTCATAACTCTTTGCCTGTTTATCGTATTCCAGCCAAAGTTGGTACCGTGATGCGCCTTTATATCCCCTTTCTGTGTGCCAAATTTCAAGGTAATCGGATATGGCGTTCGAGTTTTATAGCAGTTTTTGTAAGTGTGCGACAAGAAAAAGAAAAATAAGAAGAAAAAAAAACGAAGAAACTGAGCCAATTTTTGAAGTCGCATATCTCGGGAACGCGCGAAGCGATTTCGCTCAAATTTGGAATGTGGAGTGCTGCAGTTGGAGGGCATGTCCACAGCAAAAATCGTCTTGTTTCATCAAGGAAGCACAGAGCTACGGAGGTGCGAAAATTGCATTTTCTTTCTTCCTGTCAATATATTCACGGGTGTTACGCGCCGGCTTCTTGGGCCGCACGACACACTACCGTGTGTCTTGATCAGATTCAATCTCAAAGCATTCAAATCTCAAATTTTCCAGTTGGAGCATGCCCCCAGACCCCCTAGTATTAACATGCTTTGCATGCTAGTATGCTTTGCGCACTAAGATACAGTTTATGATTTTTAAATACTTAGTAACTTACAGCCACCCCACATGACTTGCCCCCCCACTTTTGAGCACTGTTTTCTGCCTCTGCTAGTGAAACTTTAATCCCTAAATCTGTCATGGGTATAGGCATTAAATGTCCACTAGTACATCTTCAGGGGTAGGCAATCTCTCTTGTTTCACTACTTTTTATTTCTGTGATCCCTATCCTTAATCAAACTTAAATTCTTAATCTTGCTTATTTAATCTTGTTTATATACTGTATAATGTTCCTCTATGTTCATCATTATAATAAATCAGATATTAAGGAATTGGCATTATATTTAGTATGCATTGAATATTTAGTGGTAGCAACAAGTGGTGCTTTCAGTAAACAATGAAGTTTATAGCTAAAGTATTTGTGGCAACTTCTACATGTACTTGATTTACAGAGCCACTCATGCACAGCGTTGCACTCACTTGCACTAGTCACAAGTAGACTCAAGTGATTTGCGCATCTTACAGAATCGTGAGTATATTTTGCTTGCAAGAGCTCTACTCATGAGCCATCTGCTAGGGATGTGCAAGTCTGTGATAGAGTGAGACTGTCTCTAACAATAGTTATTGCATGCCCATATTGTTTCTAACCCATGTATGCCTTACCTAGCTAGATAAAATAGTCTCAACTGGCTAGTAGAGATTATTGCAGAGCAGATTTCCCTAACTCTACTGCATCGCTGACCATTTGATGACTATGCAGTTATCAGCTATAATATACTTACTGTACATTGCATAAACTTTGTATAATTTATATATATCCTCTGTAATGTCAATGTCGGTGTTTATTTAAACTGCTGCATTAATGTCTTGTACACTGTACTTTGTGACCATGCCCATTGATTTCAGTGCGAGTTTGACATTATTTCTACTGTATAATGCAATGCATAATCACTACAACCAAGAGTTTATAATGGCGTAGGGAGAGTGTCGAACTATGCTATACCCTGTGCAAAATGAGCCCGTAAAGTCCTATTGCATTGTTCAAACGACTCGGTGATTTGTGTTGATTGGTGACCAATTATAAGTACAGTGGGCACGCACATATACATTGAGAGACTGAAACTACAGAGTGAAAGAACAGTGTACTCGAGAAAAGTATAGCACTATGTGCTGAGGAACTCAGTACAAAGAGAAAGACACAGCAAACTAACCTTGAAAGCCATAGATATCAACTTCGCGGTGATGTCTTAATTCGAGATTTCATCATGGTCACCATTCCACACCTCGACAGTTCTGATATTGAAAGTGACACGTCTAGATGGGGTTAGCTATAGGGATCCAATGCGAACCATCTGACCAAACTAAAAAGGTGTTACATCTGGGAAATCAGTAGTGGTCAGATTTACAAAAGGACACAAAGGTGTAACAGATTGAATGTAACTCGCTAGCTTCTATAGCTTATTTTATTTTTTTATAATCAAAACTTTTTTGAAAAGTTATTAACACTAGTAGGTATAGATAAGTTTTGTTTTCTTTGTACAGTCGGTTGTGTTGTGAAATAGTGAATTGTTGGTAGCTTCAAATATAGTGTTCGCCTGTATAAACTTGCTGTGCTACATTGGCATAGTTGGCAGGATCGCCAGGATCACACCAGAAGACTCATGTCTATTACTAACCCGAAATGGAAAAGCTGTGGTACCGTGGCATAATCTTACAATGGTAGCCTGAAAGGTCGAGTCATAGATCGCAGTGGCTTGTTGTTTTTTGTTTTGTTCTTTACAGCTTTAACACCATTCAGTGGTAATCGAGGGATGAGCAAGCAACGTGACTGCCAGCAAAATAATGACCTTACTCATGGAAAAGAGAGTACTCAGCCACTTGGAACGCCACTTATTTTTCCTGAGTTGTTCACTGGTGACAAAGATTTTACTGAATGGATTCAGCACTTCAGAAGCATGGCAGTTGTCAATGGGTGGGATGACATTACAAGATTGCAGTGGATGCATGTGCATGTAACTGGAAAAGCAAATGTGGCGCTTATTCCAACCAAAACTGAGTCTTACAAATGGGCAAAGGAAGCTCTTCAAGAATGCTTCGGACCATCCACCAAGAAGGAATTGTACGAGACTAGAATTCGTAATCACAAAAGAAACTAACAGAAAGTTGGGGTGATTTTGCGGATGAAATTTGTGTGCTTGCAGACAGAGCTTACCCGGAACTACAAGAGAAATCGAGGGAATACATTGTGTCAAACTGTTATCTAGAGCGACTGAGAGACCCTCGCATAGCTTTTGAAGTAAGACAAACGCCGCCCAAAGACTGTGTCAGAAGCAGTTACAGCCACCCTAGAACTTGAGTCCTGTTTACTTGGAATATCACCTGTTGTAAGCCATGACCAAGGTAACAATAAAGTATCAGAGCAGCCAGGGCATCCAATCCAGGAGAACAGTAGTGAAATTACAGGCCATATTACAATAATGTTGGAGGTGTCGATGGAGAAGCTAGAGAAACTGGAACACAAAGTCGAGCACAAAGGTACCGAGAGTAAGAGGAGCCATGAATAGAAACGACAACAGCACTATCAGCAACGACCTCAAGAAATAATTTGCCACAAATGTAACCAGTCTGGACACTATGCTTGTGGTTGTGTTAGTGCTATTTCTATAAGTTCACAGACAAAGGTGAAAGTGTTACCACCAGTGGACCAGGTATGTGATAGTAATGATGCAATGCCAAATAATGATGTACTCACAATTGCCATTAATAGTGTGTCAAATTATTCTGTGTGTGCACATGTATTTGGTAGTCAGGTATCGTTCTTAGTAGATACAGTGGCAGCTGTATCATTTGTTTCCAGTGAGGTATGGGACCACATTAAGCTTGCAAATGTCCCAAAATTGAACCTTGTGAATATGAAATTAGTAGGTGTTGATGGCGCCTGCTTGCAAGTACAAGGATCGGTGACTGTTGAATTAGAAATGTCAGGACACATTTTTTCTCAAGAACTCATTGTGGCAAATGTTCTGACATTAGAGGGAATTCTTGGAATTATTTCCTTGAAACTAATGCATGTGTTTTAGGTTTACATCAGGGTGAGATGTGCTCTCGTGGGGCCAAGATAAGCTTGCATGCAAAAGGCTTACAAGGACAGACTACAGCCCAAGTGGATGTTGTCCTACCAGAGAATTTTACTATTGCGGCCAATAGTGAAGTGGAGGTTATGGGCATTATGCCTGTATCATGTGAGGGTGTTTGGATGGTGGAGACCAAGCCACTCAAAAAACCACAGGTCATGGTGGCCAGGGCCATTGTTACACCCAAGGATAGACGTATCCCCATTCACATGTTGAATATGGATTGCCATCTAGTCACTATTTATAAGGGCACTAAGATTGCATGTGCAGAAGCCATTGACAACATTAGAGAGATATTCACAGTAGGAGGGGCAAAAAATCAGCCTACTTGTACAGAGCAGGGACAGGCGGAGGTGTTGAACAATATTCTTAGTGTAATGACTGAAACCCTCAATGGCTATCAGCTTAAGCAATTTTGTGCACTGATTATGTCTTTTTCCCACATATTTGCTCTCAAGCCTGATGACCTTGGCAGAACTAATCTTTTAAAGTGCAGAATCGAGACTAGTGGGACCCCTATTCGGCAAGGTGTGAGATGATTACCCCTACCCAAGAGAGATGAAGCTAAGAAACTGTTAAGCGAGATGCAGCAAAAAGAGATCATTACTCCCTCCAAAAGTCCTTGGGCATCCCCCATCATACTAGTACCAAAGAAAGACAGATCTGTACGTTTTTGTGTTGACTACTGTAAGGTAAACGATGTTACACACAAGCCCATACCAAGAATTGATGACACTCTTGACATACTTGCAGGTTCCAACTGCTTCTCTACCCTAGACCTGAAAAGTGGATACTGGCAGATGGAAGTGAAGAGCAACATAGGGAGAAGACAGCATTCTGCACCCATGAAGGTATTTTCCAATTTAATGTAATGCCATTTGGGCCCCTGCTTTAAGAAACTGCCTATTTTTCCTTAGGCCGACCACAATTAGAATATGCAAGTATCATTTGGTTGCCATGGCAAAGAAGAGACATAGAGGAGTTAGATAAGATTAATCGAAGAGCTGCAAGGTTTGTTACAAACAATTTTTATCGTACTAGCAGTGTATCAAGTATGATTCATCAACTTGGGTGGCAACAACTAGATACTCGTAGACATAACTTCCGTTTGTGCTTCCTTTTTAAGATCATTCATAACTTGACCTGTGTCCCACTCAGTGACGTTATTTCATCTAATACCATAACAACAGCAGAATCCACTATCACAAGAAAATCTCACACAAATAATGTTTTAGTTCCATTTGCAAGAACAGACACTTATCAGCACTCGTTCGGACCTAATGCTTGTAATATCTGGAATAACTTACCTAATCACATCAAAGAAATTACCTCTATTGAACAATTTAAGAATATAATTAATCAATTGTAATTGCATAAATGCTCCCCCCGTGTAAAGTCTTCCCTTGCGAAGTTGACACAGTAATAATAATAAATAATAAACAAATAAATAAATCCTCCCTACACTGGGAACTCTTCAGAGTGGTGGTTACTCTTTATTTTTAACAGTGTAGATAACACCTAGCAAATAAAAAAGCTCAAACCATATCTTTGACAGTAGCTAGAAACTGACCTAGGCCTAGCTTGGTCAGTTTCTAGCCCCGGTTTCTAGACTAGCTACTGTCAAAGAAATAGTTTGAGCTTTTTTTATTTGATAGGTGTATATCTAGACTTGCTATGCTCTGCAAATGTGCATAGTTATTGACAAATGTCTGGCTGCATTGCTTGCACAAGGCTGCTTTCTTTAAAACAGCATCGTAAAATAATAATTGTTTTAACACACTACTGTCTACGGCAAGAGAAGCCAGATCTTCCTCACCACATGGTGACATGGGTGGATGCTTACTTAGTCTATACTGCAAAGACGGAAGGAATCCAAGGATGTATTCTATCTGGCTGGTGATATTGAAATATTTTATCGCCAATTTGGGACGTCAGCGATCTCTGCCACCAAAGCAGCTGCAGCTTCATGCAACCAAGTAATAAATACTAACCATCAAACTGACGTTATCTATTTGGACTTTCGTAAAACATTTGACATTGTGCCTCATAATCAGCTATTGCTAAAACTAAATAGACTTGGTATATCTGGCAACCTATGGCTATGGTTTAAATTCTATCTCCTACACCATCAACAGTGCGTAAAGATAAATAATCAATTTTCTGATTTCCTACCAGTCTTATCAGGGATCCCCCAGGGCAGCATCTTGGGCCCTCTACTGTTTCTTGTCTATACATTAATGGTCTACCAGACCACGTATTGACTCCAATATTATTACTATTTGCAGACGACACAAAGTGCTTTAAGATTATAACTGATACAAATGACAATCTAGATCTGCAAAAGGATGTAGATAATCTAGATGGATGGAGTATCAACTCTGATCTACTGTTCAGTCTATCCAAAATTTTATTCATGTCTTTTAAACCTTACCTGCAAACATCCTACTCGTTTCAAAGACTTATGGAGATGGTACTGACAGGACTGCAGTGGAGTAGTTGCATAGTCTACACTTATGACATCATCATGGTTGGCAAAACCTTTGACGAGCACCTCCAGAATCTGAAAGAAGTTTTTAAACAAATGGATAGTGCTGGGCTAAAGCTGCAACCTCACAAATGCCAATTTCTGCAATCAGAGGTACAATTTCTTGGACATGTGGTGAGTGCAGAGGGGAATTTCACCAGACCCATCCAAGACAAGTCAAGTGGGAGAGAGTGGCCGATACCTATATCAGTTAAGAAAACCCGACAGTTTGTTGGGTTAGCTAGCTATTATAGAAGATTTATTAAGAATTCTGCTTCTGTAGCATCACCACTGCACAAGCTCACTGAAAAGAAATCTAATTTTCAGTGGACTAGCCAATGTCAAGATTTATTTAACTGATTGAAGAATCATTTAGTTTCTGCCCCTATCCTTGCATTGCCTGACTGGTCTCAGCCTTTCCTCTTAGATACGGATGCCAAAGATACAGGAATCAGAAGTGCCCTCTCCCAAGTCCAAGAATGTGTTATTGCATTAGCAAGTAGGAGTCTTACAAAATCTGAACGCAATTATTGTGTAACAAGGAGGGAGTTACTAGCCGTTGTCACATTTCTACAGCAGTTTCGGCCCTACCTTTTAGGAGCACCCTTTATAATAAGAACAAGTCATGGTGCACTTGCATGGATACAAAAATTTAAGGAACCAGAAGGCCAGATTGCTCAATTGTCGCAGAAACTACAGGAATACCAATTTACTATCATTCACCGCCCTGGTAATCGTCACAACAATGCTGATTCATTATCAAGGTTGCCATGTAGATGGCGCGGAATAATTCCTGTGGATGAACTTACTACCTTAGCAACAGTAACAACTACAGATTTGGCTTCAACAATGGCATATTCTCCAGAAGAGTTACGAGCTGCTTAACTAGTAGATCCGAGTATTGGATTGGTCCTGACTTTTAAGCAGGATAATAACTACACTGACACCATACCAAATAATGGTACACGAGATTGAAGACTGTGGCAGCTGTGGGACCAGCTAGCAGTAAGTAATGGACTGTTGTGTAGACTGTTTAAAGTCCAAAGCCAGGATTGATCTTGGCTGCAATTAGTGGTTCCCCTGAAACACCATTCTGAAGTCTTAGCAGCACTACATTAAGGGGTAGCCAGTGGCCACCTGAGGCAGGAAAAGACATTTAATTGAGTCAAAGAATGACTTTACTGGCCTGGGTATTATGACGATACACGCAGTTGGTGCCAAACCTGTGCCAGTTGTGCAACTAGAAAACAACCTGCAACAACTAGGAGAGCACTACTTGGAACCATCACAGCTAGTCAACCAGCTGAAATTATGGCTATGGATATTTTGGGACCATTCCAGAGAGCGAAAGAAAGAACTCCTATATAATGGTTGTTGCAGATTTGTTCACTCGATGGATGGAGACATTTTCTATTCCAAACCAGGAGGCCAGTACTGTTACCAATGTCCTTGTAGATGAATTATTCATGCATTATGCCATTCTCAAGCACTTGCATTCTGACCAAGGTCCACAATTGAGTCACAACTAATGTCAGAAGTTTGCAAACTGTTGGGTATTTAGAAGAGTAGGACTACACCATATCATTCCCAATGTGATGGTATGGTGGAACGATTCATTGTTAAGTATGCTGGCTACTCACTGTAAGGACAAACAATGGAATTGGGAAGAACACATATGTAAGGTATGCTATGCATACAACACAAGTGCCCATGCCTCAACAGGATACACACCATTTTATTTAATGTATGGCCGTCAGACAACCTTACCCATTGATGTTCAGCAATTGATCGATTGCATCATTCAGTACTGCTGCTATGCACTTTCCAAATGCTTACAAACTTATTAAATAGGTTTATAAAGGTAAAACTTAAGAAGGATGTGCATAAATACAAGAAAACCTGTAACTTGAAAGCTACCACCGAAGCTTCGAATGTTCGAACATTTTATTAGTGAATATTCAAAGGTAAATTTCAATATTCATCCCAGCCCTACTCCTTTTGTTGCTCATGCTGCACTCCAGCTGTTTTTCGAGCTAGTCAAAAGCAGATGAGAGTTGTTGATTCAGTTCAGCAACATGTTCAGTTTGTAAGGCTGCCTGGTGTGACTGAGCAGGTGTCCGCTATACTGCAATCATGCATAGGCAAACACCACCAAGTAATGGCTAAAAGTACACTTTCCATACATTATCTATCACTTTATAAGGTGTTTTAAGGCGGCAACTATGGTAGCAAGTTGAACTGCGATGATTTAAAAATGGGCGTGACACTCGTAGATCGATTGCACAGAGACGAACATTGATCATGCAACAGCTGCAATAAAGATAACGACGTTTATTTGCAATTCTTTCATAGACTATGAGTGCATTACGATGCTTCGAAGGATACTTTTATAATTCGAAGTTTACTTAACCTTCAAACCCACAAAGCTTTCGAAGTTTTGTTCCAGCCCTAAAAAGGAGTACTACGATAGGAAGGTTATCGATGATCCCCATGCAGTAGGTGATTTGGTCTGGGTACTGAACCCAAAGGTACCCAAGAACAGTAGCAAGAAATTATTCCACCCATGGAGTGGACCTTTCAGAGTGATTAAGAAGCTCTAGGGTGTACATATAGCATACAAGATGTCCCATCTTCACGATCTTACATAATCTTGTAGTCTTGCTGGGGGTTTGTGGTGGCGAGTTGGGTATCGTCTTGTCTCAGTGACAGGCTGGCTATGTACAGGGTGAGTACTACCTCCTGTATTATCACCAGTGTGATGATCATTCAGTTACAGTCTTCATCATTATCCACTAAGTCTAGGTGAGTTCCTATAGGCGGTGGTGGTGTCTGTTTGTTGATTTTTGGTGATGTCTCTTTTGTACTAGGGTGGTGCACTGGGGATGCCTGGTCACTATGCTCTAGTTGAATATCTTGTGGACATAGCTTCAGTCAATTGAAGTGTACTACCTGCCTCTGCCTTCGGGGAATAATGTAACAGATTGAATGTAACTCACTAGCTACTATAGTTTATTTTATACTTTCGTATAATCAACACCTTTTTGAAAAGTTATTAACACTAGTAGGTATAGATAAGTTTTGTTTTTCTTTGTACAGTCAGTTGTGTTGTAAAATAGTAGCTTCAACATAATTATAGTGCTCGCTCGTATAAATTTGCTGTGCTACAAAGGTATGTGGGATATGTAGGATACTGTTCTAATTAGAGCACTTGTGTATCACGTGTGATGTGTCTTTTGTTAATGATGTTGATTAGTTCTCACATGGCTCTGCGAGCTTCTGCAGAACCCTAGATAGTAGTGACTTTAATACTATCCTAACCCGCCAACTGGTTCCCTGGTGCCGGCAAGAGGCACCCAGAAAGGTTACGTGTTACTTGTCAAAGTGTTGTTTTTGCCGCCATTTCTCCCCAGTAGATCGATCAGTATACCGGACCTGTTCACCCGTCACCCAGAACCATGATGACATATTAGGGACACGCCGATTATGCTCATAATTTTACCTATTATGCTATGCTGCACTGCTCAAAAATTCACCTATTATGCTTAAATTAATGCTCAATATTTACCTATTATGCTCGATTATGCTCAATGTTCATGCCTTAGTTCATATGCTTTGCTACTAGTTTAACACTGTATAGAAAGAAACAAATGAGTAGCTGGAACACAAATAATAAATTCTTGCTGCATGCCTGCATGTAAGAGAAAAGATCGATATACTCTAATAGAACAGTCAGTTTGATGATTGTTCTATTAGAGTTACTGACTGCTCTATTAGAGTATATCGATCTTATTTTGCAATTGTCATTTTTCCTGCAAGAATTTACACTATTGTACAAATATTTAACCTATTATGCTGGCATTATGCTCAATGCTTTTAGGTACCTATTATGCTCAAAATTATGCCAACATAATCGGCGGATCCCTACGACATATACTTTCCGTCAAGGAGGCCTCCTGAATTTAGACCTACAGGTGGACCGTGGATCCGATTTTGCAGCATGGGAGCTACAGTGGGACTCCTACTGCAGTTTGTCTGGACTCGCCGACCAAGACGCAGCCAAACAGGTACAAGCACTCACTCTTTGCTTCTCCTGTGACACCTTGTCAGTTGTTCAAAACCTTGGTTTAACCGACGAAGAAAGAGCGAGTGTTACCTCTATAATTAGCGCCATCAAACGATACATAGATGGCCACGTAAACGAAATGGTAGAATGAAGGAACATTCGCAGACGCACCCAACAAGTTGGCGAATCGTTCGATGATTTCCTTGTGTCCCTCCATGAACTGGTGAAAACATGCAACTTCTGCTCCGACTCCTGTACTCAGAAGAACATCAGGGACCAAATCACGAAGACGCAGATACAGTGGAGGATCTCTTGCAAGAGACCAACCTTACATTGGCTACAGTTGTGCACAAATGTCAAGCACAGGAAGCTGCAAAGAAGCAGCGTGCTAAGTTACATAATCCAGAATCAATAGCTGCACTTCGAAAACCACAAAACCGGAAATCTTATTCCTCAACGTCTACATGTCAAGGATGTGGTGCTGTATCCCATCCAGCTGGCCGAACCCAATGCCCAGGCTATAGCCAGATTTGCTTCAATTGCCAAAAAGTTGGCCATTTCGCCAAAGTCTGTCGGAGTAAGCCATCTAGGCAGCATGCTCCCCTTACTAATACAGAACAGCGTACACCGCATGCAGGACACCGTAGCCTCTCTGCTACTACTGATGACCCAACTCACCCTACGCTAGACAACATTCAACACGTAGCCTCCTATGACCCAGCACCATTAGTCAATCTAGATGTCATTTTTGCAAATGGCTCCTGCAACACCAAAGTCCTCCCTGACTCTGGTGCCGACATCTCAGCAGCTGAAAAAGCAATACTGTCCACCCTTAATGAACGGATTAACACCCTCCTGCCTTCAACAGTCATCCCAAAAGCAGTCAATGGAGCCAAGGTGTTTCCATTAAGAAGATTGCCAGTCACATTCCGCCTTGGCAGTACAGAATATCATGATGACTTGCACATCTACCCTGACATTCATGGTACCATCCTCTCCTGGAAGGTATGTAAAGCTCTTCGAATCTTACCTCAATGTTACCCTAACCCCATGTCAACTCTGACAGTACATGAAATCACTTCGCCACATACTCCTAGTAATGTCATAGTTCCCCTTACTCTCCAACAAGCAATGTTAGCATATCCCACTGTCTTTGATGGACAGATAAGGAGGTTGGAAGGGGAACAATTCCACATCTCCCTAACTGTTGATGTTAAGCCATTCCGTGTCAACACTCCTCGATCTATACCATTCGCGTATAGAGACAAGTTGAAGGCAGAACTGGACCTCTTAGAATCCCAGGACATTATAGCACCAGTCACTGCTGCAACTGAATGGTGTGCTCCAATTGTAGTCACTCCGAAAAAGAATACAGATTGGATTAGAATGTGCGTTGACCTCTCGCATCTTAATCGGTTTGTAAGACGAGAGCAATATCAATCATCCACTCCAGCCCAAGCAGTGGCAGATATTGCAGCCACTAAGGCTAAATTCTTCACTATTCTGGACGACATGAAAGGCTTCCACCAATGCCCTTTAGACCCAGACAGCCAACTCCTTATGACCTTCATCACACCCTTTGGCTGATTTAAGTACTTGTGAGCCCCATATGGTATCTGTTCAATATTGGAGCATTATGATTGCCGTATGATTGAGGCATTTGTGGGCCTGACAGGCTTCCGTCGAGTAGTCGATGACATCATTATTTATGATGACAATGAACTTCAACATGCCACTCATGTCAGACAGTTTCTCCAATGCTGTGCAGACAAACACATAGCATTGAATCCTGAGAAGTGCAAATTTAGACAAAACAAGGTGTGGCCAGGGCCGCCCACATTGGGGGGGTAACTGGGGTATTTTTCCCCCAGTTCCAACCTGAAAGGGGCCCCAGGAGGCCCCATCAGAGGCCCCTTGAATACCTGTTTAAAAGAAAGATCGATATACTCTAATAGAGCAGTCAAGATCTAGATACTCTAATAGAGCAGTCGCAGTATTCTTCAGAGGAGCAGTGTAGCAAGTTAATTAAGGAGATATGATTGGTGATGGAAAGCTACTGTCATTGTCAGCATGTAATGACCTTTTTTTTATTTTTTTTTGGTCTTCTACTTACAGTTAGGCTGAAGTTGTGATTCATTCAGAGTGGAACCCTACTATGCCCCTGGGCCCCTCTTTAACTCTTTGCCCTGGACCCCCTAATTTCTCTTGGCAGCCCTGTTAGTGGCATGCAACTGCAACCCATTTTAACTAGTAAACCCTTAGTAACACTTTGCCTTTCATCTTGTACTGCATTAAAACAATGAAGATACTCTACTAGAGCAGTCATAAAACAGCTGTAACACAGCAATCAATATTTAGCATAGTTACAACTTCTGCCTAGCATCGGATTTTATAGTTTAAATTGCTAGCTACTTACAGACTTTACAATATAAAAATATAGCACTTGTAGAAATGTGACTGTTCTATTAGACTATCTTGATATACTTTAAGCATTGACTAATTCAAGCGAAGACGCGAAATGAAATGAGAATAGTAAAGAAAAGGCAAGTATGTACAGAGGCAATAGAGGGACGCGTAATTATGTCCTGTTGTAAATAAACGCCTTTAAAATTTATATTACTAAGCTTACTAAATAAGCGCACCAGAATAGGCTTGCGAGGCTGTTGTCTCATTGCTTGTCTTCTCGTGTTAAAGGGATTTAGTCACAATTGGTGAGTTTAACTATACATGTATTTGTATTGTAAAACTTGATTGTAAAAAGGCAATTTATAGCACATATCATGATAAAACATGTATTTGTCACTGCCATATTTAGAGGTTGTAGCGTTCGTATATCTTAGTATCTTAATAAATAATCTTCCACGATCACTGATCACTAATAGTACAGTGAAAACTAGTCATTATTCAGGCCGTAGGGCCAAAAGTTTCTGACCTAGCTTATTAAAGAGGTAGCTGCATTTTGCGGCCTTAAAAAAGGTGAGAAGCATGCTGTTCTAACTGGCTATAGAGATGGATTTAGTGTGTGACAGCGTATGAGACAGTGAGTGTTGGCAGCAAGGGGGTAGCCAATCTGTTAGAGCACCAAAGGCACTGCTTCAGACGTAGGCAGTTGGCTGTCAGTCCAAAGTATAAAAAGTTTCACTATTGGTCCTTATAAGCTCCTGATGAAGAAAGTGACGAAGTCATTATCTATAGGATATATATTTTTCAGAGTATCCATTTCAGTTCTACATCTACAATATAGTAGCCAAGCATAAGATGAACATAACACAGCATTCCAGTGGTTTAGTGGTGACCACAACACTGCCTGAGTTAAACTATGGTGAGATTTGGGACTACCGGAAGCCCTGGAATGCCTTCAACACATGAAATACCAAATATCTAATGCCTGGCTTTCATCCACAGTGGACCTGTCTTGGTGGCCACTTGTACAGAAGGGAAACCACTGCCACACAGTCTTGTGAGCGAAACAGCTAGTTGCCACACCCCTTAATTATCAATTTGTAAAATCTTTAGCAAAATTGTGTGTGCGAGCAAGTGCGATGTGGCAGTGCCGTGTATATGGTTCCTGCCTAGCAGTGGCACATCACGAGTATTGAAGTCACAATGCGTTACTGTATCATCCATCTAAATACAATCTCTGAATGTGTCATTTTGTGTAGAGAGCAGTCTTCCACAAGACGTGATCTGCAGTTTCAGTGTATATTGTTAACCATTAATATTATTCACCATTGTGAACTGTATGTACAGTGAAACCTCACTTAGCGGCCACCTCTTTAATAAGACCACCTCATTATATTGGCCACCTCTAGTAGGTCCCAAATATAGCTAAGCATTACTTATGACCTCGTTAATAAGGCCACCTTGTTATTCAGGCCAAATTTTTGGTCCCACAGCTGGCCATATTAATGAGGTTTCATTGTACTTATGTGAATTTTTATTTTTCGTAACTTTTCTTCAGGTTTACTGATGGGCACTATGAAGCATTGTTGATTGGTACGTGTATAATGTGGTGACTTGAAATGCTAAAACAGTACGTAGCATGTCTTGTATGTACATGTAATGTGTTGTAATGTGTCCACACATCCACACATCATATAATTGTATTCTCTATAAATAGTCAGTTCCATTGTGCCAGTGGGTCATAAGTGGGTTGAGTATGGATCATCCAGGACATTTGAGTCACATTTTGTCCTGGCCAAGTGGATCTCATCCACTGACAGAATATACAGGATCAGATCACGTGTATAAATTACGGTGGAACTTGTTTATTGCCACCTTCACTCATTTAGCAGGTAACAGTGTATAAATTCTCAATTGGAATTGGCTTTTCAAGAGAGGTTGTCTTTCTATACTGGTGGCCATTAAGACAGGTTGTACTGATAGAGTGTACATACTAGAGATGCAACTATATCCTCCACTTAGTGTCGTTTGATAGTGATGCAATGGAGACTATGTATTGTTGCATTTAAATACTATACTATTATATTGCAGCTCTAGCACGTATTTATAACAGGAATGTTTGTTAACTGTTTAGACATACTGGAGCCCCACTCATCTGGATTCTACAAATGGAGTCATACCAACTTGTTGTCATCGTACTTACCCATTACTCCCATTGTGTTTGGATGAATATACATGCCGTCATGTGAGACTTGCTACCATGGCGGGCCACTGGAAAACATTTGCATAGCAGTTATATTACAGTCATTATTGTACAATTCTTACATCATTGTTGTGAAAAGTGTTTGGTATTCATGTGTCCTCTGTATGTTGTAATTAGATGTGTAATTTTGTGTGGGGGTGCTATAAAATGCAATAATGCATGGTGACAATTGTATTAGGTGATTTTGCACACTTCCTTTTAAGCTAGCTACATGTGTTAATTACTCACAGCTTGTGTCAACAACTGGTAACCACAGTTGTACTCTTGTGTCATTCTTTAAGCCGCGCCCTTAGAGGACTAATTTCAAAACAAACGATGGTATGCAGCACCATAGATTATATCTATGGACTATAATCTATGGCAGCACACTTCTTGGTGGCTATATGCACTGATTAACTACATAGAGCGCCAGTTCATCAATACCCAGTGACCGCAGTTGTGCTCTGCGTCATTCTTTAAATTCCGAGTAAAATTCTTAGAGAGCAAATGACGTGGGGGTGACTAAATTCAAATTTCAAACTAGCCATTACAAATGTTTCAATCTCAACGAAACTTTTAGAACAGTGTAAAGACACATTGCCCTACATGCCAAGCGAGTATTGCAAAAAACAACTATCTGGGTTTTGTATTTGGCCTCTAGGTCGACTGAGGATGACTGAAACTTCGTTTGGTGCTGAAATTACGACTGTAGGGTAATCATGTATGGTGAAATCAATGATGTGAATCTTGAGGTAATTGAGTGAATACTGAAGCAATAACAGGGCAATCAATGTTCGGAATGCACAAAGGAACGCAAGGCATATACACCTGCGGTTGCGTCTAACTGCATGCGATAAAAAAAATATTTTTTTTTTAAATGAAACTTCCCCTTTGATGTCGGCAACCTTAATCCCAAAACAATCGGCATGGATTTGCTTCACTGCTTGGGTGGTAGTTACTAGTGACACGATGAGTTCAACTCCAGAGTTTCAGAGGGATAGCGTAAGTGACGAGTGGATTACAGGAAGGCCGAATTTGACAACGTTCGTTCTTGTAAAATCCTTACGTAGTGGTCGCGTCATTTATTGTCTGCAGCGCGCGTTTCTGCTTTACTGGCCGCGTGACTCACTACCGTGAGTCTTGATTAGAGTAAGTGTATGTTCTATTAGAGTAGTTGAGCACAACTCTGTATATAATAAATGAATGGGCTTCATTTATCCAAACAAATTCAGATATCTGAACACTTTTATGATCGAACTGGCACACAGGTGTTCGGATGATGAAGGTCATACTGTATATAAATATACTCATATACCTTACTAGTCTGGTGCCATCTGAGCCCAGATTAAACCATAGTCCATCTTCGAAAATGAGCCAATCAAACTATTATATTCTAAATAATCTTCACTATTACATTCAATTGTGACAACCAGTGTTTTCTTTCCATTAGATTTGAGTATAGCCAGTGTAGATAGTAAGAATTAAACTAGTAGTGTTTAGTATTGAGGTTTTGTTTACTTATATTAACTGTACTTTTTTTTGCTCAAGAAAATCGCAGGTGATCAAGTGATCACATAATACTGAGCACTACATAACAAAAGCTGACTGCAGGTTAGTGCTATAGCCTATAGCCTTTAGCATACTAGCTTTGGTCAAATACAATATCTCCGGTGACTGAGATATTGTAGAGGGAACGTTACTGCAATGTTTGGCTCGATCACCCACAATCAATGTTAGAAACCTGGCCTTTATAATGGCCCTCAGGCTCATGCATTTATAACAGGCAAAGCACTCATGCCTGCTGTATAACTACTAATAACACACAGCACACATTATAGGCATGCATGCATAGATACACATACACACACACATAACACACACACACACACACACACACACACACACACACACACACACACACACACACACACACACACACACATAAACACACACACACACACACACACACACACACACACACACACAACCACACACATGTATATTTTTCATACTTTAATGCTACAGTTACAGTATTATTATATCACAGCACATGCTAACCCCATCTGCTGAATCAACATAAACTCCATTGTCAAGATGTTTTCTTACATCCTCTAGTTTACCACATTCAGCAGCCCAAATCAAGCCTTTGGTAGTATACTATATTGCAGAATATGATTAAACAGATAGACCAGTCATTACACTGTATGTGTACAATAAA
Organism: Dysidea avara; assembly: GCF_963678975.1. Taxonomy (NCBI): domain Eukaryota; kingdom Metazoa; phylum Porifera; class Demospongiae; order Dictyoceratida; family Dysideidae; genus Dysidea; species Dysidea avara. The sequence continues at coordinate 17,685,270 of NC_089277.1, forward strand.
TATTTAAAATCATATAGTACAGTAGTACTGTATATCAGGGATCATGGAGATTTGGGTTTTCCTAGCCAAAACAATTCACCCAAAAACCAGCTTCACAACTCCATCCTGGCACCTTGGCAGTATTGGTTAGATGTAACCAAGCCCAAAAGTGCCTTCAGTACAATCCTAAAGGCTTCCAATAAATTGTTACGAAATTAAAAAAATTATTCAATGGAATTTTCTACTGCTTGCTTGATTGCCTGATGCCTTCAGGCAAGCGTAACACGATAATGGCTTAGGCTATGGACTTAATTTTTTTCATTGTTCAATGTTGCTTCGTCCCGAGATGTGCCTTTTCGTAAACCGCCTTACATACATACCAATACACGCATCATGGACCTACCTTTGTCCTAGCTCCTTTGTGTCCCATTTTTTTTGCTGACAGCCCAAGGTGTCAATTCACGGTAACGTGATGCATGGCTTCCCTACATACGTTTGTTAATGGGAATTGTCCATATTTTCCGTGGTGACTGGAGACGATTTTCTAATACTGTTCTTCATTTGTAATGCTGTGTAACAGGCTGAACATAGCTGAAAACGGGAGCGTAATGGCCGCTGCACCAAGGTAGTAATCGATAGTTGGGGGCGTGCGAATTGTATTTTTGTGGTGACTAGATTGTTGCAGAGGTACTTCTCCTACTGTTTTTTGTCTGTAGCTCTGTGCAACAGGCTGAACATAGCTGAAAGTGAAGCATAATGGCCACTGCACTTTCGAAACAGTTTTTGATACTGTAGCTGGGGCAAGTGTTCAGATGAAAACATTAATTCTGGTGCCGCCATCCTTTCTTTTGATGCAGTATGCGTGGGTTCACCAGTCATAATAATGTTACAAAAAAAAGTGAACAAACAAGTTTAAGGAAAAATTAGAAATTTTAAGTTTGATTAGGGATCATAGAAAAAAAAGTAGGGCAACAAGGGCAGTCACCTACACCTGCAGATATACTAGTGAACATTTAACCCCTAATGCAGTCTTGGTCTTGGGTTTAGACTCAATTAGGGATTAAATGTTCACTAGTACATCTGCAGGCATAAGCATCCAGGACTGTTTACTGAGAATCTACATCGACAAAGGTAACAAGTTTGAGCAAGATGGGATTACCAGTGGGAATTCCTTCACTTTGACATTCAGAGCATTGGGCAGTTGCGTTAACAAAATCACTGGCCATCGCCATGGACTCTACACAGGACTCTGACATTGGTACAGGTGTACGGTGACAATACAGTTAGTAAAGTACGGTAGGAAAGGTAATTATGAACCAGTTGTACTGAGGAGGGCTTGTGTATAAACATTGAGATAAAAGTGACAGGGATGGATTACAATATGTTAAATGGTGGCACTTCACGTATATAATAGTTTACCAGTATAAAGTTCTTTTACTCAGAAGGCTATTTCCAAATATCAATGGGTATGTTAGGGTTAATTGGTAAATGGTGTCTGGATGTTGTTAATTACACAGTAAGACAAAAGGGGGTGTATATAGACAGCAGAGTTGATTGTTCAGTTTCAACAGCTCCTACATTGTTGAAAAGTTACTAATAGCATGCTAAGCACTAGGCTTGCATCGATTATGCCGGCATAATTTTTGGCATTATAGGAGAAGAAAAGCATAAAGCATAATGCTGGCATAATGGAGCATAATCAGGAGCATAATGGGCAAACTTCCACCACCATTAGCATAACTTCTGCTATAACAGTCACAAAGTCAAGGCTAACCTATTTTGAATGGTGAAACAATTCCTGACAGCGAGTAGTAAAATGCACTACAGTCTTCTTACTACAAGTTTACACTCAACTGAATGAGTCAGTGCTTTTCATTGTGGATTTGAGTTTTAAAGGACACATGCAGTCATGTGCCAACTAGTACCAAGGAATGGAAAAGCAGTTTACAGCTATATCTAATGTGTCTCATCGTCTCATTTTGAATAAAATATGATGATGATTATAATTATTGAAAGCTCGATTGGAAGACAATAGCTACAAGAGAAGCTGTGATGATAATAAGGTTAGTGATGAGTCAGTATAGCTAGTGAATGCCTGGACATTGAAAACAGTGAAGTACCTGCAGGTCTGCAATGAGGCTGAGATTAATATCAAACCAGGAAAATATTTCAAAAAGATCGAGATCTCTAATAGGACAGTCAAACACTCTAATAGAACAGTCATTGCATGCTACAGAGAGAAAGAGAACCATTAAGTGTTTACCCCAGCAGGTTAATATGTTCTTGGCATGGTGGTTCAAATAATATTATACTGAGCAGTTGCAGTCCTTTGAATACCAATTGCTAAAACTCAAAAGATCTATCATACTAATTATTATTTTTATCAATAATTATTTGCATAAAAAGCTACAAAGATATTAGATAATAAAATGTCTATAGCTTCTAAGGAACTATGAATTTTCCCCCAAATCCCTTGGTCTAAAATGCCTACAAACTCTGGAGCACATCCCAATTTCAAGCTATTGCTATTTTTTTATGTTGAAGTTGAAGTGACACTTTTCATTCACGTTCTATCGTATGAAGAACTTCTCTTATTTAGAAAAAACACACAAACTAAAAGCATAATGCATTTCTGAAAAGCATAAAAACAAGCATAATAGGCAGAAAATTGGGGAAATGCCAAAAAGCACAATAGGCAAATTTTGGAGCATAATAGACTCAAGCCTACAAAGCACAGTGGGACAAGATGGTGGTGCATGCATATGGTTATGTGAGGGAAACATGCTGAGTGTTTGACAGGATCTGAATCCAGCACGCATATGATTGGGGGATCAAAGCAAGTGAGAGAAATATGCTGAGTGTTTTACAGGACCCGAATCCAGGGTGCATATGATTGGGAGGTCAAAGCAAAGAGTAAGCAAACAAACTAAAACAAATTAAAGAAACCCTGTTGCTTGGGTGAGGCTTGGATCGCATAACAACTCAGCCTCTGGCACTGATGCCCACATGTCACACCCAAGCCTATCAAGGTCACGTGAGTCGTTGGGGAGGCCATGGGCATGCGGTAACGAGCAGTCGCTTACCCAGCATGGGGCAAACCTAGGTAGTTATTAGGGTGTCGTCATAATGCATAATTGTAGCCAGTTAATCTCAGTAAGTTATTCATACGAAGCCACAAACCTGTTTGTGGCTTCTTGGTAGTGGCTGCCTTAATTACTGGATTACATTCATAGCAATGAAACCATACACCGATTATTCGAGTATTCAAATAATAGTTGAGTGAATATTCGAATACAGAAAACTATTATTCGTTTGAGCCCTAGTAAGTTATGAGTCACAGCACAAATTAATTTTGGATTGGCTATTCGTACGGCAATCATGCATGAATAGGTCTTGTTCAATTTGTATTGCAGTCATGTGATTTCAAATAAACAGGCTAGTTTAATATATTATGCTTCCAGAAACTACAGTACAGGTGGCCTTTGGTATGCAAGTTGTTTAGTAATGTGAATGTCTGCTCTGCACTGGTGAATCTTTCAATAGAGTAAATTTTAAATGCTTTGGTGAGGGGATGAATTTAAAGTATCAAGGATTATTTGTGATGCAATATTGATGTGTTCCAGAAAGCCAATTTTGGTGCAAATATATAGTGTTAGACACTCTGAATCATCAGCAACACATGCATGAAGACTTGGTTTACTCAGAAATAAACCATATCTAATCCAAAACAGCCAAACTGTACAAAAACATGTGCAGCCCTCAAAAAGGCTATGGTGAACAAAGATGTGAAATCCAAGGTGGCGGCCAAGAAATGGCTGTGATGGTAGGTTAATGGTAAAAATTTTAATAACGACAATTCAGGTGAATTTTGTGCCAAGACCAAGCAGCACAAAAATTCACCTGAATTGTCGTTATTAAAATTTTTACCATTAACCTACCATCACAGCCATTTCTTGGCCGCCACCTTGGATTTCACATCTTTTTTCACCATAGCCTTTTTGAGGGCCACACACGTTTTTTACAGCTTGGCTGTTTTGGATTAGATTTCACTTCTTTTTGTATTTGTATACCCCAATAGGCCGGCTTTGGGACTTTTTTAACCTATCTTTTTTTTCTTTACCACAGGAAGAAGAAAAGATGAAGCAGATGTACTTTAATGATTTTATCAGTAAATGTAAAAATTATATATATATAATCCATATAGTTATTACAGAACTCTCCATGGTGGTTTCTTTGTAACTGAAGACTCTACAAGGTGACTTCTTCTAGCTGCTCTCTCTATAGGGTGAATTGTTTGTAGCTGAACAATCTACAAGGTAACTTCTTCTAGCTGATCTCTCTACAGGGTGATTTGTTTGTAGCTGAACTATCTACAAGGTAACTTCTTCTAGCTGATCTCTCTACAGGGTGATTTGTTTGTAGCTGAATTCTGTACAGGTGATTTGTTTGCAGCTGAGCTCTTTACAGAATGGTTTTTTTGTAGCTGAACTCTCTACAAGGTAACTTCTTCTAACTGATCTTTCTACAGGGCAATTTGTTTGTGGCTGAATTTTCTACAGGGTGATTTCTTTGCAGCTGAACTCTCTACAAGGTAATTTCTTCTAGCTGATCTCTCTACAGGGTGATTTGTTTATAGCTGAACTCTCTACAGGTGATTTGTTTGCAGCTGAACTCTCTACAAGATGGTTTCTTTGTAGCTGAACTCTCTACAAGGTAACTTCTTCTAACTGATCTTTCTACAGGGTGATTTGTTTGTAGCTGAACTATCTACAAGGTAATTTCTTCTAGCTGATCTCTCTACAGGGTGATTTGTTTGCAGCTGAATTCTGTACAGGTGATTTGTTTGCAGCTGAGCTCTTTACAGAATGGTTTCTTTGTAGCTGAACTCTCTACAACGTAACTTCTTCTAACTGATCTCTCTACAGGGAGACTTGTTTGTAGCTGAACTCTCTACAGGTGATTTGTTTGTAGCTGTACTCTCTACATGATGGTTTCTTTGTAGCTGAACTCTCTACAAGGTAACTTCTTCTAGCTGAACTCTCTACATGGCGGTTTCTTTGTAGCTGAACTCTCTACAAGGTGACTTCTTCTCGCTGATCTTACTACAGGGTGATTTGTTTGTAGCAGATTTTTTTACAGGGTGATTTGTTTGCAGCTGAACTCTCTACATGGTGGTCTCTTTGTAGCTGAACTCTCTACAAGGTGACTTCTTCTAGCTGATGTTTCTACAGGGTGATTTGTTTGTAGCTGAACTATCTACAGGGTAACTTCTTCTAGCTGATCTCTTTACAGGGTGATTTGTTTGTAGCTGAACTATCTACAAGATAACTTCTTCTAGCTGATCTTTTTACAGGGTGATTTGTTTGTAGATGAATTCTGTATAGGTGATTTGTTTTCAGCTGAGCACTTTACAGAATGGTTTCTTTGTAGCTGAACTGTCTACAAGGTAACTTCTTCTAGCTGATGTCTCTACAGGGTGATTTGTTTGTAGCTGAATTCTGTACAGGTGATTCGTTTGCAGCTGAGCTCTTTACAGAATGGTTTCTTTGTAGCTGAACTCTCTACAAGGTAACTTCTAGCTGATCTTTCTACAGGGTGATTTGTTTGTAGCTGAATTCTGTACAGGTGATTTGTTTGCAGCTGAGCACTTTACAGAATAGTTTCTTTGTAGTTGAACTCTCTGCAAGGTAACTTCTAGCTGATGTCTGTACAAGGTCACTAGTTTATAGCTGAATCTCTACATGGTGGTTTCTTTGTAGCTGAACTCTTTACAAGGTGACTTCTTCTAGCTGATCTTTCTACAGGGTGATTTGCTTGTAGCTGAACTCTCTACAAGGAAACTTCTTCTAGCTGATCTCTCTACAGGGAGATTTGTCTGTAGCTGAACTCTCTACAGGAGATTTGTTTGCAGCTGAACTCTCTACATGATGGTTTCTTTGTAGCTGAACTCTCTACAAGGTAACTTCTTCTAGCTGATCTCTCTACAGGACGACTTGTTTGTAGCTGAACTCTCTACATGATGGTTTCTTTGTAGCTGAACTCTCTGCAAGGTAACTTCTTCTATTGATCTCTCTACAGGGCAATTTGTTAGTAGCTGAACTCTCTACATGGTGGTTTCTTTGTAGCTGAACTCTACAAGGTGATTTCTTCTAGTTGAACTATCTCTTTCCATAGTTGCATGAACTCCATACAGAGTAACTTCTTCTAGCTGATCTCTCTACAGGGTGAATTGTTTGTAGCTGATCTCTCTACTGGGTGACTTGTTTGTAGCTGATCTCTATACAGGTTACTTGTTTCTAGCTGATCTCTTGAATTCTCTTCAGGGTGACTGCTCTATTAGGATGACTGCTCTATTAGAGTGTCTCGATCTCGCACTTGCTACATCAAGTTGGATTTCGTGTTATACTTCCATGGCTTTAAGTCTGATTCTTCTGCACCATTGAAGAGCCTTTCTAAGATGATTACTCCATCTGTACAATGATTTTCAAAGTATTACCCCAAGCGGTTTTTCTGGTAGGCGTGACAAGTAGTCGTTTTTATTAGCGATTGCATAATTGTTACACACTGTTGGTGTTTTCGTTGTATCTTCCTGGTTTTTAACTTGATTTCTTTCAAACCACAAAAGGTTTGAGGTTCAATAGTTAACCTATTCACCCACCGATTTTCAGCTTCTTCCCATACGCGGTTTACCCTGTAGGCATGACAACATATTGGTGTTATTTTTCGTGAATAATCGCTAATAACTCTTTGCCTGTTTATCGTATTCTAGCCAAATTTGGTACCGAGATGCGCCTTTATACCCCCTTCTGTGTGCCAAATTGCAAGGAAATCGGATTTTATAGCAGTTTTTGTAAGTGTGCAACAAGAGGAAGAAAAATAAGAAGAAAAAAACGAAGAAACTAAGCCAATTTTTGAAGTCGCATATCTCGGGAACACTTGAAGCGATTGCGCTAAAATTTGGAATGTTGAGTGCTGAAGTTAGAGGACATGTCCACAGCAATAATCGTCTTGTTTCATCAAGGCAGCACAGAACTACGGAGGTGTGAAATTTGCGTTTTCTTTCTTCCTGTCAATATACTCACGGGTGTTGCGCGCCGGCTTCTTGGGCCGCACGACACACTACCATGTGTCTTGATTATTTGCATTGTCTATTATAGATTGTACAGTTCAAGACTGGAAAGCAGCCATCCATTGTACGCACCACTTCAAGGTACACAGAAACTCATATTACAGTCACCACTTATAATTTAAGATAAACAACAACCCATTGAACAGCTGCACCGCCACTACAATATAAGCAAGATTCAACCACTGTTGCCGTACTGCTCAAACGCAATGTAGTCTTGTGAGATTAAGAGCGATTTAAAATGTCTAATTGAAGGGCATGGCACCCATTTCGCTTACAAGTATTTATCCCATTTCATTTGGGATACTTATCAGCTTTTACGTGATTAATTTCCTGACTTACAGAGCCTATCAACTGCCATTGGAGAATGTTTTTCAGGCTTGAAAATTTTTACTGGATGCTGTGTTATACAAGAATTGTATACTAACAAGTGTTGTACACTGGCTACAATCATCAGGTAGCAATCAAAAGATTCCAAAGTTTAGATAACACAGCATCTTGAGGGCTGAGACACATAGTTCGAAGCTTCATTTAGCTTCACTACATTCAGATACTCTCCAAAGTTCACTGCCATAGATACTAACATCTGCACAAGTATTGTTTCTCCTTGTGACAACTACCATTTACACATTTTTGGTGCAGCTCTGTCAAAAGTGTAGGGGCCTGTACTACAGTGTGCACACTAATTAAGTTCACACAGCATTAGTGATAAAGCTTCGAAGCTTTGGTATCACTTCAAAAAGAAGCTTCTGAGGGTATATTTTTATATTCAATCAAGCCCTAGCTTCTTTATGCAACTGCCATGCTGCTGTCAGTTGCTCACCTCTCTTAATTTCTACCTCATAAATGAAAGTTATGGTTTAGTACAGCATATTTGAATTTTTATTACACTGACAGCGAATTAGCAAGGCAGCAATTTCTTTCAAAATATGATATATGGTAGAGTAGTAAAGGGCTTAGGTGTATAGGTGTGGAAGTCTCAGGTTTGAAACCTGGAGGATGTTTTTTACATACGTTTTTACTTCTCAGTGATTGTTAGAGTATCTCAATCGTGGTTTTTCACATGTTTGGTTTTGGTTTATATCTCCTCAGCTAATACTCTCAGTACTTTCAAACCATTGCACTACGATAGTACAGACCAATTTTCAATTTAATCCACCAAACAGATTACCCTGTATGAATGACAACAAATCGCTTTTTCAAAATTGTACATAATTCTGTTATTCTTAGTTCAATCTACACGAAAATTGGGCTGTAAATGTTCTGCAGTATGTTCTTACTGTCATCTACATTTGAAGTCAATTGACTAAAGCATGCATGAGTAGTCTTGCAGCACCCGACACTAAAAGCGGGTCTGGTGAAACTATGTACAAAAAGTTTGAGCTCTGGAATGCTTATTGGATGGTGTTTACGTATTATATAAGTGCAATGTTTATATCACAACATACATTCAACCAGATCCGCTTACAGCAAAGTCATCAGATGTAATTAACCGTAAGCCACAAATCTTTTGGAATGTATGCATTACATAATCAATTTAAAATGGAGTGGTCTGATTGGAGCTTCCAACATTCCAGCAGCGCCAAACCTTTTGTACACAGTTTCACCAGACCCTCTTTTTAGGGTTGGGCACCACAAGACTCACGCACAAGTTGTTGCAATTTTTCTAAAGTGTTTGAAAAGAAAATTTACGTAAGAAGATAAAGAAAATACTTTTCAGGCCCATATGGCTGGATGCATCCAATTCAAATTTGCATTAGGACGTGTACTACCTTGGGGAAGTTTTTGCAGCAAAACAGGTTAACCATGTAGGCACTACTGAGCTACGAATGCAGTGTTTTCTTGGTCCCTATAAAGTACACACTTGTCTGCTGCACATCCACACTAACTGTACTTGGTCACACGACACACTATCATGTGTCCTGATGTTCCCACTCTAAAAGCCCTTATAGTGAAGTGACTGCTCTATTGGAGAATATATCTCAATCTTGTACTCTCCCAACACTGACTAAAGTAGTATTTTATTCTTGCATAACCTGTAGCACAATTTCTACTAAATTAAGGCAAAGCGAGTTGGCTAATGAGATACACTAGTGGCTGAACTTAGCTTCTGGGGACTGGAAAGTGAGCGTACCTCCGCTCTTCCAAGTGAGGAGGATTCCCCCTCTGCCATCCTATTTCGCCCCCTGTTTTGTTTATAATGCTACAAGCATGTACTGTTTTTTTAAACAGCCTCTAACAATGATTACAGAATTTATGTTCATACATCCTGAATCTCAAAGTGTATCTGATATTTTCACACATTTCCAATGTTTCCCATACACTAGGCCACATAAACTTTATTCAGAGAAGCCTACAAAAAATACATATGAACCCAATGGTTATGTATTGAAAAGCAAGCATACTGGACCTCCTTGGCTGCTGAAATATCTCCCAATTGACAGGTACATGGCAATGGCTCATTAAACTCCTCTGATTAAGGTTGGTTTTTTAACTAGGGCTACATATATAAATCATGTAAGGCTTCATATCAGGCCACAGAAGCCTTACTGACAAGCTAGAAATAGAGAGAGAGGGGATTCCCACTTGAGAAAATAGACACCCAACAAGTAATCTTACAGAGTGTAGTCCACAAAGACTTAGTGGTGTGCAATCCACTCAGAGATCATATAAGACTAGGAAGATGAAGACAAACGATAGCAACAATTGGCTGCTAGAGGTTAGAAACAAGTATCACAACCGCCACTCAATAATGTTGCTAATGTTATACCCCTTCCTTAGTATCTCAAATATATGCAAATAACAGGATTTTTTGTAACACTTATTAAACGTTCTGAACGTAATAATTAGTTTCTGATCCACCAATACTCAAAATAGCAGTGTGGGAGGGTGGGTTTGTTTTTTTTTCTTCTTTTTGTTTGTTTTTTCCAAAATAACTGTTGTTAAAACTTATTGATGCAGCACTGAAAACAGTGGTGGACGGGGATAAGAAGCTAATAATGAAATTTATGTGGCTTTATCATGTTTTGTCACATTTTTTCATGCTTCGGGTGGCTTTATTGACATACTGTAATGGCATGCTGTCAAATATACATGTTTTCGGATTCTTCTAAATACCTCTATTGTCATTTGTACCAGATCTGTCCACACACACACACACAAAAGAAAAGTACATGGTCTGGCAATGTGAGACTAGTCACTTCCTAGTCCTGATCCCCGCTCCAAAGAAAAGATCATACAATAATTACTGTGAAGTAGCACAACAACCTACCAAGGGGTAGTCACCTCCACACTGCCAGTTGATACACTTGTGACTGGGATCAATAATTTCAATTGCCTAAAATTTTCCTTGATTGCTTGGTTAGCTACTTTGAGCCTTGATGTGATCCTCAAACACAAAAGTCTCGTGTTACTAAAAGGTTGCTTTCTAAAATGCTTGATCATCACTTTTGCAGATGCCTTGATCGCTCGATTCACTCTAATAATAGCTAATGATAATAATAATGCTTTACAGAATAATAATTCTGCAGGTCTACCAGTGACCTACACTGACAGCCTTACATACATTAAACAATAACTATACACTAACATCTACCATAGAGCAAGAAATTTTCGTGACATTAAATTTTTGTGGACTGCTAAAATGTAGTAAAATCAGTAATTTTTGTTGAACAAATTTTCGTGGTTTAGATATGGATCTCCATTCAACTTGTATAGGAACTGCAAAATATTTAATTTTTGTGGATAAGATGCCTGTGAAATCAACGAAAATTTGTCTCCACAAAAATTTGTTGCCCGACGGTAATATTTATAGCTACAAGTAGCTAAAATTGTTAGATGAAGGATTCTTGGAACAACGGGGTGTAAAATTCCCCTGATCGCTTGCCTGAACCCGGTTGTAACGTGCTTCATCAGATAGTATTAATATTAAATTATGGACATGTATACAAAACAGACAAAAAATTGTCACCATAAACTGACCGCATAAACTGACCGATAAAATCAAACTACCGATACTTTGAGTTGATGATAGACTACCTGAACAATGTTGAGAGGCATAATGAAGAACCCTATGAACTGCTGCAATGAAAAATCATGTGATTTTAAGACATTTGTATCGTTTTCTACCAGAAGAAAGTGACAAACTTGGCTGCCACGCTGGTGTTATTCAAGTTACACTTAGCTTAACACATGACAATAGTTAGATAGTTGGTTGGAGGATATCGATTTTTTTGCACTGTGGACCCTACCTCTGGCCTACTAGCAGCACGATCTGTGCACTTTTTTGGCAACAAGCAAAATGTTTCTTCCTCTGGAGCACAGAACAAGCAGAACAGCAACTGCACCGTGGGTCAGCAATGACCAGTACTAGGTAAAGTACCTGCATGCAGAGTATGGTTATATTGAAGTTTGTTAGCCATCTGGCTGAGCCATCTATATGCTGAAATTCAGCCAAAACGACACGATTTTGCAAACAATTACCAGAATTGTTGATAAATCAGTGAACCAACAGCAAGGATAGAAGCTTATAAACACCTAACAATATGGCTATCTCACACAGTAAATGCATAGAGCAATCCAATTACGGCTCAAACAAATAGTGGTTTTTACTATTCGAATATTCTTTATTCACAACTACCGAATATTCGAATATTCTTTTTTAACATTGGTATGGACAAGATATCAATAATTCTGTTGTACAAGATGTCTCTTTAATACAATTCAGAACCAACATAATTTGATCACTTATGTTATAGATATGCCGAGGACCAAGAATTTCCATGTACTCTACACACTAATGTTATATATTTCCTTTGAAACAAATATTCAAATACCAGAAATGGTATTCGAATATTCTCCGAATATTCGAATAATAGAATATTCATTTGAGCCCTGAATCCAATGCATGAAATAAACACTCACGTGATCGAAATTCATATCGCAGGAATACCCATGAAATTGTGAAAAGGAACCTTGAAGTATGCTCTTTTTGTAAATATTCATGTTAACTGTTCACTCCGTCGTGGTGTGGGCCAGTGCAAGTGTGTCTTATACTGTAATGGCATCATAGAGAGTCTTACACTGCTGGGCTAATCGAGATGCTGAACCTAATGTATACAAACTTGTTGTCATTTGATTTCAAGGTTATTGGAATAAATTATGGTTGTACTTTCCGTGATTTGAATTTTGATCACGTGAGTAGTTAATTCATGCATTGGATCGCTTTATGCATTAACTGGGTGAGATAGCCGTATTGTTAGGTGTTTATAAGCTTCGTATCTTTGCTGTTGGAGACTGTTTCACTGATTTATCAACAATTCTGGTATTTGTTTGCAAAAATCTGTCATTTTGGCCGAATTTCAGCATATAGCTAGATGGCTCAGCCAGATTAACAAGCTTCAATTATAACCATACTCCGCATGCAGGTACTTTACCTAGTACTGGTCATTGCTGACCCACGGCGCAGTTGCTGCTCTGCTTGTTCTGTGCTCCAGAGGAAGAAACATTTTGTTTGTCACCAAAAAGGTGCACAGATTGTGCTGCCACCATAAACTGACCAATAAAATCAAACTACCGATAGTTACTTTGAGTTGATGATTGACTACTTGAATAATGTTGAGAGTGAATATTGTGGCATACGAAGAACCCTAATCACTGCAATGAAAAATCACGGCATAATTTTAAGACATTTGTATCGTTTTCTACCAGAAGAAAGTGACAAACTTGGCAATGGCAGATATATTTTAATGAGTTATTAATTGATCTTGGCCTGACAAAGTTTAGTACTAATCAAAATAAATAGCTAGCCCATGAGGGGGGGGGGGGGGGGGGGGGGGATTTGCCCCAAAAGCCCCATCCTGGACACATTTTACTAACATTTATTACAAATTCACCTAAAACCAAAGAGAATCAATCAAACTATAGCTGTGAAATTGTCACCCAGCTCACACCCAGCACCTTCGTGCGTACTAAGCGCCTCTAAAAATAATCATCGTGTTGTTGCTTTTAAAGACATTATAGTCTTTTAAGCAGCTTTTAATACTTTACAACCATCTGCAAAGGCCAAAATCAACAGTGAGACACTACTAAGATGTGATTAATTTGCTGCTTTAAAAATGCAGCAACTAACAATTGCTCTCTCAACCACTTACAACTTAGCCTGTTTGTGCCCCTCCCCTTGTTGGATCCGCCCCTGCTTGGTTGCCACGCTGGTGTTATTCAAGTTAGCTACACTTAGCCTAACACATGACAATAGTTAGGTAGTTGATTGGAGGATATCGATTTTTCGCGTTGCGGACCCTACCAGAGGCCTTTTAGTCTGCCCGGTGATAGTTCTATGCCCGGTTCTAAGTGATCACTCCCTTACCTAGTCTCGTGCCCAGACCGCTTTTTTTGTAATTGGGTGGAGAGAAAAGGGTTTCTAACATTCACTGCTTCGATCTGCTACAATGTGCCGGGGAATACAGTCTCCCACCACTCCAATGATGTTTCCCCGCACAATGCTGGCCCTAGGCCTAGGGAGCGATAGCTAGATGCAATTAGATGTCCCTTTCCTTTTTTTCAGTTGTCCTGTCACGGAAATATCGGTCCGGGTAAATTCGGTCCGGCCAGACCGATTTTGGATACCAAAACTGGTCCGGCCGGACCAAATTTGGTTGACCAAGTTTAGCCATTTTTGGCATCCAAAATTGGTCCGGCCTGACTAAAATTGGTCCGGCCCAAACTAGGTTGGCCACATGCACTGGACCCCCGACCGCTTGGACCAACTATAGTTTTGGTTAGTCCGCGGGTGTACCCGGCATTGTGTGGACAGGTCTGTGAAATGGCTACTCTAGGCACTACCACTCGTGTTACATCTCACTATTAATCTCCCATTACAAGTACATGAAACCTTACAACCACAATCATTACCTATATGTGTCAATTACAGGAGATCATGTGTAGTGCATGCATAAGTCTGTGTGTACTATCAGTGTTACAGGTCGGTCCATGCTAAGTTTTTTTTGTGACGGATCACTGCAGCCGACTTAGCCTGAAAACTATATATTGAGTAGCGTAGTTTCGTTTCCCGACTTGATTTAGCTACGGAAAATGCATATTACAGTAGTACAGAAACTATTCTAGCTATATGTCATAGCTATATATGCAGCGATGAACACACACCACACAGTCGCAAAATTAATGCTGTTTTAATTTAAAGCAGTGTGAGATGATAAAAGTCCTGCATTCTTCTTCTCCATGTCAATAGCTAGCTGTCCGAGTGGGAAGTAGAGGTTTTCTTCCGGCATACATCAACTCAAATGCATGGTCAATACTGCATGGACTCATGGTGTGCAATGTTGCATACAAAAACACAGGTATCAAGATATTCTTTTATGACTATATATTCATAGCTAATTAATTTTTGTTTATTGCATCTAATTTATGTATGTATATGTATGTGGTTGGGTGGGTGGGTGTACAGGCTTCTAAGCATCAACCCAAATCACATCATAAGCACATCATAATCATAATCACATCATTCTTCCCAAGCATGTTTTTATATGCTCAATAAACTTCACAAGCATCATCGGCTCTGCAGTGTTTGATTGAATCTTTCATCCAGCCTGTTAGTGTTGATTATGACAAACAACTATAGCAACATGGCGGAAATCACTGATGGTGGACAATATATAAAATCTATCAGTCATTAAAACATGTCTTATCTTCAACTTCTGCAAATGGCTCAGAATTTAATTTGTTAATTCTGACCCTTGGTCAGTTCTTTATTAATCTGGGAATACCCATGCGTACTTTGTCATAAACAGCTACACATATCATCTCAGGGACTGATCCAGAGGGGGTGGATGGGGTGGCTAGCCACCCACCATGCATGGCCTTGCAGCCACTCAGATTTGCATTATTTAATAATGCCAAATATTACTGATCATGAACACTCTTTCGTTATAATCAATATAAACTAAATCCCTGCATTGCATCAGATTCCAATGCTAGCTGGCTATAACCTTACAGTAGATGGTAGCAGTATAGCTACATGAATTTATTTATGATCATGAGCAGTATTAACTATCACCAGGTAGAGGACTTCTTGAAGGAAATAATATTATGGGGTCTGTTTCAGGATTGAGTCAATTTTACTTTTATGTCTGCAGCAATTCACCCTAAGATCTGGAATAATGCGACTGCCCCAAACTTTTAAGTTGGCTAAGTAGTGAAAAACATACTGAGAATATTATAGCTGTAACCTTTAAGGTGATGTTTCTTCTTGTGGGACATGTCATTAGTAGGAGATGATAGTTCACATTTAGTTATTCAATGGAGTAAATCTAAACTATCATCTCCTACATATCACGTATGACAGAGGAATGTGCATGCAGTATATGCACAGGAGTTACAGATGTATTACACTTTGTCTTAACCATACATTACATTAGGCCAGGCAAACTTGATTACTAGTTTCTCATCCACAAAAATCAGTTCAGATTTCCATGTGGGTGGGAGGTCATTTTTCATTATTCATTAGTAAAGAAAATACTCCAAATCAAGCTGTCTGTTATATAACTAAAACCTTTTAAGAACTATCACTTACGTATTAGCTTCCACCTTTTCTGAGGTGCAAGTGACATTTGCTGTGCTGTAAAATGATAACCAGCCTTCCTAAAATCAAAATACGTGTGCACGTGATTGATAACAGCAATAATGAAATTAGAGGCAGTGGGGTAGGGATGTGGGTGGGGATGAGAAACAATTAATCAAGTTTGCCCGGCCTTATTATGTTCACAAGGGCATGCTACTAGCTATGTGCTGCACTGTACTAGCTATAGATGATAATATTGTCAGCCCTTCCTCCCTGATGTAACTACCAAGACATTCAATACTCTCATCTTAAAATCTGGGCCAGCCACCTACCTTGGTTTATTTCTGGATCAGTGTCTGTATCTACTACTGGTATATGTGCACAGGTGAAAATTAGTAAAATTTTAAAGTTGGTTAAGTAGTGAAAAGCATACAGGGAATATTATAGCTATAACTTTTAAGGAAATGTTTATACCAGTAGGAACATGTGATCAGTAGGAGATGATAGTTCACATTAAGCTATTTAATGGAGCAAACCTAAGCTATCATCTCCTAGTGACTCCTACATATCACATACAAGAGAGGAATGTGTAGAATGTACACATGCAGGTGTTACAGATGTATTGTTCTAACCATTAGTGTTAACTCATGATCAGACATTATATGTGCATAAGAGCACAGTGCACATGCTACTGTGCATGCGCTTCACTGTACAAGCCAAACAATAACAGTGTCAGCTCTTCCCTGATGTAAATAATAAGACATTCAGGACTCTCAACTTAAAATCTGGGCTAGGCTGGATAGCCACCCACCTTTATGTCTTTCTGGATCAGTGCCTGGTGATGAATGTTATAGGTGACTGCTCTATATTAGAGTATCTCGATCTTAAGCACCTCCAATGCAGCTAGCTGATTCCATGCATGCAATGATCCGTTCCCTTGTTGGATAACCTTTTAAGCACAAATCCATGTAGTGATAATGCCTGCAACGTTCATTATTCGCGTTCGAGATTGATAAATGAGAATAGCTATAGCTAAGTCGGCTGCAGTGTTCTGTCACAAACAACTTATAGGCTCCTTCTGGATATAAAAGTCATGAAATATAGAGTTAATATTTCACGAAATATAAGTGTTAAGCAATGATGTAGCTACTCTATGACTAGTGGTACTGATGGTACTATTGGTACTAGTGGTACTACTGGTACTATTGGTACTAGTGGTACTACTGGTACTGCTGGTACTATTGGTACTGCTGGTACTACAGGTACTGCTGGTACTACAGGTGCTGCTGGTACTATTGGTACTTGCGGTACTGCTGGTACTAGTGGTACTGCTGATACTACAGGTACTGCTGGTACTACAGGTACTGCTGGCACTACAGGTACTAGTGGTACTGCTGGTACTACTGGTACTGCTGGTACTGCTGGTACTATTGGTACTAGTGGTACTGCAGGTACTAGTGGTGCTGCAGGTACTAGTGGTACTGCTGGTACTAGTGGTACTGCAGGTACTATTGGCACTGCAGGTACTAGTGGTACTGCTGGTACTAGTGGTACTGCAGGTACTAGTGGTACTGCTGGTACTACTGGTACTAGTGGTAGCTACTGGTACTAGTGGTACTGCTGGTACTGCAGGTACTAGTGGTACTGCAGGTACTAGTGGTACTGCTGGTACTAGTGGTACTGCTGGTACTAGTGGTAGCTACTGGTACTAGGGGTAGCTACTGGTACTAGTGGTAGCTACTGGTACTGGTGGTACTGCTGGTACTGCAGGTACTAGTGGTACTGCAGGTACTAGTGGTACTGCTGGTACTAGTGGTACTGCTGGTACTAGTGGTAGCTACTGGTACTAGGGGTAGCTACTGGTACTAGTGGTACTACTGGTACTATTGGTACTGCTGGTACTAGAGGTACTGCTGGTACTAGTGGTACTAGTGGTACTACTGGTACTGCTGGTACTGCTGGTACTAGTGGTACTATTGGTACTAGTGGTACTGCAGGTACTAGTGGTGCTGCAGGTACTAGTGGTACTGCTGGTACTAGTGGTACTGCAGGTACTATTGGCACTGCAGGTACTAGTGGTACTGCTGGTACTAGTGGTACTGCAGGTACTAGTGGTACTGCTGGTACTACTGGTACTAGTGGTAGCTACTGGTACTAGTGGTACTGCTGGTACTGCAGGTACTAGTGGTACTGCAGGTACTAGTGGTACTGCTGGTACTAGTGGTACTGCTGGTACTAGTGGTAGCTACTGGTACTAGGGGTAGCTACTGGTACTAGTGGTACTACTGGTACTATTGGTACTGCTGGTACTAGAGGTACTGCTGGTACTAGTGGTACTAGTGGTACTACTGGTACTGCTGGTACTGCTGGTACTAGTGGTACTATTGGTACTAGTGGTACTGCAGGTACTAGTGGTGCTGCAGGTACTAGTGGTACTGCTGGTACTAGTGGTACTGCAGGTACTATTGGCACTGCAGGTACTAGTGGTACTGCTGGTACTAGTGGTACTGCAGGTACTAGTGGTACTGCTGGTACTACTGATACTAGTGGTAGCTACTGGTACTAGTGGTACTGCTGGTACTGCAGGTACTAGTGGTACTGCAGGTACTAGTGGTACTGCTGGTACTAGTGGTACTGCTGGTACTAGTGGTAGCTACTGGTACTAGGGGTAGCTACTGGTACTAGTGGTACTACTGGTACTATTGGTACTGCTGGTACTAGAGGTACTGCTGGTACTAGTGGTACTAGTGGTACTGCTGGTACTATTGGTACTGCTGGTACTACTCTGGTACTATTGGTACTTGTGGTACTAGTGGTACTGCTGATACTACAGGTACTGCTGGTACTACAGGTACTAGTGGTACTGCTGGTACTAGTGGTACTGTTGGTACTACTGGTACTGCTGGTACTACAGGTACTAGTGGTACTGCTGGTACTACAGGTACTGTTGGTACTGCAGGTACTATTGGTACTAGTGGTACTGCAGGTACTAGTGGTACTGCTGGTACTAGTGGTACTGCAGGTACTAGTGGTACTGCTGGTACTAGTGGTAGCTACTGGTACTAGTGGTAGCTACTGGTACTAGTGGTACTGCTGGTACTAGTGGTACTGCAGGTACTAGTGGTACTGCTGGTACTAGTGGTACTGCTGGTACTAGTGGTAGCTACTGGTACTAGGGGTAGCTACTGGTACTAATGGTACTACTGGTACTATTGGTACTGCTGGTACTAGAGGTACTGCTGGTACTAGTGGTACTATTGGTACTGCTGGTACTACTGGTACTAGTGGTACTGCTGGTACTGCTGGTACTACTGGTACTGCTGGTACGCTTGGATCCCAACAAATACCCCTAATGCTGTGTATGCTTAAAATTATGCTTGCACAGTAATTTTGAGCATGAGTGATTTGCCTGTGTCGATACTGCTGTCACATGCACTGTGAGTCCTGCTGAAGTAGCTACTGTATGTATGCTATAATGGTATAGATACACCCCAGTCCCCAGTCTAGTCCATAAAGCTCAAGAACCATGACATTTTAGACTACTATTATTAATCTCTACAACATTAAGTATGGCAAGATTCTCTTACAGTACAAAATACGAATATTATACAATTTTACAGTAGTAAGTATAATTGTTCAGGTAAAAGTGAAGTGTGCACGTATATACGTACAGTACACCGTGCATGCTTAGATTTTCAGATAAGTGAGATGGATATGTATATACATCGATGCTCTTTATAGTGCAGCGGCTAAGCACTACAAAATACTATCAAGAGTATTGTGCACTTTTTGATAAAAGCACCAAAATTGGTGCACGTGTAGACTTTCACCTGATAAACATTTTTGGATATGGAGGTGCCCCAAAATATACTCGTGGTATCCATTGCAATGCATTACAAAATGGCTACCATGAAAATTGCAGTTTCTTATTGAAAAGGCATGCATCAATGAATAAAACTGGCAAAACTTTTAGTTATGGTTAGATGGCCATATGTAGAGAGATCTAGAATTATAACATTTATACATTAATTTATTTTAAATGAATAACTCATGACATCATAAATGGTGCTCTGTGCAACTCAACACTATATGTGACCAAATTTTGGAAAATCAATCCAAATCACACATTTTTGTTTTAGTATATACATCACTGCCACATGGCTAATGTAACATCGTCCATAATATTTCAATACAATTTATGGAATTCACTACTTAAATTACCAAAATGAAGTTAGAAATGTTTTCAAATATGTATGCAAAACTAGAAGTATCATTAAATACATGAAGAAATACAGTGTACTGCATGTGTGATTTAGATCCATTTCCCAAATTTCGATCACATATTCTTTTTGCTGGATAGTGGAAGTTGTAGTTCCAGAAAGGTTCTGTAGCTATGTAGTGTTGTAGGTCAGTCTGTTTCATGAGCTCAACATGTTATCTATCTGAATGCTCTAACTTATTTCATGATACTATACTCTCAGTCTCAATAGCCATGCAACTAGTAGAATATGGAACCTTTAAGTTAAATGTCAAAAAGTGACAGCAGAGCTGTTAGCTGCTTCTCCTTGAACTAATCATTCAGAAAAGGATATTTGAAAACCTGCATGCTGGTGGAGTACTACCTAGAATGGTGCATTGGCAAAATAAATGATGTAAAGGTATCTGAATCATCTGATTACTGGACCGATGCATATGTGACCGAATTTCGGAAAATCAACCACTTTGTCACATTTGACACCTCAAATATTTATGGCTGAAACAAATCACTGTAAAGTACTAATCAGCTTTATAGTGGGTACAGAAATAGTCTGAACCCTGAATTACCAGAAAACATTTGAAATATTTAGATAGCCATACAGGTGCTGTTACGGCAATGCAGTAAAGTACTCGATTCTATTTATTTCACGCGTGACAAAGTGGTTGATTTTCCAAAATCCGGTCACATATGATGTGAAGACTTTGGTACAACAGCCAGCAACTATACGTATACAAAGGAAAAGGGAGTATAAAAGAGACAACGTATTCCACAAGTGTACAACTCTCACATATATACTAGGCTCCGGCCTATTATGCCCAAAATTTTACCTATTATGCTTTTGAGCATTGCTCAAAAATTAAGCCTATTATGCTGAAAATTATGCTTTCAAAATCAAGATTATGCTCTAGAGCTGACTGTTTTATTAGAGTATATCAGCCTTTCCTGACTGCTGTATTAGAGTAAGTGACTGCTCTATTAGAGTATCTCGATCTTATTTCTGCAAAGTGTGAATAACCAACAAAGAAACAGTTTAATAAGTTATATTACGTGTTTGTAAATATGAAATGCATTAATAATACTATTGGCAGTGATTATTTGCTTTCTTTCAGGCGCGCGTATTGCGCATTTTAATTAAATTTTCAA
This sequence comes from Dysidea avara, assembly GCF_963678975.1. Classification (NCBI taxonomy): domain Eukaryota; kingdom Metazoa; phylum Porifera; class Demospongiae; order Dictyoceratida; family Dysideidae; genus Dysidea; species Dysidea avara. The sequence goes on from NC_089277.1 coordinate 17,706,354, forward strand.
ATATCGTCCCTATTATGCTGGCATTATGCTTGATGCTTTTGGTCACCTATTATGCTTTAAATTATGCCGGCATAATCGGCCGGTGCCTAATATATACTGTAAGCTCGATAGGAAACTGTGCAATGCCGTAGCTTATAATTAATAGACAAGACCACTTGGGATGATACAATTCATCACAGTAAATTTCCAAGGTTTGGCATCCCAGCATGTAAAGCTTTTTTTGATTCTCTATAGTGTGATATTCAACTCTTCTTACAATTGTGTATAGATAACCATGCAGACACATGATAGAATTTCCACCACAAAAATTAAGCATGCAACTAATCATTATCTGTTGCATAGACTATCCGAAAAAGGTTATAATGAGTGTCCAGGTGATAGCACTGAGGTACAGTCTAAACAATCCATTGATGGAGTTGCAGTGGTATGCCACAACTGTGCAGGGAGAAGCATGCATTACATCAAAGTGTCGTACATTATATAGTGTCTAAATACACTTCTTTAACAAGAAATTTTCTAAATGGTACTTTCATTAAACTTAAAAATACAGGATAAAAACAGATGATTATCACAAATGCATTTAATTATAACTGCCATGACAAGCTGAAAGCAGTCAACTGTTCAGTGCACCATGCAGTTGTGATTCTGTTGTTTTGCGGGGAACGGCTTCAACCAATACACTAAATTGAGCCAATTTGCTTATGAGTTTTCTGAGAACTGATATATTGTTGAACACTAGCGTTTCAGTTATGGATATCACTGGCCTGAACACCGCAGCATTCATATCAGGAGTACAGCAGGCACTACATTTAATACTGTATCATAATGATTTTTCAAATAATATCATTTGCATGTCTTTATTCCAGTATCATAAACTGTCTCTATTATACAAACTGATTTGCTCAGTTTTATCGAGCATTCTCTTTCACATTCATTAGTAGAACTCAAGTTTGTATGTTTTACTTTCCCTTTTATGTGCTAACTTAACTGGCTATGTTGAAGTCTGTTTGCTATAGCTATATACGAAAGGGTTTGTCACTCTTTCAACAAATATCTACAGTAACTGTCTACAAGCTAAAATAAAGCTATTTACAAAGACACCTAAAACAATTTCACTAGAGCACATAACATGCTCTATATTTGCCATATAATTTCTGTTAAGGAGGAAGCATAGACAAGTGCTTGACCATGAGATGATCACATAGCTACATGGTGTGGCATGCTCAAGCTACAGTAGGGGGTCTGGGGGCATGCATGCCCCCCCCCTCCCAAGGAAAAATTGCATGCTAAAAGACTAAATTTGGTGGCATTTCAGCCCCACTATAATAGCACACATTTCTGACTAACAAGATGCATCAATTCTGCATGTATAATGCATGCAATACAACATGCATAAGACTATATGTGACCGAATTTGCGAAAAGGTACCTTTTCCACACATTTGACATACCAGCAAATAAAATGATGCAACACTTGACACCTTATACTGATTAACTTACTCTTAGTATCAAAATGTAGCCAGATACTGTAGCTACATTCATTGAAAATTTCAAGCAATTATATGCTATAATCAAAAAGATATGAAGCTATAAACTTCAAAAAATGGGTCAAATTTTGTGTGTGAAAAAGGTACCTTTTCGCAAATCCGGTCACATATATAGTTACATACATAATTATATTTTCATGATAAAGAATTTGTACACTAAGTACTATATAATAATATTATAACATACTGAGAGTGATTACATTGTAATATTAGTGTTACTATAGTAATACGTGAGTTTCAGGGAGTTTCAGGGGAGTGAATCATGCAGGTTTAAGCCTACGTGCATGTTGTGTGACAAAGTTATTTCAAGATCTATTGGAGTGTCAATATGTCATAGTGTATATGCATTAATGCTACATGCTGTGCGGTTCTTGGGTGGAATTCTATATGGCTTAAAATGCAGCTCATACTTTTCAGCCCCAGTCACCGAAAGCACTGCGACAAAAATCAACAGGTGCATGGCTAAGCCTTAGAATAAATTGTGCCTCCATTGATTTGGACAAGGATTGGTGTTTGGCTGCATGGGTTGCAACATGTAGCTATCCGTTACTCTCACCATTTGAGACTCAGAAGATGATGACAATGCATGCAGGGGTAAGTGGTGATGGTGGAGTAGGGCAACTGGTAATGTCTTCAACTGAATTTCAAAGGACTTGTGTTAGCTAGCTATAGCTATACACAAAATTAGTGTTGACAGTTTACAGCTAAGGCCACTCCAACTTAGGAAGTAGTTTCCCGTCCTCCGCCCGCATCATGTGGAAGCACCCGCATTGGATGTCATTATTGCCATTATTTCTCCAAAATCACATGATGCTAGCTGTTTCAGCACTTATGATGAATCCTTTCAATCTTTTCTTGCTGAAAACACAATGTAAACCTAGAAAGAACACTTATAAAGCTTGCTATTCTACAAAGAAGCTGGTCACCAGGCCTGAAATTCTTTCCAGATCGAAATACTCTAATAGAGCAGTCACTTACAATAATAATGATTAATGGTAATAACCCTCCCGCCCGCACCAAATATTGAAAACATCAGGATGGGAAACTACAGTCTTAGTTGGAGTGGCCTAATATAAATGTTATGCATTAAATTTCAACATCTGGACAATCAATGACTGACAGTCTGTCATGTCTTAGATAACTCACAACTCTAGTCACAAGCACAAGTTGTGTCGTGCTTGCCAACGTGAGCACATGCAGCCATGCAGGACTCGAGGCGCGTAGCTATATACCGCTAACTCAGTCATGGCTGGCACAGCTTCATACCAGACAATAATTGAATTTATGAGATTGTCTATATTTATTATCAATCCGCTATAGCAAATTAGCTATAGATCTATTACCAGAAGGCAAGGAGTGACTGAGTAAAGTTGGGCAAGACATCGTCAGTGGAATCATCGTCGGAGTCATGGTTCAGAGTTGCCATGAATTGCAGGAACCTCTTCTTCAGCTATCTTGCTCTTATTTGCAAATAGTTTACCTAGCTAGTCGCTGGCAGGAAGCACTGCAGCTGACCGCTTCATTTCATGCTCTTTTTGTTACACACGTCCCATCACTCATCCCATCACGAGGTGTTGAATCATGTGTATAACATAAAACCACAATTGATTGTAATCAGCTTTAGCGATTTGGAATTCCAGTTCGCTGTCGAATACCGGCGTACCAGTGTACTTGTGTAGTGGAATCCTGGACCTTTTCTGGAATTGTGGACCCTTTCACTGGAATTGTGGACCTTTTTCACAAGAGGGCGGTTCGTCCGAACCGAGGTCCGAACACCTATACCGAACCTCTCCCCCCCCCCCCCTGGCTACGGGCCTGCAGTTATATTATAGTATCACTAGTATCACAGTATCACTAGTACCATAGTACCAGCAGTACCACTAGTACCAGTAGTACTAGCAGTACCAGCAGTACCACTAGTACCAGCAGTACCACTAGTACCTGTAGTACCAGCAGTACCACTAGTACCAGCAGTACAACTAGTACCAGCAGTACCTGTAGTACCAACAGTACCACTAGTACCAGCAGTACCACTAGTACCAGCAGTACCACTAGTACCAGCAGTACCTGTAGTACCAGCAGTACCAGTAGTACCAGTAGTACCAGCAGTACCACTAGTACCAGCAGTACCAGTAGTACCAGCAGTACCACTAGTACCAGCAGTACCACTAATACCAGCAGTACCAGTAGTACCAGCAGTACCACTAGTACCAGTAGTACCAGCAGTACTACTAGTACCAGCAGTACCACTAGTACCAATAGTACCAGCAGTACCTGTAGTACCAGCAGTACCTGTAGTACCAGCAGTACCAATAGTACCAGCAGTACCACTAGTACCAATAGTACCACTAGTACCAGCAGTACCAGTAGTACCAGCAGTACCACTAGTACGAGTAGTACCAGCAGTACCACTAGTACCAGCAGTACCAGTAGTAACAGCAGTACCACTAGTACCAGCAGTACCAGCAGTACCAGTAGTACCAGCAGTACCACTAGTACCAGTAGTACCACTAGTACCAGCAGTACCTGTAGTACCAGCAGTACCACTAGTACCAGTACCAATAGTACCAGCAGTACCAGTAGTACCTGCAGTACCACTAGTACCAGCAGTACCACTAGTACCAGCAGTACCAGCAGTACCACTAGTACCAGCAGTACATATCAAAACTAGTCTGTACATTTTGTCAAATGAAGCCATATGCGTATTTCGTTTTTTCAATACATTTTGTACGCAAAACACATGTTTTTAAAGCGTAAAGTTTCATTACACCTTAGCTACACATTAGACTTTTCCAAAAAAAAATGGGTGGAATTAGCAATTTCTAACCTTCAGCTTTCTTTTGTTCAATACAATTTTATCACAATTCAACCGGGAAGTCACTGCTCTTGCAGGCTGAAGTCCGTTGATTGCAAATAACTCCCATACATTGCGTATTGATGATTGCGCATGGCTCATTTATCGCGATGATTCTAAGTCACACATGGGGAAATCCCCATTAAAACGGGTAGAATTATTTAGAGCAGTCTAGCAGCAACAGGTCGGTATGAAATTTATGTGGATTGCGACAGTATTTGCCAGTGCTCTCGTGGGTTAAACGTTTGTAACAAAAACTCCATATATTTGAATGGACACACGAAATACCTACTTCCCAGAGAGCTACTTTTCGGATGCTACTCGATGCAACAGGGGTTCTAGTGGACTGAGGTTTGTAGTAATGTATTTTATATCAAGTAGGAAGAGAGATTATACTGGTAACTCAGTCAAATTTTCGTATACGCGTAATTTAATTTTTGCGGTAAATTTGACACAAGTTTTGATATGACCCGCAGTACCAGGGGTACCAGCAGTACCAGTAGTACCATCAGTACCACTAATACCAGTAGTACTACTAGTACCAGCAGTACCAGCAGTACCACTAGTACCTGCAGTACCAGCAGTACCACTAGTACCAGCAGCACCAGCAGTACCAGTAGTACTAGCAGTATCACTAGTACCAGCAGTACCAGCAGTACACTAGTACCAGCAGTACCCGCAGTACCAGGGGTACCAGCCGTACCAGTAGTACCAGCAGTGTCAGTAGTACCAGCAGTACCACTAATACCAGTAGTACTACTAGTACCAGAAGTACCAGTAGTACCACTAGTACCAGCAGTACCAGTAGTACCAGCAGTACCACTAATACCAGTAGTACTACTAGTACCAGCAGTACCAGTAGTACCACTAGTACCAGTAGTACCAGCAGTACCAGTAGTACCATTAGTACCAGCAGTACCACTAGTACCAGCAGTACCCGCAGTACCAGGGGTACCAGCAGTACCAGTAGTACCAGCAGTACCAGTAGTACCAGCAGTACCACTAATACCAGTAGTACTACTAGTACCAGCAGTACCAGTAGTACCACTAGTACCAGCAGTACCAGTAGTACCAGCAGTACCACTAATACCAGTAGTACTACTAGTACCAGCAGTACCAGTAGTACCACTAGTACCAGTAGTACCAGCAGTACCACTAGTATCATTAGTACCAGCAGTACCACTAGTACCAGCAGTACCCGCAGTACCAGGGGTACCAGCAGTACCAGTAGTACCAGCAGTACCAGCAGTACCAGTAGTACCAGCCGTACCACTAGTACCAGTAGTACCAGCAGTACCAGTAGTATCAGCAGTACCACTAATACCAGTAGTACTACTAGTACCAGCAGTACCAGCAGTACCACTAGTACCTGCAGTACCAGCAGTACCACTAGTACCAGCAGCACCAGCAGTACCAGTAGTACCAGCAGTACCAGCAGTACCACTAGTACCAGCAGTACCAGCAGTACCACTAGTACCAGCAGTACATATCAAAACTAGTCTGTACATTTTGTCAAATGAAGCCATATGCGTATTTCGTTTTTTCAATACATTTTGTACGCAAAACACATGTTTTTAAAGCGTAAAGTTTCATTACACCTTAGCTACACATTAGACTTTTCCAAAAAAAAATGGGTGGAATTAGCAATTTCTAACCTTCAGCTTTCTTTTGTTCAATACAATTTTATCACAATTCAACCGGGAAGTCACTGCTCTTGCAGGCTGAAGTCCGTTGATTGCAAATAACTCCCATACATTGCGTATTGATGATTGCGGATGGCTCATTTATCGCGATGATTCTAAGTCACACATGGGGAAATCCCCATTAAAACGGGTAGAATTATTTAGAGCAGTCTAGCAGCAACAGGTCGGTATGAAATTTATGTGGATTGCGACAGTATTTGCCAGTGCTCTCGTGGGTTAAACGTTTGTAACAAAAACTCCATATATTTGAATGGACACACGAAATACCTACTTCCCAGAGAGCTACTTTTCGGATGCTACTCGATGCAACAGGGGTTCTAGTGGACTGAGGTTTGTAGTAATGTATTTTATATCAAGTAGGAAGAGAGATTATACTGGTAACTCAGTCAAATTTTCGTATACGCGTAATTTAATTTTTGCGGTAAATTTGACACAAGTTTTGATATGACCCGCAGTACCAGGGGTACCAGCAGTACCAGTAGTACCATCAGTACCACTAATACCAGTAGTACTACTAGTACCAGCAGTACCAGCAGTACCACTAGTACCTGCAGTACCAGCAGTACCACTAGTACCAGCAGCACCAGCAGTACCAGTAGTACCAGCAGTATCACTAGTACCAGCAGTACCAGCAGTACACTAGTACCAGCAGTACCCGCAGTACCAGGGGTACCAGCCGTACCAGTAGTACCAGCAGTGTCAGTAGTACCAGCAGTACCACTAATACCAGTAGTACTACTAGTACCAGAAGTACCAGTAGTACCACTAGTACCAGCAGTACCAGTAGTACCAGCAGTACCACTAATACCAGTAGTACTACTAGTACCAGCAGTACCAGTAGTACCACTAGTACCAGTAGTACCAGCAGTACCAGTAGTACCATTAGTACCAGCAGTACCACTAGTACCAGCAGTACCCGCAGTACCAGGGGTACCAGCAGTACCAGTAGTACCAGCAGTACCACTAATACCAGTAGTACTACTAGTACCAGCAGTACCAGTAGTACTACTAGTACCAGCAGTACCAGTAGTACCACTAGTACCAGTAGTACCAGCAGTACCAGTAGTATCATTAGTACCAGCAGTACCACTAGTACCAGCAGTACCCGCAGTACCAGGGGTACCAGCAGTACCAGTAGTACCAGCAGTACCAGTAGTACCAGCAGTACCAGTAGTACCAGCCGTACCACTAGTACCAGTAGTACCAGCAGTACCAGTAGTACCAGCAGTACCACTAATACCAGTAGTACTACTAGTACCAGCAGTACCAGCAGTACCACTAGTACCTGCAGTACCAGCAGTACCACTAGTACCAGCAGCACCAGCAGTACCAGTAGTACCAGCAGTACCACTAGTACCAGCAGTACCAGTAGTACCACTAGTACCAGCAGTACCACTAGTACCAGCAGTACCCGCAGTACCAGGGGTACCAGCAGTACCAGTAGTACCAGCAGTACCAGTAGTACCACTAATACCAGTAGTACTACTAGTACCAGCAGTACCAGTAGTACCACTAGTACCAGTAGTACCAGCAGTACCAGTAGTACCATTAGTACCAGCAGTACCACTAGTACCAGCAGTACCCGCAGTACCAGGGGTACCAGCAGTACCAGTAGTACCAGTAGTACCAGCAGTACCACTAATACCAGTAGTACTACTAGTACCAGCAGTACCAGTAGTACCACTAGTACCAGTAGTACCAGCAGTACCTGTAGTACAGTGCTCGAAATAGTGTATTAAAAATGATCTGTCACAATGTCTGGACAAAACAGTAAATGACCTGCCAAAGTATAAATTTGTCCTGCATCACAGTTTTAGTTTGACCCATACACCATGGAGCAAGTGCTGAAAGTACTGTAACAATGTCATAACATAATGTACACACTGTTTCTAGTCAAATACAGCAGGAAAACAGGAGTTTTAAGCTATTACAATCAAGTTACAAGGATCCCACAAGTCAAAGGTAACACTGGTAAACAAGGTTATAAATACATTTTATATCCTCATAGCTGACAAGTACAAGTGGGAGGTGTTCAAACCTCAATGTTTGTCTGAGGTATACACCCAGTGGTTTGTGGCCACCCACAAACCATCAACAAATTACTTAATGAAATTCCACTGTTGTAAGGCTGCTTTCCAACATTCTGAGTTACCCAGACATTATGTCTGGACAACAATTAAATTGACCGGAAATATGCAATATTGACCGGAAATTGTCCGTTTGTCGGACGTTATTTCGAGCACTGGTAGTACCAATAATACCACTAGTACCAGCAGTACCAGCAGTACTACTAGTACCAAAAGTACCAATAGTACCAGCAGTACCACTAGTACCACTAGTACCAATAGTACCATCAGTACCACTAGTCATAGAGTAGCTACATCATTGCTTAACACTTCATATCAAAACTTGTGTCAAATTTACCGCAAAAATTAAATTACGCGTATACGAAAATTTGACTCTGAGTTACCAGTAGAATCTCTCTTCCTACTTGATATAAAATACATTACTACAAACCTCAGTCCACTAGAACCCCTGTTGCATCGAGTAGCATCCAAAAAGTAGCTCTCTGGGAAGTAGGTATTTCGTGTGTCCATTCAAATATATGGAGTTTTTGTTACAAACGTTTAACCCACGAGAGCACTGGCAAATACTGTCGCAATCCACATAAATTTCACACCAACCTGTTGCTGCTAGACTGCTCTAAATAATGCTACCCGTTTTAATGGGGATTTCCCCATGTGTGACTTAGAATCATCGCGATAATTGAGCCATGCGCAATCATTAATACGCAATGTATGGGAGTTATTTGCAATCAACGGACTTTAGTCTGCAAGAGCAGTGACTTCCCGGTTGAATTGTGATAAAATTGTATTGAACAAAAGAAAGCTGAAGGTTAGAAATTGTTAATTCCACCCGTTTTTTTTGGAAAAGTCTAATGTGTAGCTAAGGTGTAATGAAACTTTACGCTTTAAAAACATGTGTTTTGCGTACAAAATGTATTGAAAAACGAAATACGCATATGGCTTCATTTGACAAAATGTACAGACTAGTTTTGATATGTATATTTCGTGAAATATTAACTCTATATTTCATGACTTTTATATCCAGAAGGAGCCAACTTATAGCTATGCATCATTGGCTGCATGCGTTAGTGGTCCACCCGGACCCATTTTGGTCGACCAATATTGGTCTGAGTGGCCAGAAGTACATGTGGCCAACTAGGTTTGGGCCGGACCAATTTTGGTCTGGTCGGACCAATTTCGGATGCTAAAAATGGTCCGGGCGGACTAAATTTGGTCGACTGAAAATGGTCCGGCCGGACCGATTTTTCCCCCGGACCAAAATTTTCGTTACAGTCCAACGCACCTGCTGTTTGGTGCACCGGGCAAAAAAAGTTTCTATATATAGGAACGAATCCCCCCAAAGCACAAAAGGAACTGACTGAATTAAGCTGTCTCGGCACGAGACTTTTCTATACTACATATATATGTACGAATATACTCATGATTGAGTTTGTACATTAACAAATATATATATATATAGACTACAGCTAACTACCAGCACTCACCGCCATCAGAACATTATGGTGATAACCAACAGCTTAACGAGGTGTTTACGACACAGGAATTAAGATTCGCACAGGAATGTTTTTCCAGTAGCCATTAGAGACAGGATGTTATCCGTAACACGGATAATGGGATTTTACTAGGATACTAATAATTCTAACCACCTTGTGTATAGAGACTATAGCCTACCTGTCTACACAGTCTATAGTGACTAACCTGTCTATACAGTCTATAGTGACTAACCTGTCTATACAGTCTATAGTGACTAACCTGTCTATACAGTCTATAGTGACTAACCTGTCTATACAGTCTATAGTGACTAACCTGTCTATATAGTCTACAGTGACTAACCTGTCTATATAGTCTATAGTGACTAACATGTCTATATAGTCTACAGTGACTAACCTGTCCATATAGTCTAGGTTGACTAACCCGTCTATATATAGTGACTAACTTGTCTATATAGTCTACAGTGACTAACCTGTCTAAATAGTCTACAGTGACTAACCTGTCTATATAGTCTACAGTGACTAACCTGTCTATACCGCCATATCGCACAATCGCATACATTTTTTCGCAATCTGCCAACTAGTCGTGCGTTCTATTAGGGATAAAGTGAACAAAGGACAAATGACACGATACTAAGACTATACGATTCTAATAATTGTAGTTAAAAGTTTACTTCGCTTTTTAATGTGAAATTGTTTGTTAAAGGTGACTTTTTGGATAAGGCAGTAGTACGCATGCGTAAAAATGCACGATCACTGCTACTGGACACTAGGCGCATATAATCGACAACGAAGAATTACTTTTGTGAAGCGCATCTAGCTATACCTCGTCTGGTCTGAGCATAGAGCCATAGTCGGTTGAGCGAGTGCTGAGTAATGCAGGAGAATAAAACAGGAGGCAAACTACTGTTCATTGTGAGGCGGTGTTTGTGTGGTAAGCTTGTGAATTTACTTTCCCTAGTGGTGCCATCTCTCGTGATCGCACTACAAAACATGTCTCAGTTTAGTCTCTACTCATAGTACGTTATGTTTCATCGTATTTGAATATGTTGGTGAGTGAATAAAATAGAGTCATATTATTAATACAGTATAATAACTAATGTTTGTGTGAGTAGTGTTTAACAGTTGGTATACCTGTTCAAGCGAGCTTATTTAATTCATTTTAATAGGAGGGGTAGAGTTCTCGTCACAGTCAGCTTTATGTAATTTAGGTTAGAACTTAGAGTACAATTTCTAAATGTGAAAAGTGGTAATGGGATTTCGTTACTCCCAAAACATTCGGTCTGGTGTATATCAGGCCGATACTTAATGATTTCCACAACCTTAGCAGCTACTTTAGAAAACCTTAGGACATTCTGTTAGAAATTCCAACCCTGTGTAGTGGTTTGAGCTCTTGAGATATGTTCGAGAACTTAACTTTATTCTCCTTGAGGGTGGAAAGATGTAGCATGTATGTTTTTTTTTAAAAATTTATTAATGCTTTACAGCACAAGTGCTGAAGGTCTATAGGACACCTGGTCCTACAGCCTGCTCGAAGACTTTAGCTACTTATGTAGGCCTGTTATAGAGGGTTTGCACCTGAAAAGTATTGTGGCGCGAATTATAAAAATGCTTAACAACCGTTGCTAGTCTGACATTTGTGAGGTTTACTTTTCAATGGCACGCAATGGGGCGAATACACTTATTTCGTCACCATGTTTTACCAAATAAGAGAATCTCTGTGAAAAGCTAGGATAAGGTTAGAAACAAACATTAAATACTAGCACTAAGTTGGACAAGCGTAATATCAATTTTTTGTCGATTAGTCGTGAACCCTAACACTTTGTACAAGTTTGACGACGGCTATCCTAAGTGACTAACCTAGTGAACGTGTTCCATTCTACACTGAACCATTGAGACTGGCTGTAGCCTTCACTCGCGTACCTCAAAAATGTCTGACAAGCAACGGCTGTTAAGCATTTTATGAAAATACGTCATAACGCATCACGCGTGCAATCCCACTATTTGTAGGTTTTATATAGGTTGATACTCTAATTTTTTGGTAGATAAAAAGTCAGGACCTTTGTATATTTAATGCTGTAGTGGCTGTACTCATAGGTAAATTTAATTGTGGGGTGGAACAAGTTTAGGTTTGAAATAAAATTCTTAAGCTCATTTTCCGTATGCTCCCAAAGGACTATCAGGTCATCAGTGTAATGCTTGTAGTACAACGGCTTAAAGGTGGCTTGGGTTAGAAATTCTCTTTCAAGCTTACACATAAAAATATTGGCATAAGCTGGCGATAACTTAGACCATTGCTCTTCCTTATAATTGTTGATAACAAGTGTTATTAAACTCGAACGTATTCATTGTCAGATTAATTTGGCTAACATTTCTGGATCTGGTAGAGATGGCACAACTTTTTGTTTTGTTAATGCTTCTAGACATGCTTTAATTCCATCTGAGTGTGGAATGCATGTGTAGAGCGATTTAACATCTATTGTTATTTATCGTTACTAAGATAGTGTTTGGTTTTACATTAAGTTCTTTAAGCTCATTGATTAATTGGCTGGAATTCTCAAGATATGAGGTTAGTGCCTTTGTTTATATTGGTTGTAACCAGTAGTCGACAAATGGTGATAAGTTTTACGTAGGACTGTCACAACAACTAACTCCTTTGTGGTCCCTACTATACAGTACTATTCTACGGTATGATTAATGAATCTGATAAATCTACCAATGTCGTGATTCAAAATAGATCTACTACTTACTTTAAAGAAAGAGGGTCTTGAGCATCTCAATGAAAGTGAAACATACCTTAAGCTTAATGGTAACCCTTGAAAACTCCAAATTGTTTCGTGTACTTGTTATAATATATATAGATCTGTGTTATTCTTAAGCTCTTTAAGGGCTTGTCGCTCCTTATAAGTGAGGTTACCCTTAATGTTATCAGTGAGAGATAATTCTGAAAGTAACTTCTTGTTTTATAGCCCAAAGAGTCCTTCCAAGTCTGCAAATGATGTATGCCTTATTAAAGTCAAACCTTGTCTTTCTAAGTTTACATCTAGGGAATTTCAATACCATAGTGTGTCGGTATGTTTGTTGTTTAGGCCATGACAGTGTCCGGATTTTAATCAAAGTCTCTTAGTAGTTCAAAGTGGATAGAATTTTTGCTGTTGGAACAAAACTAAACCCTTAGAAAAATTTGGGTGTCTGAAAGTGTATGACAAGTTGGTAACATACTGCTTTGCACAATTGGTGTCGATGCATGTATTAGAGTTATGTAATTTGTGATTGTATGATTTGTTACAATACATATGTTTAATCTTTTTTGTTGCTATGGTGTCAGTCTCCTTTCTCTTTAGAGTTTTGAAAATAACTTTTTTGGCTTTATTTTCTTTAAAGGCTTATTATGTACTGACATTGCTTTTTGAATTTTTTTGTTTCTTTTCAGGTTTCTCTGAAGCAGATCCATCCAAAGGTTCGCTTACATAGAAGTCTTTTGGTAGTAATCGCACTATCAAGTTTCACCTCCTTAATTATGCCGTACAGGATATCATTGATGTTCGTGAACTTAGTGATGAACCAAGGTATCAGTTCCATCGATGCATCATGGATGACCTGAGCTGCTGGTGTGCGTGTGCGTGTGTGTGTGTGTGTGTGTGTGTGTGTGTGTGTGTGTGTGTGCGTGTGTGTGTGTGTGTGCTTTGCTTTGTTTTTGCTTTGCTTGTGTGTGTTGTGTGGTGTGTGTGCATGTGTTATCTGTGTGTGTGTGTCTGTGTGTCTGTGTGTGATCTTCGCTGATAAACGTGTCTCTGCTTTGATGAGGTGGTCTTAATAAGGCCACGAGTATGCCTTAAGCTACCTACTTGACGAGCTACTGTAATGAGGTGGTCTTATCAATGAGGGTATGAATTATACCCTAGCTATGTTTGGGACCTACTATATATATTGTATATGGGTAAGGACATACATACATACATCATCCCAGGAAACCCCAGTGTCATTTATAGAGAGATTAAATGTAAAGTGTCCTTTGTAGTGAGGTTAAATGTATAGTGTCCTTTGTAGTGAGGTTAAATGTATAGTGTCCTTTGTAGTGAGGTTAAATGTATAGTGTCCTTTGTAGTGAGGTTAAATGTAAAGTGTCCTTTGTAGTGAGGTTAAATGTAAAGTGTCCTTTGTAGTGAGGTTAAATGTATAGTGTCCTTTGTAGTGAGGTTAAATGTACAGTGTCCTTTATAGAGAGGTTAAATGTACAGTGTCCTTTATAGAGAGGTAGTGTCTTTTATAGAGAGGTAGTGTCGTTTATAAAGAGGTTAAATGTACAGTGTCCTTTGTAGTGAGGTTAAATGTATAGTGTCCTTTATAGAGAAGTTAAATGTACGATGGCCTTTATAGAGGGTTAAATGACAGTATAACCGTGCTATGCAATCACATAGGCTATGGTATATTTTATACCCACATGTATACAATTAGTATGTTGCTTTCTTCTTTATTAAAAATACACATATTCTCTTAGGGTTGACTATTGCGAACATGTTATTTTGGAATTGTGGGAGGTACGTATGTTGTGTACCATTGACACGTTAAAAATTGTAAACACTGTAGTGTTTGTTGATAACTAGTGTTGTATCTTTCTGGCTAGATCAGGTGTGCAAGAGTTGAGTAAGATTGGTGAGGAAGATCTGATCTTGGAGTCTTGAAAGGTGAGGGAAGTTGGTGTGTACACACACACATGTATACAATACAGAGACACATACAATTTATATCTATTCTGTTTTTCTTCAGATTGGAGTTTCTACAACGCATCTATATGGGTAATCCACCTGATTTATGTCCACCATAATATTGGGTATGAGTGCATACATATTGTGTTTCATTTCATGCTGTTTTAATTAATAGAATTCCATTGGATTCCATGGATGGATTATCATGCAGCTGTTGGAGTTCTAATCGTCACGGGAACTGTGACAATATTCTGGATGTTTATAATTATGTAGTATATACAAATGATTTAATTGATTTTATCAAATAATAAATTAATAATATAGAAAAAAAACAACACAGCGATGTAGTTGGGTGGTTTAGTTGCATGGCTTCATATAAGGCAGTAGACGTAAGCTTTAATAGTAAATGGTGTGAATGATTCATTAAATTATGCACATCTAACATTTGTTTGTGGTGTTTACCCATCACTTTTATAAAGTAAGAGAATAGCCTGTTGGCTCATGTGGCCTCCCGAAGTATCTGGACAGTTCGTGGCTAAGTGACACTTTAATAGAGCATCACTGCTTGGAAACACGCACAATTGGCATGGTTGAATAATATGACTGCATGCCCACACATGGTAAACATATATTTGGTAAGTGTGTGGCATACATTATTATTTTCAAGTGTTATATAGGAGATTACTACCGTTGAAAATTAAAGCCACTAATAGAGTAGAAATATGTGACGACTATGTAATTATTGACATCCCATAAAGGAATTATTTGTTGACCACAATTCTTATTTGCGTGCATGGATAGCTACACAGTACCATTACTAGAGTTTCACCCTTCAAATTGACTCATCCAGAGAATAATGATTTGTAATTTGCTCCCTATTCCAAGTTTATAATATAACCACAGGATGCGCCCAAATATACTTGTTATGGATTAAAAAGTCTGTTTATGGGCTCAATGACACTTAAAACATCTTCAGGTGCCTATAGTTTGCAAATTTACAGTCTCGTTTTTAGTTTTAAGCTTAATAATCATAACTATAATAATATTTTAAGGAAACTCCCACTAGGGTTAAAATTTTTATAAAAGGTGTTAATTAAGAATTGCAATATTTTTTTGGAGAAAGGACCCTTGTACATCACAATCTGCTTGATATAGGGAGCTATTAGTGATAAAACCCTAATAGTACACTCAAAAAGTACACTCTTGAAAATCAAGGTATAAGTACTGTAGGTATACCTTGACTTTCAAAAGTGTAGCAAGAGTGTACTTTTTGAGTGTACTATTAGGGTTTTATCACTAATAGCTCCCTATATCAAGCAGATTGTGATGTACAAGGGTCCTTTCTCCAAAAAAATATTGCAATTCTTAATTAACACTTTTTATAAAAATTTTAACCCTAGTGGGAGTTTCCTTAAAATATTATTATAGTTATGATTATTAAGCTTAAAACTAAAAACGAGACTGTAAATTTGCAAACTATAGGCACCTGAAGATGTTTTAAGTGTCATTGAGCCCATAAACAGACTTTTTAATCCATAACAAGTATATTTGGGTGTGTCCTGTGGTTATATTATAAACTTGGAATAGGGAGCAAATTACAAATCAGTATTCTCTGGATGAGTCAATTTCAAGGGTGAAACTCTAGTAATGGTACTGTGTAGCTATCCATGCACGCAAATAAGAATTGTGGTCAACAAATAATTCCTTTATGGGATGTCAATAATTACATAAAGTCGTCACATATTTCTACTCTACCTAGTGGCTTTAATTTTCAATGGTAGTACTCTCCTATATAACACTTGAAATAATGTATGCCGCACACTTACCAAATAGTTTACCATGTGTGGGCATGCAGTCATATTATTCAACCATGCCAATTGTGCGTGTTTCCAAGCAGTGATGCTCTATTAGAGTGTCACTTAGCCACGAACTGTCCAGATACTTTGGGAAGCCACATGAGCCAACAGGCTGTTCTCTTACTTTATAAAAGTGATGGGTAAACACCACAAACAAATGTTAGATGTGCATAATTTAATGAATCATTCACACCATTTATTATTAAAGCTGTACATAATTATGTCTACTGCCTTATATGAAGCCATGCAACTAAACCACCCAACTACATCGCTATGACGTTTTTTTATATTATTATTTGATAAAATTAAAATCAATTAAATCATTTGTATATACTACATATAAACATCCAGAATATTGTCACAGTTCCCGTGACGATTAGATCTCCAACAGCTGCATGATAATCCACCCATGGAATCCAATGGAATTCTATTAATTAAAAGAGCATGAAATGAAACACAATATGTATGCACTCATACCCAATATTATGGTGACATAAATCAAGTCGATTACCCAATTAGATGTGTTGTAGAAGCGAGTGAAGACTCCCATCTAAAGAAAAAAGGATATGTATGTGTATATGTATTGTATGTGTGTGTACGTGTGCATGGATGTGTGTGCATGTGCGTACAAACAACAGTACACAGCAATTAAATTTACTATTCACTAACAACTACCCACAGCTACCATCACCTCTCAAGATTCCAATACTACAACTATGTGAAATAAATGTAGCTAACTTTTACAGCTAGCCCTAAATCAAGAGTTAATTGGGGGAGTGCAGTGGTATGTAGGATACAAACATATGTGACCATCTCAGCGAAAACCCGTATAGTTCACACAGCCCAGAATTTTTTATATTTTTATTTCTCAGCATTGGTTCACCAAAGTTTCAGCCTTCTGTGGTGAGTAGTTTTGGAATTACAGAAATAGAAAGTAGGGAGAGCAAGGAAATTGATTTATACAGTGACTATACTAAAAATAAACTACGGGCACTTGCATTCGCAGCAATAACTTCCGTTTGGATTAGTCTACAAAGTTGGAATTTGGCTTACAATGTTCACCATGGATTAGCAGATCAACCAAAGTATAGCTTTAGCCCTGCAGTCACTTGCGCATAGGCGTATGAAGGCAGTTTTGTTGAAGAAACGGCAACAAATTTAAACAAATGCACCTGTCACGCAAACCATTAGATCTGCAGAAATGAAACAAAGATTTTCGAACTCTCCATGAGTAGGCGAATAAGATGGTTTATAGTTTTAATCGATCTGAGTCTTCCTTCTTCAAGTACTTGCCTGATAAAAACTTGCTTATTTTTTCTTGTAGCATGAACAATTTTATGAATTATTTTTACATTTTGATTTTCTCAATACGCATGCTTGTGTGAATTAGATGGGTTTTCGCTGAGACGGTCACATATGTGACCACATCTGTGAAAGAGGTCTAATAGCTTTTCCAATGGTATGTACTTGGCAGTCCATAACTTAACTTGTGTGTGTAAGGTATCAGCCTGAAATTTGGTCACCTTACACTCCTAACATAGCAACTCCTAACATAGCACTATTGCTGGATGTAATTTTAAGACAATAGGTTAAACACACGATGGGTTATGACTTGTCAAACTTGGAAATTTGGAAAGGCTATAAGACCCTTTTCAGAGATCTGGTCACACTTAGTATTAACAATCTACTTTGACCTCTATGATGATCCTGAATCTAAAAAAGGGCTACTCTGAATGTGTACTTACATATTGCCAATTAAGTTAGACTTTTATACCGTTCTGTGATGTACGACAACACACACAACACACACACGAACTACACATACTGTACAAACACAAATTAGTCATATCTCACCTTACACTGTATGTGGTCCCAGTCAATTTATTTTCTAAGACCTAATTAACATCGTTGACATTGAAGGCGTTCTAATGGAATAACCATGACAAGTGACAGTCATATATGTATGGGATTGAGGGGTATGTCCATACCTATAGTACATATTGTTGTCCACTGTATGGAAAGGTTTATGTACCTCTGGCAGAAAACCTGTCTGAAGAATGAGATATTTACCAAAGATTACATCATTACTCCCACCCACTCACCTATAAATATTTCATACATGATCACTCCAATTGACCAGTATCCAGTATGCCTGTACGAATGTGTTAGAATATAGTCATTCTGCCTTGCCCAGAGGAACATTTTACTACACGTAAACAAAACAAAACAAAATGAATAAAAATATAGTTAGCTACAACACAATTATGAAACAATGAATAAAGTCACAAGAGCATCCACATATTCACTATAACTAAGCCACATTTTTTTAACACAAGTGACCTCAAAGTTTGGTAATGCCAATTATGGGTACACTATGGTATGCATTGAAATATCAATCAAAAACATGTTTGCTAAAAAGTCACTGCCATATTTACACAGCACCTTCGAATTGCTGTGTCTGACAGGTTGTGCTGGGCCAAACACTCACCGTCTATCCTACACACAACCTACTCACTTTATGGTGTCCACTTGCACCAACTTCTTCACTCTGTAAGAAAAATGTTAATGTGATTGTGGTATTTGATTACTGATAATTAACAAGCTATATTCATTACCATGCCACAGTGATCAAATACTTAAAATGACATTTAATTGTAAGCCACACAGTGCATCCATTTGTATACCTTATGGCCTCATATATGCACAAATTGGGATTGTCCATACTTTATTTAAGTATGTAACGGACCAGGAGCCCATAAGTGCCAGCAGACTATGAACATCTAAGTAATCTGAATTTGTCCCTGGCATACTGCATGTGTGTGGTGTAGTATGTACATACGTGTGTGTGTGTGTGTGTGTGTGTGTGTGTGTGTGTGTGTGTGTGTGTGTGTGTGTGTGTGTGTGTGTGTGTGTGTGTGTGTGTATGCAAGTGTGCCAACCCCCTCTCTGCTATCTTTATGCCACCATTTTATGGCGGCTATAAAAAAAAAAAAAAAAAATTAAAACTAGACTTGGTCAGCAAGCAGTAAGTGATATTGTTGCTGCCAAACATTTGCCTGAACTAAGTGATCAGTGTTGCCTGAAACAGGGACCTTACCATTACTTTTAGAGCAAACCTTGTGATATGTGATTGTGGTATTTAATTACTCATAATTAATAAGCCTCTTAATTATATTCATTGCCATGACATTACTATTCATGCAATAGAGGTTTGCACATTCTCACAAAAATATTGATCAGAAACCAACCAGCTTCGCAATGCAGTGGAACCTTTCTCATACAGACATTTTGGGACCCAGAAGTTTTGGCTAATTTTTGCTGTAATATAGAGGTATTCCTCTTTCAGTGGTCAAAAATGTATTAACCAGACCTGTTGGGACCAAAATTGTTGTCCTTATTATGAGGTGTTTCCTATTGTGTTCTTAATTTGGGGAGTTTGTTAAGAGAAGTTTCACTGTACCTTCACAGTGCATACATCATATTCTAGCACCATAACACTGTTGGGTTAAGCCAGGCTTGACTGGTTTCCAAGCTGTACCGTAGCCCATGGCCAGGTTATAGTGTATGAAGTGATAGTCCTTACATGAGGACTGTATGACCATGAGAACTGTACATACTATGAAAAACATTTTCTACTCACAAAACATCCTCCAATAATAACAGTTTACACACTTTGGATGACACATAAAACAATTATACTCACTCAGGTACCAGGAGTTGTTGGTAGTTGTTGTCTACGATCAGCCTAAGGGAGAAAATCAACAACACCTCTGACTAATGACCTTAGTATATACCTTCTCGTCAAGGACTACATGCTATTGAGCATGCATGGCAACTGGTTGTTAGGTGACTAAGAAGGAGCTTGTTACATGACATAGTCCCCCCTTACAAATAAGACCACCTCTTTACCACAGTGATCCAAACAGATCAGTCCACTAAGGAGGTAACACAGATGGTTGTTACGACATCAGAGTAACAGAATAAATATTGTCATAATCAGACAAGAGGTGTCAGTTATCTACCTTAGTATTTGACCAAATGGCCATAGGCCAAATAATAGCATTTTTGAAAAAGGCAATCTATCCACCATAGTACTCCAGTGATTATACCTGTAGGGGAAGTACCCTTAGCACTTGACTCACCTCAGTAGCTAGGTCATAGCCAGCAATACGAGCAGTTCCACTAATACACAATCACAGAGAATGATTTAACAAATAAAAGCTTAGTACTGACACCGATTGCAGATAGACTCATGCCATTGATTGCCAATAGATATAGAAGAACTTTGTTCACTGCCTAATGGTATTAAACGCCTCACTATAATAAAGTTTTAACTCTAAACTAATGCCCACCAGCGGACTTAAAAATAGGTCCACCCATCGCCAAACCTAATGCACACTACGCGCCGCGAGTATTGTGGTAAGAGGTTACTTATTGTTACCACTATTTTAGACTGACAATTAACAATATAAGATTATTAGAAAATCTAATAACTATTGCAATTCCAAAATAGTTAATTGTCTACAAATGATGGAGATGGAGATATATAGTCACATATACACAGTACAGTGACTATAACACAGTAGTTACATGTAACATATAATAGCCGGTGTAACTCATGTTTGACATGCTATCAAACTTAGCATACTAGCACCTCTTTATGGCTTTATATTTTAGTTGTGAAACCTACATAGTTCAAACTACTCTATGTATATGTAGCTATATATTGGAAATGCATCATTGTGTTGTTTTTTTCAGAATCAACTGCAAAGAGAAGCTGAAAATCCATTTTTGGGTATATATTAGACTGAGCCGCAGTGTGAAATAAATAATACATGGTTCATTGTTATATGGAAGTATAATAGCCGTGATGCCATTAATATACTACAGCATGCATGTTATTTGCTTTCATATTAATCTGTTACTTGAGTATCACAAGCCAAGCTACTACATGCATGAATGCTGTTCAGGGTGAAATAGCATTTTTGTGGTGGCTTTCACATGATCACATAAGGGTTTGGCAGGGTGTAGTATTTGTAAATCTGTTGATGATGGGTTAACTGGCTATAGTTTTAATGCAATTATTTGCACATGCTCAATGAATATAATTAATATTATTGATGCAAGTCCTGTGGAATTTACAATAAAGTATAGTGCATCAGGATCTCACTTGGTATAATTGCATATGTTACAGATGTTTGTGTAACTTCATAAATAAAGGAGACTTGGAACTGTCCAGTCTCAATTGTACCTATTTTTATTAAAACTGGATATCCTTAAATCCACATGCATGCAAGCACAACTTTTGAGTATCAGTGTGTCGATGAAGTAAACAGATTGCTCTGATGATCATCCTCATCTCTGTTTGATACATCCCAAGGCCATTTACACATGACTAATAATTAGTGGTTAATATGACGGGTCCATAGTAACTTAATTAAAGTGAAGGAATACAATAAAACTCTTAGCATCACAAGTGAATTCATGATCTTTATGATATTAGAGTGTGCAGGATGTGGAATATGATCACACAGTATTGGCTAGACCTTTCTTCCATTGTTATTTTCCTAAGTGCTAAGGCATACTTGAGACCTTCCAGATGTTGCAGGTTCTTATTTTAGGTACTGCACATTAAGAGAAGTGCAGTTTTATGAATCTGTGAAAGCCTATAAGTACATACACATACACGTGAGAACTAATCATATCACCAAGGCCATCACCAAGGCCAACAACACACTGACAGGAATAATGTCATCATTGTCCACCAATGTGATAACTACTAATTTTTTTTTGGTAGTGGTTCATTATAATAGTTGTGTCCATGGTAAATAATTAAATAAAGTACTTCACATGCAATCACTTCATACAAAATATGGCTTGAACCACAAGAATGCCTGCCAACTGTCACATGCTGGTGAAGGATGAAGACCATTATTGACTTGTTACTTTACAGGAAGACTTGTGATGAAACTGAAATCTCTACAGGATTACTTGTACAAGTACTTGCTATGCTGATGTTTTAAGTGTAGAATTCCATCATCAGCTCCCATTATGTTAATTCAGTAAACACCTTTGGACCAAGAATTTTATATATGTCAAAGATATTTAGGGCTATCCAGATGATGCAGGTTCATATTAATGTTGATTTCATCTCATGAAGCTTGGCTCAGTCTCAATCTTAGCTTCATGTGAACTAGGTATGAGGTATATTATAAAGAGTGCTAGGGCATACACAGATTGTTACCTCATGCACTCCTGTTCGATACAGTCAATAAATGCCAAGCATGGCTATAGCAAAAACAACAAAAATATTGACAGGATATGTAGTTGCCGGAATAAGAGGTCATGATCAGGACAATGGTAGATATATATGCTAACTTTAATATTTATTAAAAGTGGCAAGTGACTAAAGTGTAGGCAGTACTGGACCAGCACAATGTTGGTCACCGCAATTAAATTATGGTCAATTATTACAGGATAAAGCAATATACTACAGGTACACATCTGTATGTCAGACCACAGAATTGTCACATGTCAGACCACAGAGTGGTCACAAGCTGTCAAACTGTCACTTATGTAATTAAATTTAATATGTATTCACAGGCTTTAGCCTTTCACAAGTCCCTAGTGGGATAGCATTTAATAAATGGCATTGTTTATTTACAATCTTTCTTATTTACAAATATACGTAACATATCATTATAGGCTACAGATTTTTTACTATATGTACAAGTATGTACATCCCTACAAAAACGACCATCCTTACTACTAGTATGATAAAGGTACATTACAATAGGATATATAACCTTACTACCACTATAAATTGTTCTATTTCTACCTACTGCCCTATCAAAAGATTGGTCCCACCCTCTTTCAAAGTATGTACAATTAAAATCCCTAGCCCTAAGATGTGTCCTATTCCCGAATAATTTATAATAAACTGAATGCATGAATGGTATCCTAATGTATTTGTCACAGCTCTCCTTTGTACTATTTAGCTTCTTATTTACTTCTATAATTAACCTATTTACATGGTCCATCACTACTGCCTCAGGAATGTCCTCTATGTAAAATTGTCTGTAAGATAATACCATTAACAAAACTGGGGATGAAATAACATGCTATACCTTAACACTTCCTGTGTACAATCCTTTTCAGATACCCACCCAGCCTGGTCAGTGGGATAATTCCTCCACTTGACCAGGAATTGTCTCGGTTGGTTCTTCTGATGAATAAATCACAAATATAAGGGTATATAGCATAAACATATGCATACCTTCTTGTTAGTGGCTAAAACCCTTTCTACTTCATAGTAGACCGAGTGGGTATCTGAAAAATTAGTTACAGCAACAGTAGCAGTGGTGCGTGTACCAACAGTGGTGGTATCGGTTTCTGTAGCAACGGCAGCAGTGGTGGAGGTAGTGGTATCTGTAGCAACAGCTGTGGTAGTGGTATCTGTAGCAATAGCAGCAGTGGCGATGGTGGTGGTATCTCTTGACTCAGCTACATCATTCTGTACAACAATTACATACATGCATGATTTAAAATACAACATTGAATTAGCTATAGCTATTTGACCAATGACCATGCATAGTCCTGAGTATAGCTAATCTATATAGCCAGAGAGAGAACCATCATTATTATAAATGAGAAAACACAATAAGTAGAGTTAGCTTATAGTATGTGCGACCTCGGTCTCGTGCGACCACAATCAGATCGTAGTAAAAGATCTGTGTGGGCACGGCAAGGTAAATACAAGAACTAAACTGACAAACATACATACATACAGAAAACAAAAAAGAAGTGATTAGTAGTTACAAATTTAAGGAGACAACTCACTGCAGTTCCTAGCCAAGAAAATTCGTTGTGAGCATGTAATGCAAGTGTTGGCTGTTCTATCTAGAGTCTATCTTATGTTAGATTTGGTGGCAATAGATGTAGTTTTCTTATTTGTTGGCATTGGACATCCATGCAAAAGCAGAAATAAGTGGTCTTGTTGTTGCCTTGAATGTGATTATATACATCTAGCTTGCTATATAATCGTGCTATAGGTATGGGAAACACTTACCATTTCGAAGCAATCAGATTTGGACTGCAGGTGGTCATCAAAATGACCACGCTATAAAATTATAATACACCACATAATATCACTATAAGACTTACATAGTATAGCTACTTGTATAGCTACTGTACACCTGCATGACATGACGTGAATGGACAAGATAGTAGAGCTTACCTTTGACCTTACTTCCACCTTTCCTTGCAGCAAAGCTACTGCGTCCACTCTCTTTCTCCTTGTTTCCATTATAGTCAGTTAGTACGTATAATTATATCGCCTTCAAGTATATAGACCGGGTCGATATAGACAATTCTCTACCTTGTGCAGATGCATAGCCTTCAACTTTTAAAGTATTGCAGGGCGTGCACCTTTTGTAAAGCTATTGATCACCGCGATCTTACTAATGGTTGCTTGATATATTATAAAAATGAAACAAAGGACGCCCGGGTCTTGATTACCGTTTGGATAATGCTGCTTGATTTGATTTTCAATTTGACTTAGATAGTAGCTTATAGATAGCTAGTCTATGTATGTTGCACCAGCGCCTTAAGTTGGCCAGGACTGTATTCGATGGTAAGCACATGCTGCGTATACCTGGTACTAGGCATGTATAGCTGCAATGCATGGGTATGCACCAAATAAGGGGCAAACGATAGAGGGTACAACATTTACAGAGAATTGAGCTACAGAGAATAAAGCTAAATTTGGCGGGATTAGCTGACTGGCGGGATTTAAAACACTATAAAAGACCGGAATATAGGCTATTTAGGTTATATTTTGTGAATGCTTGTTATAGTGCTCAGCAGGTTAATTTGTAGTTATTATGACTTCTCCGTTAGGAAGCCCGAGCTCCCAGTCGCCTCAGCAAGAACTTAAGAAAGGCATGGAATGTATTGACAACAAGATCAAGGGAAAAATTATTCCCACTGACCCGAGAGACCACCGTCAGTACAAGGCTTGCTTGCAAAATAACCCAATTGCAAAGATAGTGATACCTAATTCTTTGTACTACGACTGGGAGGCTAAAATTAAATTACAGAGAAAATTACACTGCCGTGTTTCAACTTACGCTGATCTCCTAAATTTTAGTCTTGCCAGGACAGGCATTTTCTCATCGGTGAACAGCAATATAGAGTGCAGGCTGAAGAGGGAATTCTGTAAAATCAGATCAAGATATACCGAGTTAATGGGGACAAAAAAAACTGTCTTCAAGGAATCTGGTTCTCGTAAATTTTTACTATTTGAAAAAGAGGTGTGCTTTCACAGTCAACACATAGAAATTCCAGGTAGGTTGGCACTGATAACTTAGCTTATAATCTACTGATGATTCATTGTAGCTGTGTACTAGCTATATATATTAGGCCACATAAACTTAATTATTAGTTCTCATCCCCGCCCACATCACCGTTTTTCTTACCTCATCAAGGATTTTTTGCACCACTGGTGGCTTAGTGCAGCCATCCAGCACCTTTTAAAGTTGGTGCCTTGCTAGAGCAGTCTAAGAAAAAGTGCATTCTGAGCCATTTTAACTAGCTAATTCATTCAATAATGATGGTTTATCTCAGCTATCCAGTTAGTAAAAAAATATATAAAAAAACATAATCCGCCCTCCAGCAATGCTATTTTTAGTGCAGGAGGATGAGAAACTAATAATTAAGTTTATGTGGCCTTATATACCTTGATTTTACTTGCAGGAATGCCATATACTGAAGTACGGCCAAGTACCCAACAACGAAAACTGGCCTTGATAAAAGCTAAGACAACCGAATACTTAAAAGGGTTAGGGGCAATAGGGCTAAAAGCAACAATGCTGACTGTGGAGACTGGAGGAGAAGACATAAACATTAAGTTGGGGAAATCAGGCCGCAGATCTAGAATCGTCAAGCAAAGAACTGCTACCAAAGACACACAGAAAGCTCTATTGCACACCCTCATGGTAAATAATGTATCATTCAAAGTTTATCATGAGATAGCCTCACTGTTTCCATCCCTGCCAAGAGCATATGAGGTAAAGTAATTATTTTATGCACCCATACAAATGTAATGGTTACGTGTCATCTGTATATAGATAAAGAAACTTAAAAAGGAAATAAAAACAACACCAATAACCAGCACAAAAAACAATGAGATAGAAGGGGCTGAATGCGACTTCGTTGAGCTTCTAACTGAAGCTGCTACAGACTTGGTTAGTCTACATAATGCTGATAGTTTAACATACGTGACATAGTATGATATATACCAAGTGCATATAATAGCATATACGCAGTGTGAGCAGCCTGCATGTCCTAACTGTAAACTCCCTACACATCATTGTAACTGTGTGATGATAAACATTCTCAACCTTCTAGTCTCATACACAAATACTCTGAGTGCCAACTGTGTTACTCCATTGCCTTGCAAATACAACATATTATGCAGGCTAGGAATCTACATAAATGACAATGTAATATCACAAGTGAAATTTGTGCAGGTCATCTACTGACTATACATAGTACAGAATCCAGAAAATATAGAAAATACAGAAAATATTATCATGCTATCAAGAAGTGATATCATTTACAAAAATTATGCTATTGCAACCATGCAAAAGACTACGTATTGTAAATATATTACTGACCTTATCATGCCTTAAAATTATTAACTTGTACATGTAGCAGAACAATAGCTATTATATAGTTTGTGTTGCTTACACAATTACAACCCCATGTATGAGTGTTTACAAGAATTTCAGGTGGTTGATCTGGATCAGAGTTTACTGCTTGCTGTTCTTACATCAAACAGATCAACAGAGATCCTACAAAGTTCGACAGTAACAAAATAAGAGTAAAGGTATCATTGGATGGAGCGAAATATAGCAGGACATCAAATTTTTGCATTCTCACATTTACGATACTTTGTGGGGAAGAGTTCATCCAATCAAGTATGCCTGTGTATAAAGTACAGATAAAAATTAATGTATATATATAGTATTAAACTAACAAACTCGTAAAGATACAAGCATGCATATGTGCTTTTAACACATACATATATACAAAGCAAAGCCTCCAGCAGCCGCATGCAAAACATAGCCATTGCCACCCAGTGAACCAGCACCGGGATGCATGTACACCACTCAGGTATTCAAGTCTTGTGCAGGGTAATACTCTTGGGGTAGTATTACCTACTTAGGACATACAAAGAGAGGTCGCAAAACCCAAAGTTTCTCAATGACCTCAATACTGCTAAATGACAGTGGCCATTTGCTTCTTTTGATAAATAGCAAACATATATACCAGGCACCCAGTGATATTATAGCTTTGTCAGCTGGTTTCTGGAGCAATTCTTCTTGCTCAAGAAAACAACAGCAACGG
The DNA here is from genome assembly GCF_963678975.1 of Dysidea avara. Lineage (NCBI taxonomy): Eukaryota > Metazoa > Porifera > Demospongiae > Dictyoceratida > Dysideidae > Dysidea > Dysidea avara. Next base: position 17,734,008 of record NC_089277.1, read on the forward strand.
CAAAACTACAAATAGAACTTCATTATATTGCCAGACTGATGCTCTAGCCACTTGGCTATGCTTCCTCATACACACACACACACACACACACTCACACACACACACACACACACACACACACACACACACACACACACACACACACACACACACACACACACACACACACACACACACACACACACACACACACACATGCATGTACGTATGTACATAATATCAATACGCATGCTGTATTTCCATTTCCTGGTATAAAAGCCCAGTCTTATAATCCATTTGTAAGCCAGCTGAAAAATCTTGTTTGCTCCTAGTAGCACACATATCATAAGTAAACTTGAGAATTATGCAAGTACAATCACTGGGAACAACCTTTCTAACCTCCAAGATCCTTGATTGTCAATATGACTTAAATGAGATTGATTAGGCACATTAGTTATAGGCACAAGTCATGCACACATCTCCAGAATTTGTGTGTTAAATATATTGAAATCCTACCAAAAAGTACTTTTGAAAATATCTATGCATACTGTACATTGAAAATAATCTGCTATACAATTTGATTAGAATAATTACTGACATTACAATGGATGTATTTAATGTGTATAGATGTACATTTATTGTCAGTGATCAAGGCATCCGAAGAGTACGAAACTATTGCAGAAGGGATGAAAGGATCACTAGACAAAATCAATTCGCTACTGAAAGATCCACACATTACAATAAATGATGAAATTTATGACGTTGAATTGTTTCTCTGTAGTGACTATAAGGTATACACTTATTAGTAAACTTTGGTATTAGTAAATTACAAGTGTTCAAATTTCAGATGATTTTACTGTTGATGGGACTGAAAAAAGCATCATCACAGTATGCTTGTGTTTGGTGCAAGGTTGACCAAAAAGACAGGTATATACAAAAACACTGTATAAAACTTGAAAGATAATTCTGCAGATGGGATACAGGCATAGAAGACACCGAATATTTAGTCACAAATAGAAGAACGTTAGAATCTCTATATGAGGACTACAGAGAAAAACAATACAGCTGCAAACACTTACCACTTGTACACATTGAGACTGACCACATAATCCCTGACGAACTACACCTGCTACTAAGAATTACTGACATATTATTGAAGAACTTTATTGCTACAGCTGTTGCCCACGATAAAAGATTAATGAAAACTAGATGGAAACTGAAACAAGGGCCAATGGTGAGATCAGTTATTTTAAATATTAGACGCTGTGGAATCCCATTTGACATCTGGATGAAAAAAAATGATGATGAGAGCTCCGACAAAAGTAATTATTCATATACATCATTAGTAGGCTACAGGAAAAAAAACCTGCTCAAATTTTTTCCATCAAAGATCCCATTATGTCATCCTTCCACAGAAGTAAAAAGAGTAGCTCAGTTGTGGATTGTAAGTAGTAAAACTATTAAACTATGTGTTAAGGGATGCAATGTTTGCATTATTGTTGAAGGATTTCAAAGACCTTTACGATTTGATATCGCAAAGGAATCTGCTCACTCAGTACGACCTACTACACCAAAAGGTAACAGACTGCTTGTAAGTTTGTAGCTACAAAAGTTCACATGCATAACGATGTATGCATACTATGGATGCAGTTGTAAAGTACTATATAGGGCTATCGTGGTGTTAAAAATAAATAATCAGTTTTTAAAAATGTGATATTGACTGCTCTATTAGAGTGTCACCAGACTTGTTCTACCACCCCAGCATTGTGCTGTACAGTGCTAGGAAGCAAAGCCCCTCTCCTCCAGTTTAATTAGACTCTGATATGCAAAAAAATGGTAAGAGGGGGAAGTGGTGGATGATTTTGGCAATAAAGTTACTATGAAGCTTACACAGTGAGGTTTAACAGTTATGAATGTAAATTGTTTTGGTGTCTGGATACAGTACATGTCTCAATATAATAATTTTAGAAGTTTGTGGTGGCATTAGAAGTTTTATATTATATCGCTAAAAATAAATACTCGGGGTTTTAAACATGACTGTTCTATTAGAGTGATTGACTATGCTATTAGAATATCTTTATGTTTTGGTACATAACGGTGTCCAATTAAAAAGGGGAGGGGCTTTGCTTCCTTTGTCTTTAATTAGTATATTATACTTTAGTATGCATATGAAACAATTCATATTATGTACAATGAATTTAAAGAACAAAACAAATTTGCAGGCAAAGGACTGGGTCGATGATTATACAGATTTACGAGATGTGCATTGCAGCTACCGCCCACAATATGTGACTCCATACATGCACATTTTGACCTACCATGTACCACACCTGATTCGCATGTATGGCAACATAAAGCAGTTTTCGTGCCAAGGTAAGGAATACTTAATGATCATAATGGAATATGTAAACTTAAATTCATAGCTGTGGAGAAGAAAAATGACATTTGTAAATCTATATATTTTAAATCTTCGAACAAGTGGGATGCCCCCAAAGACATCGTGGACCATGAGCAGAGGGTAAAGAAATTAAAGGCTTTTGCCCGAAGAAAAAGAGGCTACACGTATGTAATAGTATGAAGATATTACATGTCAATATTACTTTATGCAGCTGGCATAAGAAAACGGCATCCCCTGAGAGTAGACAATATCAAAATCTATGATCTATTGTAAATTTGTCAGTAACTTACACATGCATTCATACATACATACATAATTGTGAATGCACTATTGTACCTCCACTGCAATGTTTTAATACATCAACAATTAAATAAACAAGCTATGGGAATTAAGCTGAGGGCTGGATGAATGTATAAATATACTCGCTGAAACTTCTTGCAGAAGTGTTCCAGAATGCTATAGCTCTTACACAGTGCTATATGTTCAAATTATAAAAATACATAAATTGCAGCTGCTGAAAGGAGTAACAATACTTGGGTGACTGGTTTAATATGTTGGTATCCATGGTAACAAAGCACACTGATGTGGTAAAGTAGCAACAGTACTCTCAGTATAGAGTTACTGATCCATGAGAAGTGTAAGTGTGCAAATGGGTATACAAAACAGTACTTTACCTTAGACGATGCATTCTACATGTATTGAGCCTAACAATGGTAATCATCTTATGGCAATTGTCACTGATTATGAATTTATTTTTTGTGATTCTCATATAGCAGACACCCAACTAGAAAAATGTTATAAGTGTACTCCATGTATGGCGTAATGTATTTCATGGACTCATGGACTGAACTGGAAACAGCTTTTTACTAATAATCCAGGCATTATTTATCCCTTTTAATGCTGAAGACAAAATTACCAATCTACAACTGCTGGTACTGCTCTTCTAAACAAATCACACAGTTCATGCCCACACCAATTTATTAGAATATTTACAAAACACATGTACTTGTGTGTACTTGCAGCGATAGGTGCTACTACTCTAGCATAGATTCATTCCTTTGCTCCTCAAGTACTTAGCACAGGTATTTAGGTTTCAGTAATGAGCCAGTACGTATTCTTAGTTACATAGTCAAGTAGTCTCATGCCCACCCACCTCAGTACTCTCTTACTGATTGACTAGTAAGTTTGTACTAATATACATTCACTATAGCTTATTGTTAGCCTGTATAGGAATAGCCATGCCACCCTACAAAGCTATAAATTGAATACTGTCATGCATTGCAAAGTTTCTAAAAAAAATAGTGCATGCACGACCTTCATTAGTGACTTGTAAGGAAGAGCAGTGCCAGCAGATCACAGTGTAGATCGGTAGTGGTGTCTTTAACCCCACAAGAGAGATGGATTATTGTTAAAGAGCTGTTTTCAGCCCAATCCATGAGTCCAGTCCACAAGTCCAGTTGGCAAAATACATTACACCTGGCTATCATGTAAAAGGATACCTCCCATGCCCTATATATATATATACCTTTTCTAATGAGATGCAAAAGCAAACTTCCCAGATGCTAAGAAATGATTCTCTATTGCTGCAGTTCATTACATCCTATTAGTGTTTTATTTGTTTTAATTCATAATTATTACCACCTTTAGTTGAATTGTTAGGCATACAAATGTGAATGATAATAAAATGCAACGGACAAAATAAAGCTTTTAGATCACGTAAAATCTCTAGTGCATTACAGCAGGTATTATCTTCGCTGAATTGCCAGACAAGTCTACCAAGTTAATAAGCAGTGTGTCTGACTGTCTGTGTGAACAAACAGCCTACAACCAGTAGTCCAGTCCAGTACTTGACTCATATCTAGCTAGTTGATGGTGGCAAAGAGGGGTGTGACACCTTCGCAAATCTGTACGTGATTTGAAGCTTCACGCGTGATTGCCGTAGTGTGATTTGTGATGTTATTACTGTGTTCTGAAGGACAGTAGTTCGTGATTAAAACTAGTATTGTATCAATGTGAGCTTAGAAATGTGTTTTAGAGAGTAGTTTTCAAACAATTTTAATTATTTGCGTGGACGAAACCGCTCGAGATTTGTTGTTTTGTGATTTGATAGTTGAAGACCATACGTGAGTTGGAGAGGTGTCATAGCTACTCCCGGGGCGGCAAACTCACTGTATAGCCAGAAAAAAAGCAGGATTAACTTTAGTAGCACAGGTTCGTAAACATTATGCACCTATCAATGGTAAGCCCCACTACCCCCCTCCCGGGCTTACTAGGGGATTAGTGGGGGATTTTGACCTGATTTGATCTGAAACTCTGCCCCACTAGTGGGGCATTTGACCGCTCGAAATTTTAGGCATTTATTTTAACTTGCAAGCTAAAGGAATTGACCTGTTTCCTAAAGTACCTAACAGCCATACTACATGGAGATTTGACCACTAGTCGTTCCCCCATGGGTGGAGAATTTGATTTTTCAAAAAGTCAAATCCCCACCATTCCCCCCACTACGCCCGGGAGGGGGTAGGTATGGGATAACATTGATAGGTGCATTACCAAACAGGCTCGTAAACATTTGTTACAACTTTCAGTTTCTTTATGGACGAACAATGCCTGTATGATTTTACGGTACTGGGCTTTGCAGTGTGAGGACTCTGATTTTCCTTTCCCCAAACCCCGGTTGTAATTAATTGTGTTTGTAGTTTAGTTGTAGAGTAATTTGTATTGTAACTGTATTATAAAAGAATTTACGGATTTTTCGTTTTCGTACTTTAGTAGCACTGTACTGATATATAAAAGTCAGACATCAAAGTGCACATTTGTCTCAAAACAAAGCGTTTTATACTGAGGGTTGGCCACACAGAATACTGAGAGCATAGATTTATAAACCCCAGGCACCTGGGATATTTAACAGGGTGCGATATGCTCAGAGGCTGGCCAGACTGGGGTCCGATACAACCATAGTTTATAAATAGATATAGCAAGACCAAAAAATCATACTAGTACAAAAAAAACTAACCTGCGGAGGTGTAAACGACTAGTGAAGATAGGAGGCTATTGACTGTGATGGTGAGCCCTAGGGTGCGCCTAGGCTTGCTGTGCCGTAACAATTATGACATAGGCGCTTCTGTATATACTTCGCTTCTGTTCGTAATCTATCGTAGTTTATGAAGGAGACACATGACAACATTTTTTTTAAAATTATTTGTACTATGAAAACCGTTGGTTATGAAGTTAACTAGTGGTGAGGCGTTGAAACAAAGAACTGTTCTACCATATGACAACCGGTAAACTGAGAAAAAGTGACGTCTGGATTGTCAGTGTGAGCACATTGTGTTGTCTCCATTGGTTATGTGTATTAATTCTTATCGCGTGTTTTGTACTATGAAAACCGCCGTGTCTAGCTTTCACCTTTTAATGCAAGATAGATTTCATGTTGCTTAATGCTGCTAGAACCGGTAAAGTGACATAAGATTAAAGGACACTGCATGCCAAAGCGTGGCATCTCATCCCATTTGAAACTTTTTGCAGATGATTGCATATTATATCGAACTATCAATAGTCAGCAAGATCAATTATTATTACAACATGACCTCAACATTATATTAAAGTGGACTGAAACTTGGTTAATGGAATTAAACACTTCCAAGTGTGTGGTACTTACCTGTAGTAGACTAACATCCTCCTCTACTTTCAACTATACTATCAGAAATTACTTTTTGCAGCGAGTTACCCAACACCCTTATTTAGGAATTCTCTTAGACTCAAAAATGTCATTTACACCTCATATCAATCAAGTTATCTCTAAAGCAACAAGGATGCTAAACTTTGTTAAACGTAACCTTTATAGATGTTCTGCAGAAACTAAATGTTTAGCCTACACCAGTATAGTGAGACCACTGTTGGAGTATGGATCGGCAGTATGGGACCCCTACTTGCAGAAGGAGATACAAAGTATAGAAATGGTACAACGACGTGCTGCTCGTTGGGTCAAGTCAGACTACCGATATAACAGTAGTGTTACATCTATGTTAGCAGATCTACAATGGCCATCACTTCAACACCGACGATATGTGACTAGATTAAAAGTATTCTACAACATTGTTTACTCCTCATCAGTCTTAACAGTCCCAAATTATTTCACCAACACCACATATCCCACCCGCCACCACCACCCCTTCCATTTTGAGATTCCGTTTGCTAGAACAGATCATTATAAATTCAGCTATTACCCCAAATCTATCCGCGATTGGAACAATTTACCAACTGACACAATAGAATCCCAATCTCTACAAGTATTTTTAGATAAATTATAACTGACTCTCATCTATGTGATTTGTAATGTTTTTTCCTTACCTGAACATATCAGTTTGTAACTGTGTTTTCAGTAATCATAATCATAATCATAATCATAAAGCGTTAAAGGCTTGCTCCTGATATAAGCGCGTACATGCGTGAATCGCAAAAATAAAAATAATAAGTACGCTCAATTGTGCCATATGCAGTCTATAGTGACTAACCTGTCTATACAGTCTATAGTGACTAACCTGTCTATACAGTCTACAGTGACTAACCTGTCTATAGTGACTAACCTGTCTATATAGTCTATAGTGTCTAACCTGTCTATATAGTCTATAGTGACTAACCTGTCTATATACTCTATAGTGACTAACTTGTCTATATAGTCTATAGTGTCTAACCTGTCTATATAGTCTATAGTGACTAACCTGTCTATACAGTCTATAGTGACTAACCTGTCTATATAGTCTATAGTGACTAACCTGTCTATACAGTCTATAGTGACTAACCTGTCTATACAGTCTATAGTGACTAACATGTCTATACAGTCTATAGTGACTAACATGTCTATATAGTCTACAGTGACTAACCTGTATATATAGTCTACAGTGACTAACCTGTCTATATAGTCTACAGTGACTATCCTGTCTATATAGTCTAAAGTGATTAACCTGTCTGTATAGTCTACAGTGACTAACCTGTCTGTATAGTCTACTGTGACTAACCTGTCTATATAGTCTATGGTGACTAACCTGTCTATATAGTCTACGGTGACTAACCTGCCTATATAGTCTACGGTGACTAATCTGTCTATACAGTCTATCGTGACTAACCTGTCTATACAGTCTATCGTGACTAACCTGTCTATACAGTCTACAGTGGCTAACCTGTCTATATAGTCTATAGTGACTAACCTGTCTATACAGTCTATAGTGACTAACCTGTCTATACAGTCTATAGTGACTAACCTGTCTATATAGTCTACAGTGACTAACCCGTCTATATAGTCTATAGTGACCAACCAGTCTATAGTGACTACCCTGTCTATGTAGTCTATAGTGACTAACGTGTGTATACAGTCTACAGTGACTAACCTGTCTATATAGTCGCTAGTGACTAACCTGTCTATACACTTTATGGAGACTAACCTGTCTATATAGTTTACAGTGACTAACCTGTCTATATAGTCTATAGTGACTAACCTGTCTATACAGTCTACAGTGACTAAACTGTCTATACAGTCTACAGTGACTAACCTGTCTATATAGTCTATAGTGACTAACCTGTCTATACAGTCTATAGAGACTAACCTGTCTATATAGTCTATAGTGACTAACCTGTCTATATAGTCTATAGTGACTAACCTGTCTATACAGTCTACAGTGACTAAACTGTCTATACAGTCTACAGTGACTAACCTGTCTATACAGTCTATAGTGACTAACCTGTCTATACAGTCTACAGTGACTAACCTGTCTATACGGTCTATATAGTGACTAACCTGTCTATACAGTCTATAGTGACTAACCTGTCTATACAGTCTATAGTGACTAACTTGTCTATACCGTCTATAGTGACTAACCTGTCTATACAGTCTATATAGTGACTAACCTGTCTATACAGTCTATAGTGACTAACCTGTCTATATAGTCTATATAGTGACTAACCTGTCTATACAGTCTATATAGTGACTAACCTGTCTATACAGTCTATAGTGACTAACCTGTCTATACGGTCTATAGTCACTAACCTGTCTATACGGTCTATAGTCACTAACCTGTCTATACAGTCTATATAGTGACTAACCTGTCTATACAGTCTATATAGTGACTAACCTGTCTATACAGTCTATATAGTGACTAATCTGTCTATACAGTCTATATAGTGAGTAACCTGTCTATACAGTCTATATAGTGACTAATCTGTCTATACAGTCTATAGTGACTAACCTGTCTATACAGTCTATATAGTGACTAACCTGTCTATACAGTCTATAGTGACTAACCTGTCTATACAGTCTATATAGTGACTAACCTGTCTATACAGTCTATAGTGACTAAACTGTCTATACAGTCTACAGTGACTAACCTGTCTATACAGTCTATAGTGACTAACATGTCTATACAGTCTATAGTGACTAACATGTCTATATAGTCTACAGTGACTAACCTGTATATATAGTCTACAGTGACTAACCTGTCTATATAGTCTACAGTGACTATCCTGTCTATATAGTCTAAAGTGATTAACCTGTCTGTATAGTCTACAGTGACTAACCTGTCTGTATAGTCTACTGTGACTAACCTGTCTATATAGTCTATGGTGACTAACCTGTCTATATAGTCTACGGTGACTAACCTGCCTATATAGTCTACGGTGACTAATCTGTCTATACAGTCTATCGTGACTAACCTGTCTATACAGTCTATCGTGACTAACCTGTCTATACAGTCTACAGTGGCTAACCTGTCTATATAGTCTATAGTGACTAACCTGTCTATACAGTCTATAGTGACTAACCTGTCTATACAGTCTATAGTGACTAACCTGTCTATATAGTCTACAGTGACTAACCCGTCTATATAGTCTATAGTGACCAACCAGTCTATAGTGACTACCCTGTCTATGTAGTCTATAGTGACTAACGTGTGTATACAGTCTACAGTGACTAACCTGTCTATATAGTCGCTAGTGACTAACCTGTCTATACACTTTATGGAGACTAACCTGTCTATATAGTTTACAGTGACTAACCTGTCTATATAGTCTATAGTGACTAACCTGTCTATACAGTCTACAGTGACTAAACTGTCTATACAGTCTACAGTGACTAACCTGTCTATATAGTCTATAGTGACTAACCTGTCTATACAGTCTATAGAGACTAACCTGTCTATATAGTCTATAGTGACTAACCTGTCTATATAGTCTATAGTGACTAACCTGTCTATACAGTCTACAGTGACTAAACTGTCTATACAGTCTACAGTGACTAACCTGTCTATACAGTCTATAGTGACTAACCTGTCTATACAGTCTACAGTGACTAACCTGTCTATACGGTCTATATAGTGACTAACCTGTCTATACAGTCTATAGTGACTAACCTGTCTATACAGTCTATAGTGACTAACTTGTCTATACCGTCTATAGTGACTAACCTGTCTATACAGTCTATATAGTGACTAACCTGTCTATACAGTCTATAGTGACTAACCTGTCTATATAGTCTATATAGTGACTAACCTGTCTATACAGTCTATATAGTGACTAACCTGTCTATACAGTCTATAGTGACTAACCTGTCTATACGGTCTATAGTCACTAACCTGTCTATACGGTCTATAGTCACTAACCTGTCTATACAGTCTATATAGTGACTAACCTGTCTATACAGTCTATATAGTGACTAACCTGTCTATACAGTCTATATAGTGACTAATCTGTCTATACAGTCTATATAGTGAGTAACCTGTCTATACAGTCTATATAGTGACTAATCTGTCTATACAGTCTATAGTGACTAACCTGTCTATACAGTCTATATAGTGACTAACCTGTCTATACAGTCTATAGTGACTAACCTGTCTATACAGTCTATATAGTGACTAACCTGTCTATACAGTCTATAGTGACTAAACTGTCTATACAGTCTACAGTGACTAACCTGTCTATACAGTCTATAGTGACTAACCTGTCTATACAGTCTATAGTGACTAACCTGTCTATACAGTCTATATAGTGACTAACCTGTCTATACAGTCTATAGTGACTAACCTGTCTATACAGTCTATAGTGACTAACCTGTCTATACCGTCTATACCGTCTATATAGTGACTAATCTGTCTATACAGTCTATATAGTGAGTAACCTGTCTATACAGTCTATAGTGACTAACCTGTCTATACAGTCTATAGTCACTAACCTGTCTATACAGTCAATATAGTGACTAACCTGTCTATACAGTCTATATAGTGACTAATCTGTCTATACAGTCTATAGTGACTAACCTGTCTATACAGTCTATATAGTGACTAACCTGTCTATACAGTCTATATAGTGACTAACCTGTCTATACAGTCTATAGTGACTAACCTGTCTATACGGTCTATAGTCACTAACCTGTCTATGCAGTCTATATAGTGACTAATCTGTCTATACAGTCTATAGTGACTAACCTGTCTATACGGTCTATAGTCACTAACCTGTCTATACAGTCTATATAGTGACTAATCTGTCTATACAGTCTATAGTGACTAACCTGTCTATACAGTCTATATAGTGACTAACCTGTCTATACAGTCTATAGTGACTAATAGTGACTAACCTGTCTATACAGTCTATAGTGACTAACCTGTCTATATAGTGACTAACCTGTCTATACAGTCTATAGTGACTAACCTGTCCATACAGTCTATAGTGACTAACCTGTCTATACAGTCTATAGTGACTAACCTGTCTATATAGTCTACAGTGACTAACCCGTCTATATAGTCTACAGTGACTAACCTGTCTATACAGTCTATAGTGACTAACCTGTCTATACAGTCTATAGTGACTAACCTGTCTATACAGTCTATAGTGACTAACCTGTCCATACAGTCTATAGTGACTAACCTGTCTATACAGTCTATAGTGACTAACCTGTCTATATAGTCTACAGTCACTAACCTGTCTATATAGTCTACAGTGACTAACCTGTCTATACAGTCTATAGTGACTAACCTGTCTATACAGTCTATAGTGACTAACCTGTCTATACAGTCTACAGTGACTAACCTGTCTACAGTGACTAACCTGTCTATAGTGACTAACCTGTCTATATAGTCTATAGTGTCTAACCTGTCTATATAGTCTATAGTGAGTAACCTGTCTATATACTCTATAGTGACTAACTTGTCTATATAGTCTATAGTGTCTAACCTGTCTATATAGTCTATAGTGACTAACCTGTCTATACAGTCTATAGTGATTAACCTGTCTATATAGTCTATAGTGACTAACCTGTCTATACAGTCTATAGTGACTAACCTGTCTATACAGTCTATAGTGACTAACATGTCTATACAGTCTATAGTGACTAACATGTCTATATAGTCTACAGTGACTAACCTGTCTATATAGTCTACAGTGACTATCCTGTCTATATAGTCTAAAGTGACTAACCTGTCTGTACAGTCTACAGTGACTAACCTGTCTGTATAGTCTACTGTGACTAACCTGTCTATATAGTCTATGGTGACTATACAGTCTATAGTGACTAACCTGTCTATATAGTCTACAGTGACTAACCTGTCTATATAGTCTACAGTGACTAACCTGTCTATACAGTCTATAGTGACTAACCTGTCTATACAGTCTATAGTGACTAACCTGTCTATACAGTCTACAGTGACTAACCTGTCTATAGTGACTAACCTGTCTATATAGTCTATAGTGTCTAACCTGTCTATATAGTCTATAGTGACTAACCTGTCTATATACTCTATAGTGACTAACTTGTCTATATAGTCTATAGTGTCTAACCTGTCTATATAGTCTATAGTGACTAACCTGTCTATACAGTCTATAGTGACTAACCTGTCTATATAGTCTATAGTGACTAACCTGTCTATACAGTCTATAGTGACTAACCTGTCTATACAGTCTATAGTGACTAACATGTCTATATAGTCTACAGTGACTAACCTGTCTATATAGTCTACAGTGACTATCCTGTCTATATAGTCTAAAGTGACTAACCTGTCTGTACAGTCTACAGTGACTAACCTGTCTGTATAGTCTACTGTGACTAACCTGTCTATATAGTCTATGGTGACTAACCTGTCTATATAGTCTACGGTGACTAACCTGCCTATATAGTCTACGGTGACTAATCT